>NW_006408623.1:9080009-9131562 GCF_000296735.1 Chrysochloris asiatica | reverse complement strand
AGTGATCTTTTATAGAGTTCTGAGGTTTTCACTCTTTTTTGTGGAAGCAAACACCCTCATTTTTCTCCCTAGTTACCTAGAGCTGCTGTGATAGGAACCTCACAAATGAAAGCATCAATGCACAGAAACGTGCTTTCTCAGGACTCAACACGAAACCTGGATGCATGTGTAGACACTTGGCTAGATGTCCAAATCTAGGATGTCAGAGCTAGGGGATGGCTCTATCTCGCTTTCTGTGGCTAGTCCTTCTTGGAATCTACCTCCACTGTCTCCAGATAGTGTCTGCGTCTTTGGTGCTGATTGCTCTTTTCTATCTCAAAAGTGACTGAGAACAGAAGAAAGAAAGCCCTGTTCCCAGACGGGATGGCACCCTCAGGTATAGGGGCTTGGATTCGAACACACAGTTTTTGGAGAAAATTCATAGCACACTTCAAGTAAGGACCAGGTTTCTGTGTTGAGTCCTGAGAGCTGGGATTGGCTTGTTAGTGCAGCGGAACCTGCATCTCCCACCTGGTGTGGCCAGGCTGTGGCCATGGTGGACCTTGCTTTGTTGAGGAGCAGACAGTTCATCACCCTTTGTGGCCTCACTGTGCTGATCCAAACATGAAAAGGTAGAGGAAAGTTCCTCTCTGGCCTTGCCACATCCTCATTAATGACCCACCTCCCTCAGTGGACCTTCCTGAGGCGACAGGATGTCTAAGGAGATAAAGCACCAGGCTCACACAGAAAGCTGTTCCGGATGTAATGGCAACTCCATGCCAGCTGCCCTCAGGGCATGCCCTTCTGGGCTGTCAGTCCACTTCCTGAAGTTCTTCCAGACTTTGAACCGTTCTGTACTCCACATAACTTCAGTCTTCAGCTAGGACTTTAAACAACCCAAGCTCAGAGCATGGTGGCTTCATAGCATAAGCACTGAACTCCATACCACAACGACGGTGGTTCGAGCCAACCAGAAGCTCCTCTGAAGAAAATCGAGGCTTTCTGCTTCTGCAAAGATTTCCAGGATTGTTATGAATTGGAACCAACTCCATAGCACTTAACAAGTTCAGAATGAAGAGATCTGCATAATCCCACTTAAGCAAATACATATTTTAAAGTTTTTTATAGGAGAAAAGAAAAAGGAGCCTTGGTGGTGCACTGGTAAAGCACTTGACTGTTAACAAAAAGGTCAGTGGTTCCAACTCACCAGCTGCTCCTTGGGAGAAAGATGAAGCAGTCTGCTTCTGTAAAGACTGCCAGCCTTGGGACCCTAGGGAATCAATCTACACTGTCCTGAAGGGTCAGTATGAGTCAGAAATGGGTCCATGGCAGTGGGCATAGGTAAGGTGTCAAGAAAACACGGATGCATCTTTTTTTTAATGTTAGGGATGGTTTAGATTTTCACTTAGATTTTGGGTCTACACGAACTCTAACCTTCTGAGGAGTCCCTGGATGATGCACATGGTTACTGCTTGGCTGCTGACCCAAAGGCTGGTGGTTCAAGTGCACCCAGAGGTGCTTTGGAAGAAAGATATGGCAATCTACTGCTGAAAAACCAGTCACTGAAAGCCCTCTGGAGCTCAGTTCTCTGATGCACATGGAGTGCCATGAGTCAGAACTGACGAGGTGGTGAATGGTTTGGGTTTTTCACCGCGGGAGCTGGCTGGGTGGAAGGTGGTCAGGGCTAGCATGCTTTCACAGGCCTTTCGGAGACTCAGGTCCAAACTTCCTGACTCAGGTGCTCATGTCCATGTGCCCATGTCCAACACAGGTGCATACAGAGACATAAAGTCAGAAAGGTTATTTTAGAAAATGTCATGAGAAGCAGCCCACATCTCCATGTCTGGAGTCATGTCTGTCCATGTCTATGGTGACTCGGAGCCCAATCAAGTCAGAAAAGGTCTCTCTCTCTCTTCCCCATGCATCTGAGTCAGGCTGAGCTGCCTGGGTGGGGACCCGAAGGGGCAGAGGCCCTCTGTACGGTGGCCGGCAGGTCTCTCTGGACCAAGCAGCTGCCTGGCAGGCTCCTCGTGGAAGCTTTCATCATCTGACCCACAGGCCAGGTAGTTACTTTCCTGTCCAGCTGTCATGCACTCAGTCCTTGGCCCCTGAGTTCTGCTGGTCCTGTTCCCACTGGCCCTCATGAGCGGGGGCCTGCCCATTGTCTCACAATGATCAGCCAGCACACTGGTTCTGCAGAAAGTAGAAGTTCAGCCAGTCCCAGAGAGAGCCCCTGCCCACTTCTGGGATCTCCTTCTGTTGGAGACCACTAAGCACTGAGATGTTGAGGCCCTGTGTCATGGACGAAAATCCTACACGATGGTCCCACTCAGGATGGCTAGCCAGGGACCCTGAGGGCCCAAGGAAGTGACCTTCGGACGTCCCGGGTTCATTGGCTTTTACGAACTCACTGTTGGGCTAGCTCTGTATAATTTTCTTTGGTCCTATTATTCATTCTGTGCTTCAAACTCCAGTAATTGTAGCTTCTGAGAAAATGGTTTCTTATGTGCCTCTCTTAATGTCTCCACTGTGTTGGCAGTGCGTAAGGTTCTGGGAACAAATCTCTCTGAGGAACAAACTCTGGCCACCTGGCAAGCATGGCAAAACTGTTCTTTATCAAGTTATTCAGTTGTGTTTGATATTAACTTAATACATGAGCCCTTGATACCCATGGACAAATATTAAAATAAAAGCCCCTCCTAAAGCCGAGGCTGTAAAAAGTTCCAAAGGCAAGTTTGCTGGGAGAATCTGGAGACAGTCTGCCCAAGGAATTCACTCAAAGTAGATTGGCGAATTCCGGGGTTTTGTTCAAGGAACAATAGTGACAGCCCTCTCAAATTGTCCCCAGGTGCACACCATTAACCTAGGCATCTTCCTTCCTCCTGCAAGCCTAGGCCAGGTAGCTGAAACAGCTGGACTCCTTTCAGACCTTTTGAATCCTTTTCACCTTTACTCATTCGAGATTAAGAGCTATAGGTATGTTAATTAGCCTGGAGAAACCTCGAGTTGCTGCCTTGGGATTCGAACCTAAAAAGTAATTTATAACAATTTGCTTGAATTTCTAGAAAATTAAGGATGTTAGATTATCAAGACAATTTGTGATGTATGTTTTAGAATTTGTTCCTGTAAACCATTGGGTCCTGTTTTGAACGATTAATCACATTTCATTTCTGTACCCTGTCTTAATAATCCCCTTCTGCCTTTATGTAAAGCTCCTCCCTGAAATCAAAAGGGGGCGCAGACTGAAGCCCACATGCATTATGGTTTGCAAGGTGGTGCTTTCCTGCCTGTAGGGGCCACGATGCCTGTAGTCCAGGGTCTGCCCGCCAGTTTTGCATCCACTCTAGTTTCGGGGTGTCTCTTTGTCTCTCTCGTTGTGTCTTTGTGTGTACTCTTTTTCTGTCTCTGTCGCCGCCAGATGTCCCTACTTCGTGAACCGAACTCCGCTGTCGAGGCCAGTCCTTGACATCCTTCCATGAATGCAGGGCATTCAGGTGTCCCCCTTCCATCATCTTTCCCAAGCTCAGCCCTGCTGACAATACACTTGTATGGGTTTTGCTTCAGGGATCATCCCCTAAGATGGACACCATCTTTAAATTGGTCTCCCCCATCTGACAGCTCATTTGTCAACTGCTTACTGGGCATAGGACGGAGGGGTAGACCTAGTAGATTTGTGGGTGCCCCAGACAGCCCAGGAACCCACTTTAATCCACTCTGTGTTTGTTCCATAAAATTCAAAGTCCCTTCTTTCCCTTTCTGTATTTGATAATCATTATTAAAGAAAGAATGGAATACAAACACTAGGCTTTGTTGGTCTTGGGATATGCGTTCATTATTCATCTCTGCTATTCAATCCCTGCAGCTGACACCTCACTCTCTCAGACATGAGCGAATGTTTACGACCAGACTTCATTCCAGGCCTCACCATAACCACATTTCTGTTCTATAATCGTGTTGAAAAATCCCTTCTGAGATATCGGCTTCTCTGTGCTTTGACTAAAAGGAAATTCAACTCGTAGGAGTGTCATCATGAAAATGTAATTTCCCTTTGATTTGGGGCAGGCCCTGAAGGTCAGATGAGAAGGGATGGGGGTTGGAAGACAAAAGGAGTCTCAGGTGTCACCGGAGGGCAAACACACTTCGTCTGACTCTGTACAGGAGAGATAATCATGCACTGGCAGATGAGCCCGGATGAGACCTTGATTAGAGCAGAGCCATCTATTACTAGTCATGTGTATTCAGCGTTTATTGTGCGATATCCTCACTCCCTGCCATTATGATCTGTTACTGTGGAACTTCCTTCTGGGTTCTATTACAGGGAGTATGTGAGGTCAGGCCTGGGCACTGCCCCTGGGCACCTCAGCCAGCCAGGGGCAGTGACATAGAACTGACTGGCTGTGGTCCCCAAATCTGGACAAATTCTTCATCTAGCAAAGACGTTCTCCTGGGATGCTAAGCTCCTGAGGGCTTAGCCATTGCACACGGGTAACCTGAAGCTCAAAGGGAGCCATGAACCCAGTGAATAAATTAGGATTCCTGTCAGCACTGAACACTGCCAGTGTTTCTCAGTTTCTCAACATAGGGTTCCACGGATACCAGGGCTACCAGCATAGCCCCAGGAGTCTGGTTCTCTGTCTGGGGACAGTGGTAACCATGGGCTCTGTCTCGTGGTTTCTGCACCCAGATGGGGGCCTTGGCATCACATACACCCAGGGCACAGGGGCGTGTGGAGGGGACTGTGTGAAATTCACTGCATGGGAAGGACTGTGTCTTCATCAGCTCATTTACAGATTGCACCTGAGTTTTCTCTCTTGTCTGCCTGGAACCTTTTCAAGCAGGTGCTTTTCCATCCCCACCTGATGGATGGGACCTTCAGACTTCCAGAAGCAGGTGACCTGTCACACAGGTGAGAAGGGTTAGAACCAGGATCTGGACCCTGAGGTGCTTCCTGAGCTACAAGAGGGAAGGAAAGAGACATTCCCTGTGGGCCCACTGCAGCCCTTCCAACCAGGAGAGATGTGCCTGTGTGTGTTAGAGAGCTGGCAACCAATTCAATCAACCCGTCAGCTGCCGAACCATGAGGGAGGGCCAAACAGCTGTGCTGAGGAATTCAGATGCAGTAAATTTCCCCACTAGGAAAGGGCACGAGTGAAAGGCCTTTGTTTGTGCAGGCGGGGCCTGACAGCGCAGGAGGCTGGAGGGGGGCGCTTCCCCTCATCAGAATCCTAGGAGCTACAACAACCCAAAGCAATGACAGGATCTTCTTTGGGAACAGATTCAAGCAGCAAATTGTAAGGAGAAGTAACTCAGACAACTCGGGGGACACAGACATGAACGAGTCTTAGATGGAATGAAGCATTTACTGCTGGTTTGATTGATCTTGCTGATGGTATCCCTGTTGGAGAGGATGTTTCTTCTTCTTTTCCTTGTGATATGTCCTGAAGCATGCAGAAAATCTTTTTTGGCACTCTGGGAACACTCTCCTGGAGCCCTTGTGGGGCAGCGGGTTAACTGTTGGGCAGCTCACCACAAGGTCGACAGTTTGAATCCATGGGAGAAAGCAATGGCTTTGCTCATGTAAAGGTTGGAAGCCCTAAGGGGCTGCTCTACTCTGGAATAGGTTCACTCTGAGCCCTAATCAGTTTGGTTGGTTCACACTCAAGTCTTCCCCACCTCATGGGCCCTGGGACACCTGCCTGAATGAATGAACAGGCCCTTGTTCATTCTGGGCTTCTGTTGAAAGTAGCATTCTTTGCCAATGAGAGGGTATTTGTAGGAGATCTGTAGAAGGAGTTCAGTGAGACTAAATATTGGCCCCTGGATTCTCGTGCTGGAGTCTTCAATTGGTCGAGTCTCTTTGCCGGAGTGATCCCTCCACTCAGCAAATCCTTGGGTTTTCTGTGGCTTGACTGCCCCTGACTGGACCACTCTGGGTTACGTCACTACTCTTGTGATTCTCCAAGAGCCTACACACACCCTTATCAAACTCTTTTTAATGTATCCAGTTTGGGCTCCCTGGGAGCCAGTACACTGTTCTGATGTCTGACATTTGCTTTAAACTAGTCCAGCATGTGCCCTTGTGTACATCACTGGACATGCACTGACCTAATGGGGGTGGGGAGCACAGGGGCTACTGTCTGATGAGGGAGCATGCTGGGTACGTGACACTTTGTTGTCATCTGCCTCACAAAGTCAGCAGTCCCAATCTTCCAGCACCCCCAGAGGAGAAATATGAGACTGTAAATAAATATTTACAGCCTCGGAAACCCTGTACAGGTTGCCCGTGAGTCGGAACTGACTTGTGTCATATCACCACCACAACCACCAATGTGCTTTCATGATAGAAAAGGAATTAGACAAATTTTGTTGTTATCATTACAGACTGTCCAGTCAGCTCCCACCCATGACTAACGTCCACACAGCAGAACAAAACTCTGTCCTCATGTTGCCTCTGTGTCCAACTAGTTGATTTAGTGGCAGACGCTTCCAAAACTTGAAGGTAATCAGTACTATGCTATTCATGTCATGGGACCAGGATGAGTCTTTCTGTTCCCATAAAAATGTACAGCCTCTGAAACCCTATATGGGCTTGCTGTGAGGAGGAACTGACCCCACAGGACATACCACCACCACACCATGCTGTCCAGGTTACTTTAGAATTGTTGTGGCTGGTGAGTGCTGTTGAGTCAGCTCTGATGCAGCCACCTGGCGAGGTTGAACCACCAACCTGGCAGTCCAGCCCATTAAACCCACAATGCCACTCAGTTTTTATTCTCCAGTTAATTTCATAATTAGTGTAACACTGAGCCCAGACCTGACAAAGCATCTCTCTCTACACCCTGTGTTGTTGTTAAGTGGCATCGAGTTGGTTCTGACTTATGGTGACCCTGTCCAGGGCTTCCTAGTTGTTGCTGATGGGTTTGAACCACTGACCTTGTGGTTAGCTGTCTAGTACTTATCCCACAGCCTCATAACAGGGCTCCCTGTAAAGCCCACTATAGTCCAATTCAACCATAAATATTTAATGCAAGAATTCTAAGTAAACTCTTAGCACACCCAATTCAATGTTTTTATAATAATAAGAGATGTCCTGGTGTGTTGCTGTAGGATAAGCACTGGACTGCAAGGTCGGTGGTTCAAACTCACCAGCCGCTCCCCAGAAACCCTATACAGGGTCGCTATGAGTCAGAACCAACTCAATGGCACTTAACAATGACAACAATAAAATTAAAATTTGACTTGCAGAAATGTGGTTTATTTTAGAAATTAAAGCGTGATTTAATATTAGGAACTATATTAGCATAATTTTTCACATTAATTGTTCTGAGAGGAAAGTTTATATGATCACCTGGATAAATGTGTTTGATTTCAGTTATGGATGCAGGTAAGACCCTCAGCAAGAAGAAAAGAGGCAGAAACTTCAACAAGGGGCTGAAACCTGGGCAGGGCTGTGGGATGGTGGAGGTCCGGGCAGGGTTCGGGTCTGTGAACCCGAACTACCTGGTAGCACCTAACAACAGCACAGAACAGATCCTGTGGCTGCTGTTTGGAAAGATGGCTAATAAAGGAAGGCACACAAATCAATGAGTTTTATAACCACCAGTATTAGAAGCAGTTAGAAAACATAATGAAGAAAGTGGTTTCAGAATAGCAACCCAACGTAAATTCCTGCAAGTAACATGATACAACATGCAATCCCATATGAAGTCATCTACAAAACTTCACTGAGGGATATAAAATAAGACAAATGATTGGAGCGGAATTAACTCAGTATTGTAAAGCTGTCTTTTCTTTCCTAATTAATCTATAAATGCAAATTCAGTCCAAGCCCCAGATGTGTCTAAAGGTAACCAGGATGACTGAACAGACACAAAGAAATATTTGGGGCTTTCACAGTATGGAGGAGAACTTGCCCTTCTAGATATGAAAATATTTTCTAGAATCTAAACTGAAGTTCAGTGTGTCTGAGCTTAGAGTATGGAAAAATCATTGGACTAGACCACGCACACAGAGCCTCAAAGACAGCATTAGAGCTGGGGATTTAATATATGAACTGGTGCCTTTTAAAGATGGCATACAAAGGCGGAAATATTTAATAACGGTCGTGGGACAACTGATTAAATTAGTGGGAAAAAGGTAAATTCAATCCTTAGCTCAAACTGCAAAACAAAATGAATTCTGGATTGATTAAATATTTAAAGAGAAAAAAAGTGGATGCCTCAAAGCATCAAGAATACAAACAGGCAATTTTGATTTTAATATAACGTGGTGCTAGAGGATAAGCACTGGACTTTGAGCCACAAAGTTGAAAGTTCAAACCCACCAGCTGTTCCTCAGAAACCCTCTGCAGGATCACTATGAGTCAGAACCGACTCAACAGCACCTAACAAGAGCAACAAGGGTGAACAGGGTTTCTCTCCATATCCAGGGCATTCTAGTGTGGCGCCAGATGATAAACACTTAACAATAACAACAGAGAGTATATCTAGGGAGTTTCTGTGTGGTGCTGCGGAGTAAACACTGGACTGCTAACTGCAAGTTCAGCTGTTTGAGCCCACCAGTGGCTCCATGGGAGAAAGAGGAGGCTTTCTGCTCTTGTAAAGATTTGCAGACTTGGAAACCCTTTACAGTGTTGCTGTGAGTCCCAACCTAGTTAATGGCATTAACAGTAATGACAAGCATATGTACTCTCAGATGTGCGTGAAAGCTGGACAATGGATAAGGAAGACCAGGGAAGAGTCTATGGATTTGAATCCTGATGTTGGCTAAGAGTATTAAATCCACCACAGACTGCCAGAAGAACGAAGAAATCTGATTTGGAAGAAGTACGGCTGGATTGCTCCCTAGAAGAGACAATGGTGAGATTCCATCTCATGTACTTTGAACCTGTTATCGGGCAGGGCCAGTCCTAGAAAAGGGACATCATGCTTGGTAAAGTAGAGGGTCAGTGAAAAAGAGGAAGACCCCCAATGACATGGATTGACTCAGTGGAGCAGCAATAGGCTCAAACATTACAAAGATTGTGAGGCTGGCACAGGATTGGGCAGTGTTTTGTTCTGTTGTGTACAAGGAAGTAGAAGTCGGAACCCACTCGATGGTATCTAACAGCAACAGTGTGTCTAGAATAACCCTCAGAAACAAGCATGACGAGACTTGGGCCCACTTTCTTTGGATATGTCATCAGGAAAGACGGATCCCTAGGGAAGGGTGTCGTGTTGGACAGAGCAGAGGGTCAGTGAGAATGAGGAGTGGACTGACGGACGTGGTCACAGCCCAGCATGGGATCCAGTATGCTAACCATTGTGAAGATGGTTCAGGCCTGAGCTACTTTTCATTCTAGTGGTTCCACATGGTCCCCATGAGTCAGAACCAACTCAAGAACCAGGAACTGTTTATGACTTATGTCTTTGTTTTCTGGGTTTTTGGGTGTGGTCTTCAAATTCCTCATGCTGTGAAGCATCATTAAAAACAACATACACAGACACAGAGATGCACACATATGTACTATACCCACATTACCAAGTGAGCTAAATTGATGGAGCCATCGCAAGGGGTGGGTGGTAGGAGGTTGGAGGGATGTTGAACCATGACTTGGAGATAAGACCCTGCATAAAGGAATGTTTGCTTCCCTGAGAGGCTGCTCTCTGTCTGTAGAAAAAAGATCTACATTTGTGAACACTCTATCCATCGTTACTCTGTAATTTCTGAACATTGGCTCTAATCTGGTACTCCAAGACCCCAAGATCTGTGTCTGCTGCTCTATTTTCTCACACTGAGGCTCTGGGGAGAGGCTGTTGACTGGAGATCTGAGGCAGTGAGGGACCCAACTCCCTGTCAGAGGATCCACCAGGATGGCTTCCTACCAGGCTTCCTCTGCCAGGGTCCTGACCTCATCCCTGTCTAAACAGTGGATTCTAAGAAAGGATGCATTTTCAATAAAAATACTACTCTTCCCCAAAACTTGGTTTTGCAACACTAAGATTTTTCTAAAAACTTTTAATGAATAATTCATTCTCCAAAACAAAGTTCTGAGACTGTTCTGTTGACATATCAAGTGTCCCTTTTTTATTATTTCTTGTAGATGATTCTGTGTCATTGGATATCACTGTCCCCAGGGAGTGTTTTGGGAGACCTGCCTGAAAATTGCATCTCCACTGAAGTTTCAATATAAACTGCAAACCAAGAGGACAAGCGACTTTATTATATTAAAAGATCATTTATTCCATACATTTGCAGAGGAGAGCTATGTGTTTTATAAGCATCTGCAATTTAAACGAGTCTATTTTTATTGAATCATAACACATTTTTCCACGGTGCGCATCACTGCTATTTGGACCAAGACAATGCCTTTTATTTATTTATTTTAAAGCAGTCTTTCCTTTTCTTTCCTATCCACATCCTGGATTTCAGTCACAGAATTCGGCATCATTTCCATGGTGTATTGTAACATTTGTGACTTCCACATGCATAACAAGTCTGTTTTTGAAACAGCAAACATGAGGTGGAAGACTGCATGGCTTCACAACCTAATTACAAACACTGGGTGAGCTCCAAAGACACAGCAAAGCAAATAGATGCGTCTCCTTGGTCCACAAGTGACATTTTCCTAGTAAAACACTCTGTGCTAGGAAAGTAATGAAAACAAAGCGTTTGTTCTGATCCATCATGCTCAGGTACCCTGAGAGCACACCTCAAACAAAACAAATTCAAGCCTTTTGACATCTTGCAGCGGGGGAAGGATCTAAGAAAGAGGAAACCAGCCCCCGGCATCTGGGAGCTGGCCTGTCCCTGTCACCAGATCTTGGTGTTCTTCTAGATAACCTAAGCCATCCCACACAACATCAGCATCAGACAAGGCCGCTCTGTGACACAGATGGATCAAAACACACGACCACACCACAGTCACATTGAAACACACACATGGTTCAAGTCTCATCCCTTGAACATCCCTCAGCCTGGCTACTGCTTTTCCACTCACAGCTCTGGCCTCATTTTGGTTCTAGAAAAGATTTCCTAAGAAGCCCAATTGTGGAATTTTCTGGACAGCCTCCATTGCAGAGTGAACACAGTCCTGCTTCCTTAAACTCTCCACAAGATCACCGGACACAAATCTGATGTTTCTTGGCTCCCTCTTACTGAGATACCCATGGTGCTTCATGGTGTATATCCCCTACTGCAGCAGTGAGTAATGAACCCAGCTTGGCCAACCATGGGTGTCCCTGTGGTCTTTCAACCTGTGGTCTTCCAGTCATGAGAGAGCTCCCTGTGATCTTTCAACCTGTGGTCTTTCAGCCATGAAGTATTCCTACTGAGTTTTCATCTATAGGATGCTTTTGGTCATCTTGGCTGGAGGATATAGGCAGATCTAAATAAGGACTTTCCAAATGAAATATTTGGAATTAATCATGTGTCCTGAAAATTGACTGTTTTCTCTCTCCGTCTGTCTCACCATACTGGATCAACACTATTTGTTTGTGAAGACATCCTAAGGACACTCTGCCCATTGCTTCCAGGACTGGTTCACCCTGCCAGGTTACTCCAGGTCTAGGGAGTTCCTGAGTTTCATTTCCCTTGGCCTCTGTCGGATCCTCATCCCTTTACTGACAGCAAGGTCTCTGGCTCTGCCTCACATGGGTCTCAGCTCTGTGGTACCTGTGGATGCAGTGCTGGACACCTTCCTGAGATCATTGAGCCTCCTGTGATCTGGCCTTCAGGTACCTGACCAGCCTCATGTCCTCCTGACTGAGGTCCAGGCCCCACCCTTGAATTTCTGCATGGCTGGTCTCTTCTCATCCTGCCCTCACAGATGTTTCCCCTCTCACCACTCCCTCTCTTTTACAGATTCCATTGTGTACCCCAAAAGTGATGTTGAAGTCTTGATCTACAAATACAACCCTGTGTGGAAATCATTTGTTATGTTAATGAATCCAGACCAAATGGAGGATGGGTCTTAAACAGAACCTCTTCTAATCCTACACGCATACACACATACATACACACAGAAACAAGGACACACACACACGTGTACACATACATGAAAACACCAACATGTATGCATGCAACACACACATGCACGCGCACACACACACATATAACACAAGATACACAGCCACACACACCACACACATACACAGTTAATAAACTCAGACACATACACACATACAAACACACATACATGCACCCATAAACACATACACACATCTGTACACATCTACACACATATCACACAATATACACACATACGTATACATGTGTATACATAGGAACTCAATAAATACACATACACACTCACATACATATACAATATATACACATACACATGCAATACATACCCATACACACATGCACACACATACATGCATGCACCCATACACACACAATATACTACATATACCAAAACACACTACATGCTCCCATACACATACACACAATATACACACACATACCAATGCACACATGCACACCGATACATACACACATACATGCATATAATCATATACACATGCACACACATACATACACTCATACACATGCACACATACACATGCACACATACACAACATACACAACCACATGCAGTACACACACACAATACAAATACCCATACACACCCATGTACACATGCACACCTATACAGATACATACCCATACATACCCATGTATGCATGCATATACCCCACACACGCGCACACACACACACACACACACAAATACACATATCAATACACATATGCACACACATATATAACACACACATACATGTATACACATACACCAACACACACAAACACATACACACATACACATGTATACACACATACACACGTGCACACATACATATAACAAACACAGACACACACACACATGCACACATATACATATATATACACCAATATACATACATACACACAAGCATGCACATATATCCACACATCCGCCCATACACACAATTATACACATAAACATCCATACACACATATACACTGATACACATCCATACACACAAGCACACACGTGTACCCCACCCACATACACACATGCACACATATAAATACATCCCCCACCCCCCATCCCTATACACACACACACATCCCCGGGGTGGAGGGGAAGACTGATGTCTTACTGCTAGCATTGGCAGCCCTTGACACACAGCTGCCCTGCCCTGGACTTTAGACTCCACAATTGTGAGACAGCCACAGCCTAGGGAGATGAGAACACGCTCTCATGTGCTGGTGTGCTATTTTCAGAGCAACTAGACAAGGAGCTCTGGTAGCATAGTGGTTACGAATCGGGCTGCGAACCTCAGGGTCAGCAGTTTGAAACTACCAGCTGTTCCGTGGGAGAAAGATGAGGTATTCTGCTCCTGTAAAGATTTACAGCCTCGGAAACCCTGTATAGCGTCACTATGAGTCGGAATCGACTCCACAGGCACATAACAACAACAACAACAAGACACATTTGCTTCTGTGTCTATTGTCTCCACCAAATGGAGACTCCGTGAAATCCGGGCCTTGGCCATCACCTTCACAGCTGTGTCCCAGCCTCCATCTTCCACACCTGCCTGTGCCTTCTAGAGTGTTTTAGTGATGGATTCTTAGCCTTCCTTGTTATTTCCTGGCATGAGAAATACTGAGCTGTTTCATTTCCCCCTCTCCCTGGAGATCTGTTTTGTCTCTTGGCTCTGGGCTGCTGCCAAGCTTCTCACCTGTACTTTCCTCACTGGGTCCTGGGAAAATGAATGAGCCAGGCCTCTGAGCAGAGCTGGGGGTACAAGGCATTGGGCACTGTTGCCGGCAGCCCTCAGCCACATTTCCTTCCCTAAAGCTGGGTCTGGCCTTCCTCGGTGTCTCTCATCCTTGCACATACGCACTCATGGTCCACCCACAGCTGTCACCACAGCCCCTGTGGGTGGAGGACCCATCTTCTCTGGTCCATTATGGGGAGTACATAACAAGGGACTTCAAAAAGTTCATGAAAGTGTGGAATGAGAAGATAATGAATTTTTTTCACAAACTTTTTGAACCCTCTCCTTAGAGATGAGATAGGGAAAAGCTGGAGAGAACTTGGGGACTTCCCTGACCCTGGACAGAGCCCAGCCTACTGCCACCAAGCCCGGGTCTCTGGTTCTGAGAACTCAGTCCCTGTGTGAAGCTGCCTTCAGATGTCCTGCCGGCCTGTTGCTGATGGCTCCGGATATGTCACAATGGTCAAAGTCTCTCCCCGATGGGGGAGGGGCCGCAGAGCTCATCCTGGTCCTCAGACTGGGGTGGGGTGGAATGGAGGACAAAGATGGCGCTTTGTCCTCCCCCTGGTCCTGCCCCCTAGAGGCCTGCTGTGTAGGTGCAGAGCTGAGAGGGGTCCAGGTTGTGGACAGTGACTCAGACCAGGCACTCAAGCTCCACCCAACTGCCCTGACCATCCTCTCTGCTTGGGTAGGTTACCTGCCCACTGGCAGACCTTTCCCACCAACTGCTTCCTTGTTTAGTGTGATGTCTTATCTCCTTGTTGTTGTTGTTGTTTACCTGTGTTTACCCAGCTCATAGTCCCAGCACCCAGTGAGTGGGTGTTCAATCAGTTGGTGGCTAAAGGGGGAGATGTTATCTACCTTGGGCAAGAAGAGTGAGAGATAAAAGAGGAAACACAACATTTCTGCCCTGAATAAGCTCAGGTAGGCAGAGCCTACAAGCTACATGATGTGATTGAGTTTGTTGGTATTTGGAAAACTCAGTGTTTAATCAGTTATTGTGCTGATTATGCGAATAGAATGGAAATGAACCGTGGAGATCATTTTGTGAATGGAAATGGGCCAGGAGTGATGGATGATAGTTGACAACTATGACAGGAAGACCATCTTCCTTTATTTTAGCTGTGGACCCCCCCATGAGGTGACCCTAAACCAGAGGTGGTGCTGCCACAACTGCCTCCTGCCCCCGACCTGTTTCCTAGGAGCTGTTGTCAGGGGGCACATGCCTATTTCTTATATCTGAAGGATTGAATTGCGTTACCTCAAAATTACATATTTTGTTCTATACTTGTGATGGAGTCCTAGTGTGGTGCTGTAGGATCAGCACTGGACTGCAAATCACAAGGTCAGCAGTTTAAACCCACCTGCTACTCCTTGGAGACCCTGAACAGGATCGCTATGGGTCAGAAATGACTTGATGCACTTAACAACAACAACATACCCGTGATGAGATGCCCAGTGGTGCAGTGGTTAAGCGCTCAGCTGTTAACTGAAAGGCTGGTGGTTTGAACCCCCCCAGGAGCTCTGTAAGTGAGAGGCCTGCTGCTGATCAGTTTCCATGACGACGACAGCCCAGCAGGCAGCTCTAGTCTGCCACATGCGGGAGCTCAGAGGGGAAACACTACTCAAAACAGGACCCTGTGCCTGTAATCCCATTTGGGAACAGGAAGTTCTTTGGTTAAGGGGGTCATGTCAGTGTCAGTGTGCAGTGTGTCTTACGCCAATTGCCTTTTGAGTTATCAAAGAGCAGATTAGGCAAAGAAGCAAGGAGAGATGGAGAACAGGGTGCCACATGAGCTGGTGTGCATGTGTGCATCAGTGTGTGTACACACACGTGCATATGAGTATATGCACAGTGTGCATGCATGTGTATATACATGTGTGTGACATGTAGGGTGCCTGATGTTTTCATGCTCACACAGAGCATATGACACCATCCTAGTGTGTACTGGATGGCTCTTTAGAGGATCAGACAGGAGAGAAAGCAGTGTGGCCTCCGTGAATAGCTGGATAGAGATGCTTCACACAGATGTGGCTCAGACATCAGGCTGGAGACTTCTCCCGACTCACGTGGTTGCAGATGCTGACAAACTCTGAAGCAGCCAGTCAGATGTCAGGCTGCTTGCTCAAGTCCCAGGAACTGGAGGTCAGATGATGCTGAGTTGGCTGCGGGATTGAGAACAGCCATAAATGTAGATGCTACCAAGGAAACTCCTCTTACATCATGTCACAAAATTGAGGATGGTTACATTATGCCTGCCAAACCACTGGGAAGCATGAGTTAGCCAAGTTGACATATAACCTTACCCACTTACCCATCACAATACATCCTTGCATACATCTCTGATGATTCCCTTTGTCTAAGTGAGAAGAGGTGGAAAATATATGCCTGATAGTGACCATATGATCTGTCTGAAAGCAGATTCTGGGGCCGTGAGATCTTCACTCAGATGGGGGGCGGGGGGGAAAGGTCTCTCTAAAGGAGCTGTTCTTTCCTTGTAGTGTCCAGTCTCAGACACTGAGGCAGCACCTGAGCGGCCCTTGTGTCCTTCAGACGCGTGCCATTGTGACTGTGGGGTCTCTGTTTGTCTTCAGAGTCATCCTTTCCTTCTGAAACTCAGATACTGGAGGAGTGAGCCCAGTCTCACCCTCAAGAGCATGCCCACATGTACACATGCGGGCGCTGTTTACAAACACAAGTCAGGACCCCAGCTGGACTCATTGTGCCTGAACATCTCGGATCAGACCCAGGAGTCTGCACCCTACATGCTCTCTGAGCTTTGCAAACATTGTTCTCTGGTTACATGCGAAGAGCCACATTGGAGTTGGGATTCTTTTTGATTTAACTCTAAGGAAATGCACTTCACACAGCTGCACCAGTATCTCCACACCCACCACTCATCAGAGTGCTATCATCAGCAATTAATGGGGGCTCTTATCCAAAGCACTGGGTTAAGGCTTGAGCTGCTACACAAGGTTGACGGTTCAAACCTATCAGTCACTCCTCAGAAGAAAGATGAGGCTGTCTTTTTTTGTAAAGATTTACAGCCACGGAAACCCTAAGGAGCACTTTGAGTCTGGTGTGGGCTGCTAATTGCATCATTGGTAGTTCAAAGTCACCAGCTGATCTTTGGGATCCCTGTGTAGGTTCTCTACGAGTCTGAACCCACTAGCCAGCATGTAACAATACAACACCATGGGGATCTACTTGATGGCAGTGGTTTGATTATCCCCAACAGAGAACTCTATAGTCTCAAAAGTTGGGAAAAATCTGAGGTAAGTGCATTTGAACACTTCTTTGCCACCTGACTTCTTCAAGGTTTACTGAGTTCATGTGATTTTGAAGAGAGGACCATAACACATGGTGAACTCTGGGGACATCAATTAGAGAAGGATGGATTAGGAGAATTTTCTAGAGCCCACGACTGATGCATTGGTGACAAAGCCAGGTCCCTTTGGTGGCATTGCCACCAATGGTGCATCATGAATTGATATTTAGATCCCAATATGGTACAAACTGTGAGAGAAAGTTAATTTTCCTTACTGTATCTTAAGGCAGAAAACAGTTGTCAGTTGTCAAAGTTTAAGAGGATAGTATGTCTGCATTGATGGAGGTATGCGATGAAGTCAGTAACGACTCATAGTGGCCCTGTATAGGGTTTCCAAGGCTGTAAATCTTTATGGGAGCAGAAAGTCTCGTCTCTATCCTGTGGAGCAGCTGGTAGATTCTAACTGCTGACCTTATGGTTCACAATCCGGTGGATAGCCACTGTGCTACCAGGGATCTTTACGGTGTGTCTATAAGAATGGGATGTTTATCTAGATTTCTTGAGAGCTTCTTCTATGACCTCTTATTTTCTTTCTTGAACCTAGAGGTCCACTTTCATTTGGAAGAAACATCACAGACATCAGTTTTGAGGCTTAAGGAACAGTTTAAGGTGTTGGAAAAGCCCTGGACTGGAAAACAGGGAAATTAGCTTCTTCACCTGGTTTTACTAGTAATTAGCTGAGTGTGACTTCAGATACTTCCCTTTCTCTTTCTGTTAAAGTTTCCACAAAGTAAAGGTAGTAAGCTAGCGGTTTGTTTGTTTGTTTGTTTTGTTTTGTTTTACTTTAGAGATATTATTGGTTGTGGAAAATGGAAGATATGTGTCAATACATTATCCTTCCATCCTGCTGCACTGAGAGTTCCACTTGGGCAGGGACAGTGGATCTGTATGCATCCATCCATCCATCCATCCATCCATCCATCCATCCATCCACCCATCCATCTGTCCGACCATCCATCTCTCTATCCATCCATCCATCTAATCATCTATCATTGATCTATTGTCTATCTGCCATCTATCTATCTATCAATCTATCTACTGACCTATCTACAGATCAATCTGTCATCTGTCTTCTAACTATCTGTCATCTCTATATCTGTTATCTATCTGCCATCCATTTACATCTATCTAGTACCTATAATCTAACTATCATCTGTTCAAGTCCTGGTGTGTTGCTGTATGATAAGCACTGGACTACTAACCACAAAGTTGGTGGTTCAAACTCAACAACTGCTCATTGGAAACTCTATCCAGGGTCACATAGGTCAGAACAGACTCACAGGCACTTCATGGAAACATCATTTATCGAGGAAAGTTGCATTTGAGGCAGAATTAGCTTTGTAGCTATGGTTAAATTTCCATTTCAGTAAGCTGAGCTTTGATGCTGTCATGCTAGAAAAACCATCCAGCTCACCAAGTCAACCATTTGACCAAGTTTCCTGCCTTTGCACTGTCTGCTCAGAATGTCCCCAGAGGGACATTGGCCATGCTGCCCTTGGTATCCCCACTTTACTTCCCAGCTCCCTCCTCAATCTTCCTCCTTGTCCCCTGTCCCCACATGCACATACATGAGTCTTACACCCTCTCTGGGGACATGGACAGTGCTCTTGCTGTTTGGGCCCCAGCCCTGGCACATGCTGTTGTTGTTAAGTATTGTAGATGTTGTTCCAACCCATAGTGACCCTGCATAGGGCTTCCAAGGGGGTTTGAATTGCTGACCTTGTGGTTAGCAGTCCAGTGCTGATCCTACCAGAAGTACCCAGAAATTCACAGATGCTCTGCCTTGGGTGCTGCATAGACTCCTGATCTCAGGGAAGATTCATTTTAACATCTCCTTAGGAAAATATGCAGATTGACTCATTTAGCATACAATCAAAGCCCTCTGGAGGGCACCTTCCTGTTTTCTCAAGCTGGGAAGTAAAATCAACAAGAGCTGGAGGTCCTGGAAGTCAGACCCCACAAGGACCTGTCAAACTCTGAGGAGGTGGGTCCCTGCTGGGAGTGGATGAAGGCTCCTGAGGGTGGGACACTCTAAGGATCTCTGGTGTTCCCTTTGCTCACTCACACATTCAGGTAGGATCTGCCAGTTATAGGAGTGTGAGTGTTAGCTATCCAGGATGCAACCTCTTTTAAATGTTTAGTTTTAGTAAGGAGCTCTGGTAGCACAGTGGTTATGAGTCGGGCTGCAACCTCAAGGTCAACAGTGTGAAACCACCAGCAGTTCTGCAGAAGAAAGATGAGACTTTCTGCTTCTGAAAAGATTTACAGCCTCAGAAATCCTATGCAGGGTCACAATGAGTCAGAGCCGACTCCATGGCACACCACCATCACCATCACAATAGTAGTGATTAAAAATAAAAACAGCACTTCCCAGTTTAGTGGAATAAGAGGAATTGATTAATAAACATTTTGGTTTATGTGGGGTACTAAGATTTTTGCTATATACCACATTCTCTATAGCAAAGAGAATGAGCCCATGAATTCAATGCAAAATTCTGCTGAACACTCACAATGAAAAATTGCCATTCACCAACTTTCTGTTGAGTTTTTTTTTTTTTTTTGAGTTTTGATTTTTGTTTTGTAACAAATACTATAATCACAAATGAACAAATGAAAGGATGTCATGAAGGAAAATGTAATGATCAGAAAACAAATACTACAACAAATTCTGTATTTTGTGTTTAGGTAGGTCTTTCATCTTTAACATATTATAACTAAGCCATTGCATTCTGTTCCTTGCTCTTACAAATTCTTCCATGATTTTGTTACAATTAAGCTGCTGAACAACATCCGTTTTCATACATAATAAAGATAATGAATAGTCTGAGTTGTTGTTTTTTAACATTTTGTGCGAACATTGTTTCCCATTTAGCAGTTTGCACACATTTTGTTTTGTGATACTGATTGCAATCCCCACAATGTGATAGTATTCGTCTGACTTTTTCCCTATTTCTATTCACCCTTCTTTTTCTTTCTTACCCCTTCGTATCTTCTGATCTTCATCCCTGGACAAACGCTGTCTTTTTGGTCTTGTGTGGTTGATTGTTTTGAATGCGTACCTCCCTGGCATTATTATTCACATTGTTGTTGTTAAGTGCCACTGAGTTGCTTCTGACTCATAGTGACCTTGTATAGTGTTTCCGAGGAGCAGCTGGTGGTTTTGAACTGCTGACCTGTGGTTCAAAGGCCAGTGCTGATTCTACAGCACCACACCAGGAGTTCCTTAGGGTCCTATCTATTATTTGTCTGCAAGTAGAGCCATGGGGTGAGTTCAGTCCCAGGCTCCGAAGGGTAGCTAAGGGCTGAAACCTCAGGGGTTCCTCCAGTGGCCATCAAACCAGTAAGCTGGTGTTTCTCTGAGTTTGAATTTTGTTTCACATTTTTTCCTCCATTGGGATCCTTTTTCAGAGCAGTCACAAGTGGTAGCCAGCACCATCCAATCAAGTCCTCTGGCCTCAGGGTCATAGAGGCTGAGGCCTGCAGGGTCCATTAGTCCTTTGGACTAATGATTTCTAGGTGCCTGATTTCCTTCACTCTTCTTTGCTCCTGGATGGGAAAGATCCACAGATGTACCTTAGATGAAGCCTTGAAATCATGTTAGACCCCAATAACTACTCACTACTGGAGTAAAGCACTGTCTTTGTGGATTGTAGAATGCCAGCTGGCCTTGATGTTTCCCAGACCCAGCAACTAATTTATTCCCTCAAGATACTTATAGCTGAGACTCTTTCATGACTTTGCCCCTTGTGTGCTCAACCATATTTGTGGATGCATTTGCAGTGCATATGAATACATACGTAGAAATATCCTCTGTCAAACCGATATAAAATCATGGATGTGGTCCCATTTGCCTCCCCACACCTGCTCGACTTGTCTATCTATGCATCCACTCCTAGACTATTGATGATATTGTGGGATCGTGTATGTGTGATACTGTTGTAGCAAATCCAGAGGCAAAAGAAACTGAATGGCACTCAGACTGGCGGAGGAGAACAGATTTCTTTGGCTAGCTGAACCAGAGAGGCCTATGGGTCTCTAAGTCTGGGCCCCATTTCTCTTTGTTCTTGAGTTTTTCTACTAGTGTTTGTCCAAGGGAAGGAGAGTGAGAGTGAGAAAAGTGTCACAAGGATGACAGATAGAGTAGTGGGATTTACAGGTGGAAGCCTCAGTCTGTTAGATAATGATGTGTGTGTGTGTGTGTGTGTGGGGGGGGGGTGTTAGTTTCTTTGTTGCATCTGTAGACTGTAAAAATTCCTTCTCCCTTTCCTCCTCCTTCCTGCCCTCTTCAATAGTATTTACTGTTCTTGGCTGTGACTCTCGTGTATCTCTCAGTGTCTTCCTTCGCCTTAGTAATATGTGCTGGTCACCCCTCCTTTATTGTATACTGCCTTTCCTCTTACCCAAATTAATACACGTCTGGTGTGGTGCTGTAGGGTCAACCACAAGGTGGGCAGTTCAAACCTACCAGCCACTCCTCAGAAACCCTAGGTATGGTCACTTTGAGTTGGAACTGACTTGACTGCACTTAACAACAAGAGCACCCTCTAGTTAGTGAATTTGGCCTCCCTTTCCACCCCTGGTAATCTTCAAGGCATATTTCTTTCTGTGTGTAAATCTTTTCTGGACTTTTTATACTCGTAGTTATGGCTTTCTGTGATTGACTAATTTCACTCAGCATAACATCCTCAGGGTCATTCATGTTAAATGAGATGTTTTTCAGATCTGTCATTATTTTTTACAGTTGCACAGTATTCTACTATGTGTACGTACCATCGCTTGCTTATCTATCTGTTCATTCATTGATGGGAACCTAGGTTGTGTCAATGTGTTTCTTTTGTGAATGATGCTGAGATGAACACAATGGTACACATATGTGTTTGTGTCATGGCTCTTATTTCTATAGGATGCATACCTAATAGTGGAATTGCTGGATCATATCGTGTTTGTATTTCCAGTTGTTTAAGGAAGTGCCATGCCATTTTCTAAAGTGGTTGTACCAACTTACAGTCTCACCTGTTACGGTCCTCTTTCTACACACTCTTCAGCATTTGCTGTTCTCGGTTTTAATTTTTTGAACTTTGCTATTAGTGCTGGGGTGAGATAATAAATAGCTCGCTGTTATTTTGATTTGCATCTCTCTAGGATAATGAACTGGAAGGGCAGTGCTTCAAACTCACCAAGTGCTCTGTGGAAACCTTCTACAGGATTGCGATGAGTCAGAACCAACTCAATGGCACTGAAATTATGACCAGAAGTGTGTCCCTATTTTTCTTTGATTTTCACTAAGGTTTTACATTTAGCTTTTTGATCCAGCCTGAGTTAGTCTTTGTTTATATGGATCTTGTTTCATTTTTCTGCCAATGAATATGCACTTCTGCAAGCACGATTTACTAATGAAAGTAACTCTTCCCCACTTACCAGCTTTTGTCCCTTTGTGGAAGATCAGCTTTCCATAGCTTGATGGGTTTACTTCTGGGTTCCTCTGGGCTATGTGTCTGTCTGTGTTGCTAGACTGTTTTACCTACCATGGCTCTATAATAGGTTTTGAAACAGAGGAGTGTGAGACCTCCTACTTTGTTCTTCTTCTTCAGTAGTGCTTTGCTTATCCAGGGTCTCTTTCCTGTCCATATAAAGTTGGTGATTTGTTTTGCCATCTCTTTTAACAATGCTTATGAAATGTGAATTGAAATTGCATTATATCCATAAACAGCTTTGGGAAATATTGACATTTTACATTGTTAAGTCTTCTTATCCATGAGCAAGGTATATTTTTCTATTTATGTAGGTCTCTTTTAGTTTCTTTCAGTAGTGTTTTATAGCATCTTTTGTATGTTGTTGTTAATTCCATTGAGTTGATTCCGACTTATAGCCACCCTATCTAGGGTTTCTGAGGAGCAACTGGAGAGTTTGGACAGCTGGCCTTGTGGTTCAAACTGACCTTGAGGACTAGTGCTTAACCTACAGCACTATACCAGGACTCCATTCTTTGTATAGGTAGTTTGTTTCTCTGGCTAGATTAACTTCTAAGTACTTGATCTTTTTGGTGGCTATTGCCAATGTGACTTCTGGTGTGGCACTGTAGGATAAGTGCATGACTGTAAGGTTGGTTTGAACCATAAGGTAGATGTTTCAAACTCACCAGTAGCTCCTTAGAAACCCTTTACTGGGTTGCTGAGTCGCAACCAACTCGACAGCATTTAACAACAACATTGTCAATGTTTTCCTGATTTCCTTTTCAGAGTCCTTGTTGTCGTCCTACAGGAATCTGACTGATTTTGTGTGTTGATCTTGTCTGCTCTCCTGAAAACTTCTTGTTTATTTTCTGAGGTTTTCTTTGTGGATGATCATATAATCGGCAAATAGCATTTTACTTCTTCTTTGCCAATTTTAATGCCTTTTACTTCCTTTCTTTCTTTGCTGCTCTGGCTAAGGCTTCCAATACAATAATGAATAGCAGTGGTGACAAACAGCATCTTTGTCTGGTTCCCATTTGCCAGGGGAATGACTTCTGCTCAGAAATTAGAGCTTAGTCTTATTGGTTCTCCTTTGCAGATAACTTTCATTTCTCCCATCAGCTCTTCTCAGGATTCTTTCTTTGCCTTTAGTTTTGGAAAGTTTGATTACAAAATGTCTTCATGATTTTTCTTTTGGGGTCTATTGTACTTGAGGTTCATTGACATATGTTAGGGATAGGACAAGAGAAGGAGAATATTTCTGCAATATAATTGTCTTTGGTGGGACCATTCCAGGTTTGTAAGGTGGGAGGAGCTCCAGACCAGGGGACAGGGCTGCTGCTTCTGGTAAGGGATACCCAGTGGTTGAAGGTTTGGGGTTCTTGGATTCATTCAGATTCTTCTAGATACTCCTATTCTGATTTTCAGTATTTTCCCAATCAATGCCCTGCTTTTACTTAAGAGACCTGGAGAGGCTATAGATGCAACACTCAGCTTACGTTGTGACTCAGCAGCTTCAGGAAGCAGATTCTGCATCTCATGCTCAGCTGCAAGCAACCAAAAAGGGGTTCTTTCAAAGCAGTCACAGAATCTCCCGGATCCTTGACGGGTCCTCAGCTGAACATTTTCCACCTTGAGTTTATTTTACTTAGAAGTTTCTCATTCCAGTTGGAAGCCACCCACTTGCCCACCAGCACCAGAATACTTACGTCTGTCCTCATTGTCGATAGGTCCACTGACTGGGTCTGCCAAACTCTTTGCTTCATCAGGCACATTAGTCCAAGTGGAATTGATAACTGAAGAAGCTGCCTCACAAGTCCTTAGTCTGAAGTCTGCTTGGCTGAATCTAGGTTGCATGTACTCCGTTGATGTAAGGCATGCTGGGAAATGCTCCCCCACTCTCTCCCACAGTGCTGGGAGGAACAGCAGAGGAGGGTTTGGATAATTGCTCACAGCTCATTCTGCACTCGCTGTTCACACTTTCCAGTATATTCCTTTTTTTTTTTTTTTTGTCAGCACTTGGTTCTATTTATTTCAGAAAAAGAAATATTAAGAAAGAAAGAGGAAGATCCTCTTGACAAACCCACGTGCTAGTGGGTGTCTCTTTGAAACCTAAGACATGGCATCCCTCCCCATGCCACTGGTATGAAGTCCCACAGAGGTGAGCACTGTCCAGGTGGCTCAGCCTGTCCACGTGACTCTTCCCTCCATACTTTGGAACTAGAGAATGCAGAAGATGGATTAGACACAAGAGGAAGTTCAATGTGTCCACAATAACTGGCTGCCACGAGTCACTCTGTATAAGTGGAAGGAAGTCCCCAGTGGACAGGCTTCATTTTCCTTTGTGTGGGCAGCTAATATATGTGTATGAGCCAGGCCCATTCTTCTAAAAGGAAAATGCAATTGAGTTGTAATCATTAGGAATGGCCTTATCTAACATAGCAATAAAGGCAATTTAATTAAGGATGATTCTCAGGTTTGTTATCCTGCAGGAGACGTGAGAGAAACGAATAGGAATGTCAAACTTTCCATTGCTTTTCAGTGAACATCATAGGGAGGCACACAAAGGCCATGTCCCGTATTGCACTCAGCAGCAGAAGGGAGTCCTGGCTGGGTGGGGCCTCAGCGACATTATCTGCTCCACCTCCTCCTCCCTGTCACTCAGCTTTTCTGCATCCTTCAGCGTGGTCCCGTGTGTGGTAGGACCTAAAGACAAACAGAACTTTGTAATGGGGCTGCCTGATGTAGTGATAGGCCAGCCCACTGCTTTACACTGGGGACCCATGAACCCTGTTCTTCTATTTCTCTGTAAAATGTGCTTTGTGGAGACTAAGCCTGGCCCCAGCTACCGACTTCCTTTCCCTCCTCAAATGGTGTGTGGTCAGGCTCAGCAACCCACATTTACCCTTAGCTCAGAGGCCATCTCCTCCTCCCTGACCTCTGGAGGCAGCTCTTTCTGACACTCTAACATGACCACCTCCAAGACTGCTGACCACCGCCAAGATCGTCCTGCTTCTAACTTCTTACTTCCCACTTCCTTCCTAAAAATGTCCATCTTAGTGAGGGTGGGATGAATTCAAGTTAGAAAGGCATCTGCTAACGTGCTGTCCAGGAGTCCTGGTGTGGTGCTGAGGGTTAATGTGCTGGACTGCAAGGTCAATTTGAACTGCAAGGTAGGTGGTTCAAGCTCACCAGCCACTCATCAGAAACCCTAAACAGGGTCTCCATGAGTCGGAACCAACTCATAGAGTTGGCACTTCACAACAACAACAACAACAACATGCTGTCCAAGGGCTGTTCCTGGAGTCACAGGTGCACCATTCTCGTTCCTTGCTGTCAGGTGTGGTCAAGTAGACTTCGACTCATACTGACCAGCAGAACACTGCCCGCTCCTGTGCCGTCCTCACAATCACTAATATGTCGGAGACCCTTGTTGCAGTCTCTGTCTAGCTATCTTGTTGAGGGTCTTCCTCTTTTTCACTGACGCGCTAATATACCAAGCATCATGTCCTTCTCCAGGGATTGGGCTCTCCTGATAACATGTCCAAAGAGCAGGAGATAAAGCCTCTCCATTCATGCTTCCAGCTAGCCTTCTGACTGCAGCCCCTGGTCTACTCAATAATCTTCACCAGCACCATTGTTCAAAGTCATCGGTTCTTTTCTGCTCCCCCGTAGTCACTTTCACATACATATGAGGTGATTGAAAATCCCATGGCTTGGTCAGGTGCACCTTAGTCTTTAAAGTGACATCTTCACTTTTTAACTCTGTAAAGAGGTTGTTTACAGGCTCTTATCTTGTTTGGAAATGGTGATAACTTGTTCTCAAAGCATCCATGCCAACTTCACAGTCTGATTCATACGGTAGAGTCCTGAAGGCCATAGTACATTCTCCTGAAAGCCCACCATGTCTGTCTTTCTGATGTCACTGATTGAACTGCCAGGTGTGAGCCTTCTTCCAGACTGAGGTCCCATGCTTTTCCTACAACAGCACCTTCACTGCAAGCTGAACTGATGTGCTCCCAGTTCCTCTCAGGTCCCCCCACCCCTGCCACAGCAGAGGCTAGAAGCGGCTGGTCTTTTACGAGGTACCTGTCATCCTTCTCAGCAGTCCATCTAGGTAGGAATTAGTTCACCAGAGTGAATTTGTATGGGGGGAAGTGGAAGATCATTATCTTCCTGATGAATTGAAAGTATTTTCAAAATCTTCCAATCCCGATAAATTTCAATTAGAAAGAACAGCTCTTTAGACTCAACATGACCGCAGTAATGAGTTTTCAAAGCGCCGCATATGGTCACTTTCTAATTAGCATCGTTAGGAAGCAGTGCTTTGGCGTTGAGTGTAATACTTTGGGGACATTGCTAGGAAAGAGTTGTGTGGCCACATCTTAATTTCCTCCCCTCAATGCTTGCTTTGTCACTGTTAGTGGCAGGCACTGCAAAAGACCAGGGACTTATCTAACTCTTATTCTTTCTGGCTCCAGGCCATGGAAGTCCCACATGGGGCCCAATTTAGATGGGACAAGTGATTTTTTTTTTCTTTCTCAGAATATGGATTAAAAAAAATTTGGTTTTAAATGTTTTTAATTTGAAATCATTTCAGATTTGCTGAAAAGTTGCAGAAATCACATTGACAAGTGATTTCTGCAACTTTTACATAGCCTCCATAATGTAAAACCATTACATAGCTTCCTTATGTTCATTTCTAACCTAATTGACACATTGCTATCCACTGATCTGTCATGACTTTCATTAGTTAATTTCATATGTGACTGACACATTGGTATCTACTTATCTATCACTGACTTCCATTCGTTTCACCACTGATGTTCCTCCTCTGGTCTGGATGGAATCTGGATTCCACATTGTGATTAATCACTATGTCTCCTCTGCCCTCTCCTGTTTGTAAGTGGATAATGTGATGGTTGTCCGAAGTGAGAACATAATTACAGGTGGTCCCTGATTCATGGTGGGATTCCCATTTCCATGACTGAGTAGCAAGCCCTTTCTCATATAAGTAAAATACCTCCTTCTTCTTTTGTTTGTTGTTAAATGCCGCCGAGTTGGTTCCAACTAATAGCAACCCTGTATAGGGTTTCCAAGGAGTGCTGGTGGGTTTGAACTATCAATCTTGTGGCTCTCAATCCAGTGCTGATGGTACAACACCACACCAGTTTCCATTATTCTTGCCTTTTCTTATGAGTGTGTAAATCTGATCTTTGAAGATCTGTTAGTGAACATCTGACATCAAAGAAGGCCAACATCAGCAGATGATACATTGTAGAGTCGAATATGATGTATGTTATTAACTAGAAGATGTATATGAAAAGGATTATTATAAATGTAGGTTCTTGTGTGAGTCAGTTTCAGTGATACCACAGAATTTTACACGTAGGAATAGTCAAAATGGGAAATGTTTTGTTGTATAAATTTTACCACAGTGGTTAAAAACAAAATGCTAGTCTAGAGTTGTCAAATTGCAGACATTCTACAAAATAACCATCAGTTTGGTGCAGATGGTCAAGTGATCTGTTACTAAGCCAAATGTTGGAGGTTTGAATCCGTCCAAAGACACCTCAGAAGAAAGTCCTGGTAATCTGCCAAAAAAACAAAAACAAACAAACAAAAAAAACACCCAGCCATCAACAAGCCTATGGAGCACAGTTCTACTCTGACCTCACATAGGGTCACCCTGACTTGGAGTCAACTGGTTGGCAACTAGTATCCCTGAATCCTGCCCCATGGAAAGAGAGGGATGCATTCATTTGGTAGATGCTGGGGACAATTTGATATCCCAGGGATTTGAAGGAAGTAGCTGGTTGGAGGGAGAGAAAGAGGGACAATTTCCAGAGGCCCTTGGGTTTGGGGAGGGGAGGGCGTTGTGTTCCATCTAAGCATGCTGCATTAAAGAGCCCTCTCCACATTCCAGGCGGGCTTCCCAGAAGTGGCAGGATGATCGGGCTGGATTCACAGATTAAGGACGTTGAGGTTAATTTGGGCTCCTGGGGGACTCACTTCCTTTGATTTCTTTTCCACTGAAGAGAAAGATCTTGTCCTGAAGAATTGTCAGCCTCTCCCCATGATTGACGTTGGTACTTAAGAAAAAAATCGTGTATTTTATGAGAACTGTCAGAGCTTGACTCACAAGGAGACATCCTCTGCTCCCTGGCAGCTTCCATGCCATTCTGTCGGTGCTGGGACCGCTTTTATTGCGGGCTTATTAGTTCCAAGTACATGATTCACTGTTTGCATTTTGAATACGACGCCTGCAAGTTTTTAGTTTCCTACTTTTATTCTCAGCTGGGAATTCCTCACAAGACAGACACTAAACATCAAGCTGCCAGAAGCAGCTTTCTTTACCAGTCTTCAGCTCGTTTTCAGGTTTCTGTGATGAGTGGAAGTGAACCAACAAAATGTTGGCACAGCTCAGCTGGCATTTATGGAGCTCCAGGACCCGGGGGCGAGGCTTGGGCCTTCACACTGGGGATCCCAGTTTCTTTGCTGCATGTCGGACCCTGCCTTCAGATCTCTCTCCTCTGTCTGTCCATCCTCTCTTGTCTCTGTGTCCGGCCTCTCTTGTGTGTGTCTGTCCTCTCTCGTCTGTGTGTCTGCCTTCATCTCTCCACTTTTGTCTTCTTTTCTGTGTCTCTCTCTGTTCTGTCTCTCCCCTTTCTATTTTCCTCTCTTTTTTTTTGTAAAGCCTACAAAGTTGATTTGAGTCTATTCTTACTGTCATAATAATATAATGGAAAACTCTCATTTTTCATTTATATTTGGTGTGAAATGGCCTGGTAGCTTTGCTTCTCTGTCTGTCTCTTCTTCCTTATTTCTTTCCTTTTCTGTCTCTCCCTCTCCCCTATTCCACATCTCTCCCTGTCTCTGTTTTTTTTCCTCAGTCCCTCATCTGCAATTATGGATGAGCAGTAGAAATAATGGGGCTCATCACCAAACCAGAGCTAACACCCCAATCACAGTGGAATCATCCCAAACTACACTGTCTACCAGCCATGACTGGGCCACAAGGTGATGCCAGTTCCGAGTTCTTCGGGTGGTCACAGTCAGAGTCACCTTCGTTTCTTGGGTCACCTGGGAAGTTCTCAGGTCACAGTGATGGATGCCACTGATACCAAGGGCTGGCTGTTGGTGTCTGCAGAGTCCTGTAGGAGAAGAAGGTGAGGCAGGCTTCTCTGTGTTGTGTCCTGCTCTCAGCCTGCTAACAGTACAGCCTGGGTCACAGACTAAAACCGGACCTGCTGCCATCTTATGGCTGATGCCGACTCATGGTCCCTACAGAAGGACATCATGCTTGGTAAAGTGGAGGGACATTGAAAAAGAGGCAGACCCTCAATGAGATGGATTGGCACAATGGCAACAACAGGGGCTCAAGCGTAGAAACATTTTTGAAGCTGGGGCAGGACTGTGCAGTGTTTTGTTTTATTGTACATAGGGTTGCTATGGATTGGAACGGACTTAACGGTATCCAACAACAACAATATGGTGAACGCATTTGTGTCAGAGCAGAACAGCTCTGTAGGCTTTCAATGGCTGCTTTTTCAGATGTAAATGACCAGGACTTTCTTCCATGGTGCCATTGGGTGAGTTTGACTCACTAAACTTCAGACTGTAGCTGAGCATGAACTGCTTGCCCCACTCAGATCAGCTCCACAGAACCTCCTTGTGAGGGTGAAGACTGTGTGCCAACTCGGCTGGGCCAGGATTTCCTGGTTTGGCAGTTGTGATGTAGTCACCCCCCATGGTGAGATCTGCTATGAACACCCAATCAGGTGAAAGGGAGTGTCCAAGGGTGTGACCTGCTCTCAATATATATGGACATTCTGACAAAGCTCCTCTGTGGCTTTCTGCTGGGTCTGAATCCTGCATCTGGTTGTTTGTCATCTAACCTCTGGTTCATTGGACTTGTGCCAGCAGCCTGCCATGTTGCCTACTAATCCTGGGAGTTGGTAGTCTCAGAAGCCTGTGAGTCAGCAGCCTGCTATCTGACCTTCTGATCTCGGGTTCATCGTCCTCTGCAGCTGCATGAGGCAGGAGAAGCCTGCAGTCTAACATCTGACTCATGAACTTGGAACTCCCTCATCTCTGCAACTGCCTGAGTCATTTTCTGGAAATCTCTGTTTCTCTCTCTCTCTCTGTTTTTGTTTCTCTAAAGAACCCAGCTTTGTTGTCGTTGGTAAGTGTTGTCAAGTCAGTTCCAGCTCCTGAACAAGGTTTCTGAGGAGCGGCTGGTGAGTTTGAACCACTGACCCTGTGGTTCATACCGACCTTGTGGTCCAGTGCATTATCCTACAGTACCACACCTTGGCTCCAAAGAACCCAGGCTAAGATGCTGTACCTCCATCCTGTACCTCCCCCAGCCTGCCTGCAGCTCACAGCTCATGCCAGCCTTCTTGCTGCCTTTTGAAACATTTATTTTGGGAGCATTCTTGGAAGATGTTTACCAGCAGAGTAAGGATGGGCTGAAGCTGAGTGACAGTGGAGATCAGCACCTTCACTCAGAGAGCTCTGCAGAATAGACATTTCCAGAGGGGTCTGTGTGTTCAGACCTTTCACTGAGGTTTCTCCTTTTCTCCTTCCTCTGCACTTCCGAGGGCCTACCTTGCAGTATTCTCGGGTTCCAGCATGATTTCAGGGGAACTTTTCAACAGCCTTGACTTTCCCTCTACTTGCTGTCAAGAACACCAAGAACAAAGTCTTTCAAAAACAAAAATGAAACTTCTCTATCCATTTGTTTACTGTTTTCTAAAGACACCTCTTGGAAACCAAACGAGACCTTCTGATGCTCAATAACTATGTTGGTACTGTCCCTGTGGTGACCCTTGGCTAATGCATCTTTGATCTCACTGAGGGGAAATTCAAATAAGGTATCTCCCGCTTTTCAAAAGTTCATTTCACTTTTACAAGAGATCTACATCAGTACCTGCTTTTGTTAACCAAAATAAATCTGAAGAGGATTTGTGTTTATCTGAAAATAAAGGTGAAAAGTGAAGCTAGTGTTACAGTGGCAATGTGCGCCCTGAACAAGGGTTACATCTCCAAGCTCCTTCCTGGGACCTACACTCAGCTTCTCAACACCGAGCTGCTGCATCTTCCATTGTGCCTGTAAACACTCCATGTAGAGCTATTTGAGGTGAACTTTCGTTCTGAGCACACTCAAATGTTTTCCCATACAAGTGAACGGTAACTGCTTCTTCACTTTAAGCATGCTCTGCTTTTGGATATCATGGGAAACCTATATTATTAGTACTCAACATTTCCAATGATTTTTCTCCTTTTACTGTGAATATGAAGCTTAGATTTAAAGTGAAAAGATCCACCTCAGACTTTTCCAATCACAAATTTACCTATTTTCTAGGATAAATATTTCCTGCGTGTTGTTAAGTTGATTCCAACTCCTGTTGAGCCCATGTGTGCAAAGCAGAATGGCTTCATACGGTTTTCAAGGCTGTGAACTTTTGGAAGCAGATCACCTAGACTTGCTTCTGGGGTGCCTCTGTGTGGATTTGCACTGCCAGCCTCTTGGTTAGTAACTGAGTGCTTAGCAGTTTACGTTACCCAAGGACTCCTCCAGTTACTGATGTGGGGCATTCACTTTGCATTTGTGTCTCTCAGTAGCAGCTAGGAAAATAGAAGCTGGCCTTTGGAGCAAATTATGGTACTGGAAAAGAATACTGTAAGTACCATGGCCTGCCAGAAGGATGAGCAAATCTTTTCTTGGAAGAAGTGCAGCTCCTAAGAAGTGAGATGGTGAAGCTTTGGTTCACAGAATTTGGACATGGTATCTAGAGGGACCAGTCCCTGGAGAAGGGCCTCATGCTTGGTAAAGTGGAGAGTCAGCGAAAAAGGAAGCTCTTCAATGAAATGGATTGGCACAGTGGCTGCAATCATGGATCAAACATGGCAATGGTTCAATTCACTGTGTAGTATGTAGGCATGGTCCTATGGGTTGGAAGCAACTAGATGACACATCACAACAACAACAACAATGTAGATATATATATACAACAGAGCGTTTTGCCATTCCACCATCGTTCCTTGTACAATCCAGCCACACCCCACACACTCCTCCAGGCTGCACAAACATCACCACACTCATTTCCAAATTTCTCTCTCTCTTTTCTCTCTTCCTCTCCTTTTTTTATTTGTGGGACATGTCCCAATGGTTTGTCCTGAAGAGAAAATAAATAGATGTTGCTTCCCTTCCAGTACAAGAAAAGAAGGGTAAATCCCTTCTATTCCTTCTTTCTTTTCCTTTTAACTGCCTTGCCTATCACCCAAATTAGCACATATCTATTCTCTACCCTGGCACATAAACCTTTCCTGATTTTAAACATGGAAGAATCAATGCATTTGAGTTGTGGTGTTGGAGAAGAATATTGAACGTACCATGGACTGCCAGAAGAACAAACACATCTGTCTTGGAAGAAGCACAGCCAGAGTGCTCCTTAGAAGTCAAGATGTTCAGACTTTGCCTCTCATACTTCAGACACATTATCAGCAGGGACCAGTCCCTGGAGAAGGACATCATGCTTGGTAAAGTGGAGGGTCAGCGAAAAAGAGGAAGACGCCCAAAGAGATGGATTGGCACAGCGGCAGCAGCAATGGGCTTAGGTGTAGCAGCGATTGTGAGGATGGCGCAGCACTGGGAGGTGTTTCATTCTGTTGTACATAGGGCACTATGGGTCGGAACCAACTCTATGCCACCTAATAATAACATCAACAATAACTTTCTACCCTGTGACTATTTCTCCTTCCCCCTACCCCCCCCCCCCATCCCTGGTAAGCATCATAGAATGGTTAGTGTAGAATGAAAACGTTTCATTGTGGTGTGTATGCTACTGCCCTCTCCTGGATTTACGGTCCTTAAAGATGGTTCCAGAGTCCTGGTACTGCACTATGGGTTAATGCATCAGACTGCAAAGCCCTTTGAACTGCTAGGACGGTGGTTCAAGCTCACCAGCTGTTCCTCGGAACCCTATACAGGTAACTATGGGTCGGAATCGACTCGACAACACTTCACAACAACAACAAAGATGGTGCCATGTGCATCTTCCCCTCACCAACCAACACTGCACTCGGCTTCCCAGGGGACCGGGAGTGAAGGTTGTTTTAGGGACTGGTGGGTGATTACTGAGAACAGTTCCAAAGCACTGACAAAAAGCTAGAGTGTTTTATCACCTTCATTGCTAAAAGGAAACAGTCATTTTTTGACCTTACTGAAGATAAGTCATTCTGGTAAGATACCTAGCTTGCACTCTTGTAGGTTCCATATCTAAGCAAACACCACACCCTTGATTTAACCAGTTCAGGTTTGCTGTGCATCTTTTTGGAGCTTTGCTCAGAAAAATGAAAGTTTAAAAAAATTGGCTCATTTCTAAGGAAGTCAGTTATTTATGGCTTCTCAACATGTTCATCTTTCAGAAAAATACAAATTTATGGCCCCTGCCCAAGAAGTAAAAGTTGATTTGATGTCATTTGGGGCAAAACCCAAATCTAATGAGCCATCTTGTTACATTCTGCATCACCTTCAATGTCAACAAATTCAAAGGACACACCAAGAATGAAAGGGTAAAATGCCCCAAGAGTGAAGATCAAACCTGGAGCCCTGGGCACACAGTGGACTAAGCACTGGCCAGTTAACCCAAAGGTCATCGATTGGAGTCCACCAGTCAGTCCACAGGCACTTTGTCAACATCCAGATCTTTGCTGAATAAACAAAAGAAGAGATTTGTTGTCGTCCTCCCCCCCCAATTATGATCATCATACAGCATTTTTGTTTTTATTTCTTTTTGGAAAATAATTTACTTAAGCAAAATGTTGGAATTTGTTTTAATTTACAAGCTGATCACTTCGCATGGATTGGTTTTCAATTTCTGTTTGATGCATTTTCCCCAGCAGTGATAGGATTAATTTACATAATAATTATACTCCGATTGAAAAGTGCTTCTATTGAATATGGAAAGGTGTTGGTGGAGAGCTCACAAATTGAACAATACACAAATGAAGAAAGGTCCAATTTTTGATTATTCAAGAAACAAACAAAAAAAAAACCACATGTAATCTAATACAGAAGAATTCCATGATGTCAAGCAGCCCATCACTTAGTACAGCCTCCCTAAAGTAGTCCTGGTGGCACAGTGGGTTAGGCTCAGGGCTGCAAATTGCAATGTCAGTGGTTCAAACCCACCAGCTGCTCCCAGGAAGACAGATGAGACTGTCTACTCCCACAATGATTTACAGCCTCAGAAACCTTCTGTAAGGTTGCTGAGTGAGAATTAACTCCATGAGAGTGGGGCTGGGTTGTTTGGTTTAAACAGCCCATTTTATTGAATGAAGTTTTTTTTTTTTTTGGTACATTTTATCTATTCCTCACTCCAGAAACACATTTTTATTTCAATGTCACTTCCATTTATTTCTAAATTGATGGTGTGAGGATGTTTTAGCACTCAGTATTTTTACAACAGCCCTTTGTCCAGCTCTGAGTCCACGCAGTAGAGCATTGAAGTCCAGATGCCAACACGTGAGTGGGCAGCGGCTTGTGAGTGACGTGTGAGTGGTGAGTGACACGTGAGTGGTCAGCAGCTTGTGATCAGTCAGTGACACATACCAGTTCTGTGCAGCTGATACTCACCAGGGATCAAGGGGCCCTTTCTGTTGGCTGTTTTTCCTTCTCTCAGGATGCCCATAAGTACTGCTGGAGAAGAAATGAGACCCTTCTAGCTTTCTTCTTCAGAGTCAGCAGATCAGATTGTGGAGATGAGGGTATTAGAAAAACAAACAAACCTTATGGTGCGGTTTCAACTAGTTCTTGTCTCCCTCCTGAGCAGAAAGAACTTCCTTGTTCCAAGACAGAGAGCGCTAACTCAGCAGGATGGGGCTTCCCTCAGCCCAGCCCACAAGGCTGAAGACATCAATGGGTGATTGAGCCCCTTATTGGAGTGATGATCCAATCCTGGGCCTCAGGACTCCCAGCAAGTTTGAGGGTCAGCACAGGTGCTGGGAGATGTACCCAAAGGAACCTCTCAAACGAATGGCAGGTCCATAGGTTTCAGGAGCCCATGGTGGACCTTCTGCTTCTAGGTGCCTCCCCACTTGGGTGACAAATCGGAGCCAGAAACCCTGGATGCATGGTAAGAGGCACTGCTGGGCAGCTGTTCTGCTGCAGAGGGAAACCACATCAAGAAGCAGATAAGTACGGTCCACTCAGCTGACCACACCTCTGTCAGGAGCAGGCTCCGGGCAGGAGGAACATGGGGTGGGGTGGATCAAAGGAAGCCACACTGAGGAGCAAGCATGGGCTCAGAGCATCCAGGGAATACCTTTCCTTCAGAGTAAAGGGTCTCCACTGTGACGGGAATCAAACCAGATCCGTGTATGGTGGCCCATGTGACACTGGAGGACCGGGGAGTCTCCAGCATCTGTCAGCCCTCACCTGCTTGAGTCCCAGCTCACAACACTCACTTGGCTGGCAGCAAAGACACGGCGGCAGCAACTGAAGCTGCCAGTTACTCAGGATGCCTCCAGCTCCTGTTACATTTAGCTGAGGTATCAAGTCTTCTTTGTAGAGCAGAAAACAGTCATAATATTGGAATGTTGATGGACAGGTCATGCTGAACAGATCTTAGAATGCTCAGAGATGTCAGCTCAGGAAGGACCAAGCCTCTCAGAGCAATGCACACAGACCCCGTCTGCCAAGGAAGATTCCGGAAGTGCTGTCAAGACCTGGCTCCTCAGAGGTGAGGTGAGACATAAGATGAAGGAGAAAGGCATGACCCATGAATGCTGTGGCCGGGGGAGATACCTGCTGAGGGCTGTTGACACTTTTAAGATGAGACAAGTGCCAAGGAATGGAACAAAGGGAGAGGAGCTCTGTTAGGGTCAAATCAACAGCCAAGTGGGCAAGGACCCTCTTCTGCACAGCGGGTATCATCTTCAATGTCAACAAATTTGAAAGGACACACCAAGAGAGAAAGGGCAAAATGCCCAAGAGTGAAGACCAAACCTGGAGCCCTGGGCACACAGTGGACTAAGCATTGGCCAGCTAACCAAAAGGTTATTGATTGGAACCCACCAGCCAATCTGCAGGAGAAAGATCCAAGAGGTGGGACCTTCCTCCAGGCCTGTGGAGCGTGCTGCAGAGCCAGGAACAGAGGAGGAAAGATGATGGCCTATCTGCCTGGGTTTATGAAGAGAGAGTCCCATCTGGACACAGATCTGTGCACACACACACAAACACACAACACCCATTTTTATCTTATCAAACATGAGAGTGCTGGTATGGCACTGTAGGATAAAGTGCTGGACTGCTAACTGCAAGATCAGCAGTTCAAACCCACCAGCCACTTCTCAGAAACCCTATAATAGGGTCACTAGGCATCAGAACGGATTCAACAGCACTTCACAACAACAAGCGACAAGCATGGAGCTTATGCTGTGACCTCTGGTGACCTGCTTTTTTCTTGTTTTCTCTTTACATCGCTCATTGATTTTGATTTTATTTTATTAATAAAACTTTGAAAGCTGGTTAGTTGACTGACTAGCACATAGCTGGTGTTGTTGTTAAGTGTCGTCAAGTTGGTTCCGACTCATAGCAAACCTGTATACAGTTTCTGAGGAGCGGCTGGTGAGTTTAAACCACTGACCTTGAGGTTCAAATCGACCTTGTGGTCCAGTATTTATTCCACAGTGCCACACCAGGACCCCATTGTTTGGTAAGATGAAAATGGGTATACACTAGGACCATCCAATGTATGTGGTCCTGGTTCTGACCGACACAAAGGCCCCATTCAGTCTTGGAAAATGATGAAGTCTGTCAGCTCTAGCATAAAGCACCTTCATAGTGTCCTCTCTTTCCCATCTGTAGGAAGGCAAGCTGACCTTTCCACTGGCCACTTGCACACCTGTGCCAAAGTGAGACACCTGCTGCACAGAGGGAAGTTCTCCGATGGGGGCACCTTGTGGGGAGACCTCGATTGAAGGCTCCATGGGCTCTGGAGATCATCACACATGACGCCGTTAGATAACATTTGAGTGATGTCCTTGGGGTGCTGACCCCCTGACAGGAAGCAGAGTCCCAGCATCTACATGCTCTTGAGATGTTGCCCCACCTTCCTGGGAAAGTTCCATGGACATCAGCCAGTTGTGCGAGGATTTTGAGCTGAGGCACACAGGGAACCATCACATCAATGAACACAAGTGGTTGTTGATATGTGCTATGGAGTCGGTTCTGACTCATAGCGACCCAGTATATGTGCATAAAGGCTTTCTGAGGAGCGGTTGGTGAGTTTGAACCGCTGACATTGCATTTCAAATTGACTTTGTCCTTTATCATATTTTCTATACCAGTAGCTCAGGACTGTGGAGTGATGTAGGGTGAAGGAGGAGCTCTGCACCCTTTTCTGTGGAGTCACTGAGGGGGGTTCCTTGTGGAAAGGCCTGGAAAGCTACTTCTGAAAGACACCCCACTGCAAAGCTTATGGAGTAGTGATGAACCCGAGTGGGCTTCCTCCAATGAGCAGGCAGTGCTGCCTTTGATCCCACTGGGATACTTTCCTGTGGAGGCACAGACCATCCTCTTGGGCATAAAGATGTTCTCCTGTTTTCTGTAGAAATCAGCCTGCTCTTCCTCTTACAGAACCGGCAGAAGGTGGTGGAGACAAGGAGCATGCCTCCTTGCTGGGGCTGCTGGTCCAGGGCAAATCCAGCACTTTCAAAGAAGGCTGCTTCGCACTAGCTCATCGTCTTATGCCCTTGACCCTGTGAAGGTTTTCCGAGCAAGAAAACCCACGGACTTCCTGCCTTCCCCCTTCCCAACACTCTATGTACCTGGGATGGCCTCCCCAACCTGAAAACTCCCACCTACCTGGCCTTGAGCTGTTTCTTCATGCATGCATTTTTTCTGATTCTAGGTTTTATCCCTTGGTGCTTTGAAGGAGTGAATACAAGTTTAGATGCGGGTCTTTTAACTAGCACATTGCAGGTCTTTAACGATGGATGTCTGGGTCAGCAAGTCCAGCAGGTGTCTTCCCTGCCAGGCCATTAAACCACCACGGTGCCTCATGTCTTTCCAGAGGGCTGCGCCTGTGTAGTGTGTTTTGAAATGCATTTGACCCTAGAGTCTTTATTTGCTCATTTGTTTTCATGATAACTAGGTCCACAGTCTGGGCCTGGTGTGAGGTGCAGAACCCGCGTGTCTTCATGTGTGCTTTATAGATCTGATTCCGGACTCATTCATTTGATAGTCAATCCCAGAAGCTACTGAAGACCCCCTTTGTCTGGATTGTTGCTGTTGTTGTTAAGTGTCTTAGGGTTGGCTCTGACTCATAGTGACCCTGTATAGGGTTTCTGAGGAGCTACTGGTGAGTTTGAGCCACCAACCTTGCGATTCAAATGACCTTCCTGTCCAGTGTTTATCCCTGGTTTTGATTCTGGTCTTATCTGTAATAATGAGAGATGTTATGTACCGAGTGCTCTGTCTTCCCCTCCATTCTCACTCTTGCTTTAAATTTTCATTGGATGGATTCTATTATTATCCACACTTGATTCCTGGAGTCCTAGAACAATGTCCCATAAATTGGGCATCTTGGTGCCCCCTAAAAGCCAACCTTATGTTTATCTAGAACAAGACAGGCTGTCACCAGATACTCACCAGGTGTCTCCACTGTGTATCTTCCTGGGCCTGGTGGACAAGGAGACTTTCACCTGCATGGACCAGGGAATGGCCACTGTGGAGTTCTCGCTACACCCCACATCTACCATGCACCCTATCAGCACTTTGTGGGAAAAAGTGAGAAATGGAAGTAAAAACACCGGTGGCTGGGTGGTCCTCAGGAAGGTCCTCGGGAAATCAGAAGCTTGCACTGGTTCCTGGCTCTATGGGGGGTCCTGGGTCTTCCACTGTGGGGAGAACCACATGCTGGAGAAGGTTGAGGAGGGCCGGCTCAGCATTGCTCATGCCTCTATGGACAACATGGACATCTGAGAAGACAAGACATTCAAAGCACATTTAAATCAGTGCACATCTGGAAACAATTCATGGGCTTTTAGGCTGATTCTGGTTGCCCTCCGCCTGGTGGTGGTGGGTGGCTGTGTGCTGTGGAGTTGGCTCTGATACATGGCGACCCTGTAAAGGGTTTTGAGACTGTTAATCTTTCAGGGAGCAGAAATCCTCATCTGTCCTCTTGGAGCGACTGACGGATTCGGTGGGTAGACCTCGTGGTTTGCAGCCCGGCTCGAACCCCCTAAGCTACCAATGTTCCTTTCCTTCCCCCTAGGGGGCTCATTTTCCAGCATGGTATCACCCAGTGTTCTGCATTCACCCTCACCTGAAACAGTTTAGGGACGGGATTTAATGTTCCCTTAGAAATTCCCTGGTCTCTTCGTGCGAGCTCATCTTTGTGGCTTGTTCTGTGGTCTTCTGATTCTGTAGGGTTGGAATGTATGTTTAGAACATTAGAGGTCCATGGGGCTCTTCACTTTTTGCAAACACTTTTAAAGGGGAAAAGGAACCTTGGTGGAACTGTGGGTTAAGAACTGGGCCAGTAACTGAAAGGGGGAAAGGTGATGCTGCCTGCCCCCGTCAGGATTCAGTCTTGGAAATCCTGAGGAGCAGTTCTCCTCTTCCCCACAGGCTCACTAGGCATTGGAATGGGCCTGACAACAGTGGGTTTGCTTTGGGTTTTATTATGAGGCCCCTGGGTGGCACAATTGCACTGCTCACCTGAAGCTTGGTGGTTTGAATCCACCAACAGTGCTGAAGAAGAAAGTCCTGGAGAGTGCTTCTGAAAAATCATAGCCTTGAAATCCCGTGACGCAGTTCTACTCTGTAATATGGGGACTCCAGGAGTTGGAATTGATTAAACTAAAATGGGGTACGGAATCCCAGGGTGGAGCAAACAGTTAGTGTTCAGCTACTAGTTGAAAGGTTTATGGCTTGGACCCACCTAGAGGAACTGCAAAGACAAACCTGCTAATGTACTTCCAAAACATCAGCCACTAAGTAGGCAGTGGGGCAGTTCTACTCTGACGCACACGGGGGCGCCATGAGAGCCTTGATAGCTATCAGATGGTATAGGTTGTCAAGAAACCAGAGCGATGAATCGATGAGTGGAAGCAAACATTGCCACAGGCATCAAATTTAGAAAAGAAAACAAAGTTTGGCACAATTCACCTTATTTCATTACCCTAAACGAGCACATTACTTTGTGTGCGTGCACCCAGCCCATATCTTCCGCTACATTAATAAGCTTTTTATTAGATTATTTAAGAGACAACAGTGTCCGTCATTAGCTTCTCCATGAATCATTTGAATAATACATGTGGTTGTTGGGCTAACACTCAACCCTAAAGCCTGCTGTGATGTATTTTTGCAATAAAAATATCAAGTTCATTTAAACAATTACTTTTTAAAACACCATCTCCCTCCCACTGGCTTCTCATTGATCAGATTATGAGGAACCAGTTGCTGTCCAGATGGTTTCAATAAATCCCACATGTGAGTCAGATAGAGTGACTCAGGGCAGATCTCACACGGGCTGGCCTGGCGCATCTAAATTACTCATGAATCGTGTTATAAGGAGCAAAATCAAGTGAGAGAACTAGAGCAGGCAGGGATGGTGGAGGGCCTTGAACTGATGAATATTACTCAGAATACTGTAACAAGGCAGACTTCTGCTGGGGGACCTCTCCCAGTTGTATGCAAGTGCAGGTGTGGGGACGCAGGGCACCTTTTTACGATGCCATAGATTGGAGGGGCTGGAGTAGCAGTGAAATGCTCAGCTGCCAGCAGAAAGGTTGGCAGTTCGAGCCCACCAGTGGCAGTCTGTTGCTTTGGAAACCCTCTGGGGCAGTTCTACTCTGTCCTATTTGGCTGCTGTGAGTCAGAACCAACTGGATGTGACAATGAGTGGTGATCCCTTCTCCATTCTCACCAGAGGGCCACCGTCTGGGTGCAGGCTCTCTCTCACTCGTCCTCAATGAACTAAGAAGACCACTGTCTTTTTTCCTTCCAAGGGCCATTTGGATATTTATAACATAATTCATGGGCCATACAAAACTATCAACTTAAAACTTAGCTTGCTCTATTTGGTCAGACATTTCATTACCTCACCCCAAATGGGATGGCTGGAACTGCAGTTGCATTGGCAGGACCACCCCAGCTTGAATTGCACTCTGGTAGCGTAGTGGTTATGAATCGGGCTGTGCACCACAAGGTCAGCAGTTCGAAACTAGCAGCTGTTCCGTGGGAAAAAGATGAGGATTTCTGCTTCCGTAAAGATTTACAGCCTCAGAAACCCTGTACAGGGTCGCTATGAGTCGGAACCGACTCCACGGCACATAACAACAACCAGGACTCCTTTGGTTGTGCATGGTAACAGTGAAATCTTTCTGTGTCTTGGAGAAGGGCTATCAACTCAACAGGACAGGGGGCTTTGTGATTGTCAGGAAACACTGAGTGAAGACAGGGAGCCCTTCTAGATCTGAGGCCCCCCCACACCAGGTCTCTCCACTGATGGCAACTTCATTAGCAGCTGGGTCTCTTCCTGATGCCTTCCGACTCAGTGTGTGGTTGCTCCTTGCTGGAGTGCAGCAAGCTCTCCCTTTGGTTTAAGATTGCTTCCTTTGGACAGTGTGAACCTGGGGTCAGAGCCGGGATCTCTGGGGAGATGGGCTTTGAAGGTCATGGGCAACTGAATGGTAGTAAAGCAGGGATAACATTGTACACCCATCAGGATGTGGGCTCCTGCGAGATGCTGACAAGACAGCACAGGATAAGTTTGTATCCAACAAAGGTCAACAAACTCATCGTCTTCAAAGCCTGTGTGGCCTCTGCTGTGTTCCAATGACCACAGGAGCTGGGGGCAATCGGGGAGCAGTGAAGACCATCTTGTTGTGAGCTGCCATTGAGTTGGTTCCTGACTCTTGTTGATCCCATGCACAACGGAACCAGGTCCAGTCCTGTGCCGTCCCCATGAAAGAGTTCAGATTGGACTTTGGAGATGCATAGGAGTTTTGTTTGCTGGTTTTCCTTCACAGTCTGTCTTAGTCTGGAAACTTCACTGGCACCTGTTCAGCACCCTAGCAATACACAAGTCTCCATGGACAGACGGGACGGTGGCTGCCCAGCAGGCTCATTGACTGGGAATTGAACCAGTCGCATGCGTGGAAGGCAGGAATGAAATGTGCCAAGTTTAATGGATGTTGGTAAATAGAACCATGTGTGTGGCGTAGAAGAGTCCCATTTCCTGTTTCTCCCAATAGCCACAGTAAACCCTTAAAAACAAGCATGTTTTGAATTTTTTATCCCTAGAGATTATGTTTGCCTGTCTTTAAACTTTGTAAGTGCATAATGTTGCAGTATCACGTGAAATGAACTGCATGACTGTTGCATGAGTATTTTAAAAACTATCAGGTCAAACTGGTTGATAAACTCACTACTGTTGTGTTAGTTCTGACTTACAGTGAACTTTGGTCAAATCTTTCGTATCCTTGATCATTTTTTCTACTTGTTCTATTGTTTGTAGATTTGTCTGTTTCTCACTTAAAGGTTTGTTAATGCTTGCTTCTGCATTTGAAATTCAATTATTAGGAATACATACTTTAGGATTGTTATATATTCTTGATAAACTGTTTTTTCATTGAGGAAATATCCTCCACCTCTCCCTCTCTGAGAATACTTGTTCCCTGGATATCTGCTTTGTGTATTATGCCCACATCCCATGATATTTTCTTGTGCTTAGTGTTTGCATAGGTTGAACTGTAAGATCCAAAAGGTATGTTGAAATTCTTACCTTTGGTACTTGTGAGTAAGTGGATAAATGACCTTATTTGAAGTAGGGTCATTGCTGTTGCCTGTTGTTGTTAGGTGCTGTCTTGTTGTTGTTAAGTACCAGGGAGTTGGTTCCGACTCATAGCGACCCTGTATAAAGCTTCCACAGAGTGCCTGGTGAGTTTAAACCACTGACCTTGCAGTTCAAACCAACCTTGAGGTTGAGTGCTTATCCTATGGGGTCAGACCAGGACTCCTAGCTGCTGTCTAGTTGGTTTTAACTCACAACGACCCTGTGCACAATAGGACAAAACACTGCCTTGCACTGCACAATCCTCACAATTGTTGTTATGTTTGAACTCATGGCTGCTGACACCATATTAATTCATCTCTTTTGGGGTTTTCCTCTTTTTATCTGATCCTCCACTTTACCAAGCATGATGTCCTTCTCCAGGGGCTGGTCCCTCCTGATAACACGTCTGAAGTATGAAAGATGAAGTCTTACCATCCTAGCTTCTAGGGAACATTCTGGTTGTACTTCTTCCAACACAGATTTATTTGTTTTTGGCATTTCATGGTACTTTTAATATTCTTCTCCAATGTTGTAATTCAAATGTATTGATTTTTCTATGGTCTTCCTTATTCATTACCCACAATGAATAAACCATATTAGGCAATTCTACTTTGCCACATGCAAGAGTCTATTGAACATACCATGGCTTGGGTCAGGCACACCTTAGTCCTCAAACTGACATCTTTGCTCTTAAACTTTAGAGAGGTCTTGTGCAGATGTCATTTGATTTCTTGGCTGCTGCCTCCATAAGTGTTGATCATGGATTTAAGCAAAATAGTCTTTGACAACTTCAGCATTTTCTCCATTTATCATGTCGTTATTTATTGGTCCAGAGGTGAGGATTTTACGTTCTTTACATACTACAAGCTGTGGTCTTTGATCTTTATCAGTAAGCAGGGTCATTGCAGATGTAATTAAGACATGGATATTAGGAGGGGCCTTAGTCTCTTTGTGTCTGATGTGTTCATGTAAAAAGGGAAAAAAAGACACAGAGAAGATGTTCATGGGAAACCAGAGACAGAAACTGGACTGATGTGGCCCTAAGCATGGATGTCTGGGGTTACCAGAGGAAGGATCCTCTCCTAGAGTCTCCAGAGAGCATGGCCTAGTCAACACCCTGAATCTTGATGTCTAGCTTCAAAGATTGTGAGATGAAAGGTTTCTTTGTTTGAAGTCACATAGCTTGTGGTGATTTGTTATAGCAGTCCCAGGAAACAGGTAAACATGGTGAGACACAGAGGGATTTCCTCCCTCTCCTCCCTCCCTCTTACTCTCCTCTAGAGACCTTTTTCCTCCCTACTCTCTTAATAGTCCTTTCTGTTTTCCATTTAAATTGAATGCTTTGATAACAACATATGTGTTTAGATTCAGTTTTTTGTTTTGTTTTGAATCCAGTTTTACAATGTTGGCCTTTTATTTGGAGCAGATATGGGGAATGCCCAGCCTGTGGGCTGTATAAAACCTATGAAATCATATGGTCTGGCCCTGCCAAGAAAACTGCAGTTCCAGCCATCACATTAGGGTTAAGTGAATTAAATTTCTAACCAAATATAGCAAGCTAATTTTTAAGTTGATAATTTTGTATGGCCTGCAAATGATCTTATGAATACTCAAATGGCCCTTGGCAGAAAGAAAGATTCTCCACCCCTGACTTATAGAATCTAAACCATTTATAGTTAATGTAATTACTGACATCATTGGTTTCACATCAACTATTTTGCTAAATTTTTCCAGTTTGTCTCATCTTTTTTATGTCCTTTTTTTGCCTCCTGCCCATTTCCATAGGATTAATCAATACATATTTTTGGTATTTCATTTGATATCTTCTCTTGATTTTGTAGCAAGTTCTCTAGAGTTTAATTGCTGCTTTAAGGGCTACAGTAGGGCTACAGTGGAGTCCTGGGGTGGTGCTGTGGGTTAATGAGCTGGACTGCAAAGTCATTTGAACTCCAAAGTCAGTGGTTCAAGCTCACCAGCTGCTCCTTGGAAACCCTGTACAGGGTCTCTATGGGTTGAAATTGACTCGACAACACTTAACAACAACACAAGGGCTACAGTCAGAATCCAAAAGTCATCCTGATCTGCATTGAATTCCCATTATCCTAATTCACAAAATGTACAAATCTCACAGCACGCTGCCTTCATGTCCATGTATGGTTTGTGTTATTATTGTCCTATGCTTTGTTGAGCATACCAACCTGAATGTGCCCGATCTTGTCTGATCTTGGAAGCTAAGCAGGGTCGGGCATGGTTAGTACTTGGATGGGAGACAGTATGGAAATGCCAGTTGCTGCAGGCTTTTAAGAGTTCTGATGTGGTGCTGTGGGATAATGCACTGGATTACAAGGTCGGTTTGAACCGCAACAGCAGCGGTTCACATTTTCCAGCTGCTCCTTGGAAACCTTATACAGGGTTACTATGAGTGGGAACCGACTTGGCAGCACTTAACAACAGCAACAACATTATAAACCTCACTATTCATTGTTTTTTACTTTGTAAACTGTTACTTGTCTTTACAGTACTTAAGACAAAGAACAGATCTTTTATTCACATGTCTGTGTTTTGGTGCTTTCATTTGTCCCTGTAAGGAGCCCTGGTAGAACCATGTTTCAGCGCTCTGCTGCTAAAACAGATGCTAGTGATTCAGCCCTACCAGTGGCTCTATGGGAGTAAGACCAGGGACTCCTATGAAGATTGCAGCCTGGGAAACCCTATGACACAATTCTACTCTGGTACATGGGCTCGCTATAAGTTGGAATCAACTTGAAGACATCTAACAACATCTAACATCCAGTCCTGCAGTCCTGTTTCGTCAGTTATCATTTCTCTCAGACTTGGAATCCACCCCCCCCCCCCCCCCCCAACAAGATGGATTGACACAGTGGCAACAGCAAGGAGCTCAACACAGCAAGGACAGTGAGGATGGCGCAGGACCGGGAAGTTTGCTTCTGCTGCGCGTGGGTTTGTTAGGAGTTGGAGCTGACTTGAAGGCACCAAACAACAACAAAAGCACGTCTACATTTCATGTAGCATGGGTCTGTTGGCCACAGAGTCTTTCCACTTCCATGTATTGGAAACGATCTTTCTTCTGCCTTCATCTTTTTGTTGACTCTAGAATTCTCATTTGGCAGGATTTACTTTCAGCTCTTGGACTACATTCTCTCTGTTTTTTTTTTTGTTTTTTTTTGGGACAAAAAATCAGCAGTTGTTCTTGTCATCAGTCTCCTGTACCTGAAGCATGCATTTTAAGCCTTTTTCACGTGAAGTTATTTCTTTTCTTTATATATAGTTTTTATCACTTTGGTTCAATGTGCCAGGTTGTGATTTTCTTTAAGTTCACAAAATTCGATTGCTTTCTTTTTTTCTGTCAAATGTGGAAAGCTTCCTGCCAGTACACCTTTCTGCATTAGCCTTTTCTCTCTGTCTCCTCCTTCCGGGAATTGGACTGTATGTGTGATAGTTTGGTATTCTCCACAGATTTCTAATTCCATGTTCAGTTTTGCTTTTTCTAGAAATATTCTGGACTTTTGAAATAAACTTTCAATTTTACTACAGTTGTAGATTTTTTGAATTATTGGAGAGGTAGTTTAAAGAGTTCCCGTAGAAACCGCACTCCATTTCTCTTATGACTAGCACCTTACAAGGGTATGATGTATTTGACAAAATTGTTGTTGTTATTAAATGTTGTTGGGTTGGCTCTGACCCTGCGCTGGGTTTTTGAGGAGCAAGTGGTAAGTTTGAACCGCTGACCTTGTGGTTCAAACCCACCTTATGGTCAAGTGCTTATCCTACAGTGCTGCATCAGGACTGTATAATTGATGGTGTTATTGTAAAGTGCTGTTGAGTTGGTTCTGACTCATAGTGACTGTGTATAGGGTTTCTAGGAACAGCTGCTGAGTTTGAACCATCAACCTTGAGATTCAAACCAACCTTTCAGTCAAGTGCTTATCATACAGCACCACAATAGGAGTCCAAAATTGTTGTTGTTGTTAGGTGTCATTGAGTTGGTTACTGACTCATAGTGACTCTATGCACAACAGAATGAAACACTGCCTGGTCCTGGGCCAACCTCACAATTGTTGCCACACTTGAGCCCATTGATGCTGCCACTTTGCCAATCAATCTCATTGGGGGTCTTCTTCTTTTTCTCTGACCCTCCACCTTACCAAACATGATATCCTTTTCCAGTGACTGGTCCCTCCTGACAATATGTCTGAAGTATGAGAGATGAAGTTTGGCCATCCTGGCCTCCAAGGAGCACTCTGGCTGCATTTCTTCCAACACAGATCTGTTGGTTCTTTTGTCAGTATTCTCCTCCAACACCATAACTCAAATGCACCAATTCTTCTATGGTCTTCCTTATTCACTGTCCAGCTTTCACATGCGTATGAGGTTATTGAAAATACCGTGGTTTGGTCAGGCACACCTTAGTCCTCAAGCTGACATCTTTGCTCTTCAACACTTTAAAAAGGTCTTGTGCAGATTTGCCCAATGCAATATGTCATTTGATTTCTTGACTGCTGCTTTCATGAGTGTTAATAGTTGATCCAAGAAGAATGAAGTCCTTGACAAATTCAATCTTTTCTGTGTTGATAAGAATGTCATTTATTGGTCCAGTAGTGAGGATTTTGTTTTCTTGACATTGAGACGCAATCCATCCTGAAGGCTGTGGTCTTTGTGATGGTTAATTCAGGTTTCCTGGATTTTTCTGAAGACACTCATCCCATTGCAGTTAATTATCCTCATTGGTTCTGGCAATTTCTCAGATGAACTTGACAATTTGAGGAGGATTTATGTGGTATTTTGTAGAATGTGCTTCAGTTGGGATTTGTCTGCTGTTTCTTTCTGATTGTTATTGTTGTTAAGCGCCATCAGTTCCAACTCAGTGGCCCTGTACAGATTTACAAGGAGCAGCTGGTGGGTTTAAACTGCTGACCTTATGATTTGCAATCCAGTGCTGATCCCACAGTACCCCACCAGGAGTTTCTCTCTCTGTGTATATATAATAGCAAAATCAATTCCCTGTCACTGAGTGAGCTCTGACTCACAGTGACCCCGTACAGAATCCTTAGGCTGTAAGTTTCTATGGACACATCCTCTTCTTTTCTTCCTCCTGAGGAGTGGCTGGTGGGTTTGAACTGCCCACCCTGTATTTAGTAGGCGACAGCGTCAGCAAGGCTCATTTCCTCTTGTATACAGTGGATACAAGTCCCCAGTTTACTGAGATGTTGTAAGTGTCAGATAAGAATATGCATGTGAGAACCCTTCAGAATAAACAGTCTAAACAAAACAAAACAAAAATAGCGTCTGTGGAGTAGATTCGGACTCACGGTGGCACCTCGCATGTCTGCGTAGAACTAACTGTGCTGCACAGGTCATCAGTGGAGGGTTTTTCTAGAAGTAGATGCCAGGACTTTCTTCTGAGCACATGAAGCATTTGCACGGCCCAGGACTGACATTAGTTGTCACTCGATCCTCAGACCAACCTCTCTGAGAACTCAGACCCAGAGAGTGATCAGCTTTGGGCGTGGTATGCAGATAGGCTACACGGAAATAACCATTGTTGTTGTTTTTTAATTATTAGTTTAAATTTTTTATTATAGTAAAATAGAATACACAAACATCTTGCCACCTTAGTCATTTTTTGGTGCACAATTTAGAGTCCTGGTGTGGTGCTGTAGGAGAAGCATTGCATTATTAACCACAAGGTTGGTGGTTCAAACCTTCCAGAAGCTCTTTGGAAACCCTATCAAGGGTGGCTATGAGTCCAAACTGACTCGATGGCACTTAACAACAACAACAAGTGTACAATCCAGGGACATGACTTACATTCACGGTGCCAGACCACCGTCACCACTGCCATCATGAGGAGGAGAGAGATGTCACAGATGGAAACAGCATTTAGGGAGATGGTAGCTCCATGGCGGTCAATGAAGCTGCTCTCTTTGGTCACTCATGGGTCCCTCTGCTCAGAGCAGAGCCTGACAGTGATAGGCAAACAGCATTCATTGAAAGTCAAAAGAATTATACATAAGGGATGAGAGACCATTCTGAGATATTACTTTTAGAGATTTTAGTTAGAAGTCTTCAAGGCATTCCATGGGGAGAGAGAAATGAAGGAGGTTCAGAGAAGAGTGGATGGTTTGGAAACATGGGTTCCCTGGCCTGTGGACCAAGTGCAGGACAAGGGAGGGATACCAGTAGGCAGGGAAAGGGCTTGGAGTAAAGAGAAAAGAGAGGTAAGGTCTTGTCCTGAGGAGCCACATTTGTAAGGATTTGGGTAGAGAGAAAAGACAGGGAAAATTTACAGTAGGAGAGAGAGAAGGGGAGAAGGGGAGGCTGACCAGGATGGCAAGAAGGGAGAGTAGACATGGTGCTGAGAGTTGTCAAAGACCCAGGGCCTGAGGAGAGACTGTGCATTGGAACTGGGCCCTTGACTTTCATGGTGAGCCCAAACCAGGAGGAGCAGACTGTGACGCCTGCAGCAGCCACCACACACTGGGCAGGTGATGCTTCAGTAAAAGGCTGAGTCTGACATCAGAAGAGGCTCCTGCTCAGATGGTGGCAGGTCCACTGATGACCATGAGGTCTAATTATGTGTCCCCCTTGGGCCTTCTTTCTCATTGAGGAATGAAGGGTTGGAGAAATAAAGTCAACATTCTCTTCCAACCAAACTTCAGGGCCCAAAATGCCCTGATACTTCTTGAGAATGGAGCTGGCCACACTGCTGTTCTGATCAGTGAGGCACCTACATGACCACCCATCCCATGCCCACCTCATTCAGAAGATTCCAAAGCAGAGCTGGAAGTCCTGTTCAAAACAGCAAGTGATGGCATAGCCAGGTGTCCAGAACTGTCCTTGGAGGCAGCCGATTGGGAAGCGTGAAGCTGTGTCTTCCACACACAGCTCTGTAAGAGTGAGTCCAAGTCTCCATGATGACCATGGCCTGAAAATGCTAACCCTGGCCATTATGGAGAAAGCATGGGAGCATCCTAGTGGAAAATCAATGGACAATGGGATTCATGACATTTGAATCCCAAATCTGCAGAGATCACCAGACTCAACACTTCCTCAGCAGTGGAAATATGAAAATGAATTCGGTGAGCTCTTAATCTAGGGAGTTATTAGTTATGCAGTCATCTGAAATTAATTTTATGTACTGAGCTTCCTAAACAGGCACATATTTCTTGCTTGGGTCAAATTTCAAACTCCTGGCAGCACCCTACTTACAGAAGGGAGCACCCTACTTACAGAAGGGCTGCATTTTTGTGAAGGCTGGGCTCTCTGTGGATGAGGAATCTTCCCAGGACCCTGGGAACACCTGATCCAATACCACTGGGTGGACTCCTTGGGTAGTATAGAAGGCTGTGAGCAGCATAAAAAGTAGGCTGAGGAATTTGATGGAGGCCAAGATGAGTCTGTCAGGGATCGTGGCCTGGGCTTCACCAGTGAGTCTGCAGATGCTGCCAGGTTCCAGTCTAATGCAACTGTGGTCAGCAGCCAGCATTTGCTAAAGATGCTCAGAGACCCTCTACAACCTGGGCTGTGCAAGGTGAAGAAGAAAGTGCTTATTGCAGTTATGAGACCCCAGAGTTCCCACAAAGGAGCAAGTCAGCATGGGGGTGCTCTGCAGCCTCCTCTTGAAAGGAGACAACCAAGCTTTCTCAAGAGAGTGAGCTGGACTTCAGCCTCTATGGTAAGTTAAACAGAGCTGAAGATGCAACAATCCCCACCTCTTTCTCTCCCATTACTACCACCTCCTCCATCACCACCTCCTCCATCACCACCTCCTCCATCACCACCACCTCCATCACCACCTCCTCCATCACCATCACCTCCATCACCATCTCCTCCATCACCACCATCTCCATCACCACCACCTCCATCACCATCTCCTCCATCACCACCACCTCCATCACCACCACCTCCATCACCATCTCCTCCATTACCACCACCTTCATCACCATCACCTCCATCACCATCAATTCCATCGCTATCACCTCCATCACCATCACCTCCATCACCATCTCCTCCATCACCACCACCTCCATCACCATCTCCTCCATCACCACCACCTCCATCACCATTACCTCCATCACCATCTCCTCCATCACCATCTCCTCCATCACCACCACCTCCATCACCACCTCCTCCATCACCATCTCCTCCATCACCATCACCTCCATCACCACCACC
>NW_006408623.1:9078267-9079909 GCF_000296735.1 Chrysochloris asiatica | reverse complement strand
CCTCCATCACCATCTCCTCCATCACCATCTCCTCCATCACCATCACCTCCATCACCATCTCCTCCATCACCACCACCTCCAGTACCACCACCTCCACTACCACTACCACCACTATTTCCATCCTCCATCACCACCTCCTGTTCCATCGTCAGTTGCCTTCGAGTCTACTCTGACTTATGGAGACCCCATAAGGGGTCAATAGAATTCAAAGCTGTGACCTTTTGCAAGAAAATTGTCAGGCTTTTCAAGGTACCTGTGAGTGGGTTTGGACTGCCAACCTTTCGGTTAGTAGCTTGATTTATTAACTGAATCACCAGGAGACCTGTGATTAGTGTGTGTATCCAGGAAGTTGTCTCAATTCCCTCGCCTTGAGAAGCTGCACTGGGGGCAGCCAAGAGCTTGCTGCCTGAATGTAAGGATTTCCTGCCCAGGGGCATGTTGCTTTTCCTCCTCCTATGCCTGGCCTGGAGCAAAGCCCACAGAGCATCCACCTAGGCAGAGGGAGAATTCTTCTGATTTTCCTTTAGCCCTGTAGAATTCACATGAGAAACACTGGAGCCAATGCCCTGCAGAACTCTAAAAACTATAGAGTTTGTAACCTCAAAACAGGTGGTGCTGAGAGACATTCTGGAATGACTGTTTTAATTTGCATTTCACTTGCTGCTTTGTTTGCTCAGCATGAGTCTGAGATGGTCTGAGTGATGTCCTGCCCTGGACAGCTTCCTCCAGGCAGGAAGCAGGATAAGGGAGGGTACCGATGGAGGAGCTGGGAGGTGCTATGTGGGCCATCTGGGTGTAACTTTGAGCTATGTGTGACAGCCACAGCAGGGAGCTGAGATGAGGCAACCAGAAATCACATCATCATCACAAACAGTTTGCTTTTAACTTCCAATGTAAAGGTTGGTGGTTTGAACCGACCCAATGGCACTGTGAAAGAAAGGTCTGGCGATATGCTTCAGCAAAGATGCTGACAGCCAAGAAAACCCCACAGAACACAGTTCTGCTCTGTAACACGGGGTCACCATGAGTCAGAATGGATGTGATGGCAACAAGTCCCCGGAAACAGTTCACACCTTCATTCCGCTGGAGGCTTGAGTCAAACCAGCAGTGCTTTGGACGACAGGCCTGGTTATTGGCTCCCATTACACTGCAACCATCGAGAGCCCTATGGAGAACAGTTCTACTCTGACACACACGGGGCTGCCATGAATCAGAATCAACTTGATGGTAATGCAGACGATGACCCACGCTTTTGTCTCTCTCCTTCTGTCCTCATCTCGCTGTCCTTCAGTAACCACAAATCAAATAGAATCTTCTCAAGGGCAGGCCATTCACTTCAGGGAACTCTGTTGTTTCCTGACACACGGCTCGTTGTGCTCAGCATTTTACCTGTCTTGTTGACTCCCCTGTTGATTGTCTGAACTCCATGTTTTGTAAAAGGAGCCCTGGGGTGCACTGGCTAGGTGCTGAACTGCTAACAGGAGGTTCTGTGGTTGGATTTTTTTTTGTATAAAACATTTTTTATATCCTTCCTTTTTTTTTATTTTTTATTTTAGGTTTTTATTGTGGATTGAGTGAACGTTTACAGGGCACATCATCAGTTTCACATTAAACAATCATATACTTTGTTTCATTACATTGA
>NW_006408623.1:9063485-9075192 GCF_000296735.1 Chrysochloris asiatica | reverse complement strand
GACTAGAAAGTAATGGATTTCTTGCTTCTGCCACAAATTTCCCCAGCTGTGAGCCTTCCAACCTTCTAAATATTCCTTTATATGGAGTTCAGAATTCTGGGACCATCCCCTGAGCCTGCTTGGTTGGGTATTCTGTGTTGTTATTGGCGGAGCTCTTTAGTCCATGTCCACCCCATCTGCCATCTTGTTTGTTCTCACCTCTGTGCTTGGGTTTTGCTGCTAGAGTAAAGCCTCATACAGCATGTGAGCAGGCTTCCTTCAAAGGAGCCCTAGGGTGCTGTGCTCCCCTGGGAGCTACTCCAGGGCTGGAAGTCACAAGATGACAAGTTACAGCTGCCCTGGCATCAGGCAGTCAGGGTGGAAGTTCCTGACTGACACTTGGGAAGGCCTCTTTCCTTTTTGGGCTAAGAGACTTTTGGGTCAAGGGCAAGATTGGATGGATGACCTCCAGGACCAGTCTTTGACCACCTGGTCTTTGAGTCCCTGGTGGAAACATGGCTCCTCACCTGGATCAAGTTCTGGTAGAGCCAGGCTGAACCAAAGACTGGGACAATGGCCAAGAAAACACATTTGATCATCACCTCCTCAAACTTCAAACCCACTGCCACTGAGTCAATGCTGACTCCTAGTGAACCAGTGTAGGGTTTCTGAGACTGTAAATCTTTATGGGAACAGACAGACCCATCTTTCTTTTGAGGAGTGACAGGTGGGTTTAAACTGCTGACCTTGTTTATTGGCACTTCCTAGGTGTTGCTGGAAGGGCTGGATCCCTATCAGTCATCTCTATCTGCCGTACCAGAAGCCCTCACAACCAAGGTTTGAGCTCCTCAAGGGAAAGCCACTCTGGAGTGACTGAGCCAGAGCCTGTAGCTCTAAGGGGCACTGGGATTTCCCCAAGGCAAGCCCATGTCCCCAGAGAAGTGGAGGGTCCTCTGGAGATTAGGACTCACTTCACTGAGACCCAGATTGTGTCTTGGACAGTGACTGGCCTAAATGCTCATGGCCTATTGGTGAAAGAACTGGAATGAATAGCTCATTGTGTCGTGTTTCCTTCAGAAACAATGATGTCTGAATCAGACAGAGCTATGCAGATACACACACACACACACACACACACTTGGGCCGAACAATGGAACCCTGCTCTTCACAGATGACATAGAAGGATCCTTCTCATTCTCTCTGTGTACCTCATCTCAGAGTGAGAGAAACAGGGGCAATGACAGAGAAGATGAACTATCCCCCACATCGATTGCTCTCTGTAGTCTAGAGAATTCTTCCATATTCGTTTTCTCACCAAACTCTAGTGAATGAAATGAGCGTGAGGTTCTCAACCCACTGATCCCCCCTCCCAATGTTCATTTTCATTCTTCTTCTCTTAGTTCTTGTAGGAAAATATAACGGATAGGGCCTGGAAGAGAAACCAAGGGTCTGGTGTGGTGGCAGCAGGCAGAACCAACCTTGGACCAGACTCCAAGTCAAGGACCACTGGTCTCCAAACCCCAAACTAAATCCATTGCCATCAAGTCACGTCTGACTCGTAGTGACCCACAGTTAGCAGTCCAATGCCTAACCCACAGTGCCACCAGAGCTCCTAATATATAATGTCAGCTCACGCAGCAAAACAGTGTCTAATGAGGGGTCAGGTAGCCGATGGACGTTGACTCTTCTCAATACTCCTGTCATTCTCTAGAAACTTATCCCAGCCTCTCACTCTGCATTCTGACTCCATTCACCCTCTTTTCCACCTGAGGAAGGACATAAGAAGTTCTTCCGGGAGACCCAGAACCACTTCAGTACTTGAAATAGACCTTCGTTTCATCCAATATAGACACTTCTAAGGCATTATCTCTCTGAATATTTCCTTTCCCTCATTTGCCTCCTCTGTTCTTCTGGAAAATTTAAGATTAGAGCCTTAATTATCTGCATGTCTATGCTGAATTTCATGGAATTCTACAGTATTGCCTTCTAATCCTCTTTGACTTAGTCTAATGTAGAATTGATATATTTTACATTCCCATTTCTTTGACTACATTTTTAATTTCCAAGACTTTTCAGTCTTTTTTATTTTTAAATATCCATTTGTTCTGATTTTTATTTCTATTTTTGATTGTCAATTTCTCATTTACTTTTTGACTAGACATTATGCCTTTATATATATATATATCAGAACTAGACATTATGCCTGATGCATTATGCCTTATATAGATATATATATCAGAACTCAACTAGAGAAAGAGAAATAAACAATTTTTGATAAAGGAAACGTAGGGCAAATTGCTACAACTTGATGAACTTGACCTATACTCATGAATGTATTAGCTCAAAATACCAACAGAGAGGGAAGGAGCCTTCACATTAAGTATCAATGCTATCCCCTCTGTGTAGAGGGTAGATAGGGATGGGAAACTTAGACATTGGCTACCTAAAATGAGGGGGTGATAAAGGTATAAAGTGACTGGCTTACAAGGTTTTAAGAGGGAGTTTAGTTTAAGAGTGTGTGTGTGTGTGTGGGGGGGGGGAAGATAGTCTCCAATGAATAGTTTTCATCTGGTCTAGATGGTTCTGGTGAAAAGAGATGGGGATAAGATTCTTATGATTCAACAGTGAGTAACTGTTATCATGACTAATTGTGACTATTACAATTGTAAAGGTAGAAGTTTTGTAACAAAAACAGGGGAGTGGTCAATCTTACAGTCCAGAAACAGAGGACCCTAGGGCCATCAAGGGAAAAGAGCACGAGCAGAATGTGAGACCTTATCTAGAGAAGTAGCGACACCAGAGACAGAGGCAGAGATGGGGACATGGAGAAAGGGAGTGGCTGAGGACTCTAGATTCATGGAAAAAGAGGGACTAAGAGCTGGCAGCTAGGAGGCAGGCTTGCACAATGTGCCCTTTGGTGGTGTAAATTATTACATATGCATAAGTGTTTTTTTTTTTTTTTTTTTTTTTTTAAAAGAGCTAAGATGAATAGAGAGAAATACTGTTAACCGTGATGGTACCTGGAGGGGATTAGAATTGTAATGAAACAACGTATATGATTTGTTGAATGTAAAACTGATGATCTGCCCTGTAAACTTTCACTCAATTCACAATAAAACCGTAAAAAAAAAAAAAAAAAAAAAAAAAAGGATTTCAATCTCTCTTACAGAATGATTTTCATCTACAACAAATCCTGTTGCAGTTACTGATTTTAGTGGCTGCATTTCAGTGCCTTTGTGTTTTTATGAGCTTGGAAGAGTGATTTTGTGTGTGTTTGGTTTTGTGGTTGTTTCCCCTTTTGCTCTTGTTATGGGTCTTGCAGCAGAGCCCTGTGGGTCACCAACCTGGGCCTTTAAATGGTGCTTCAGATGTGAAGGAGCTTTGACAGACTCTGATCTGACCATTGAGCTGGTGAGCAGTGGTGTTTAATCCCTGTGTAGGAGGATGCTTCTGCCTCTCTGCACATTTGCTGGCCTTTAACGGTGCCCTCTGGCAGCTTTCAGCAGTAGTTTTTTTGTGCCATTCAGGCTTGTACAAGAGAAAAGGCTCCTGGCTGTAACACTGAGTGTAACTTGAACTTTTTTGAGTTCCTTTTTAGACTGACCAGGTGAGGCTCCTATCTGCTGCTGCTGTTCCTGGAACTGGACCCCAGCAGGCTAGAATCTTAGCCCTGCTTTCTGGCCAGCATTTCTGTTGTTCTTGGCTCACAAAGCAAGAGCCATGTCTCTCCTAAACCCTGGACAGTCTTTTCCTAAACCCTGGACAGGATGAATTTATATTTCATCCATTTTTGCTATTGAGGAGGAAGGATGCTGCATTACCAACCAACAGAGGATTTCAAGATCTTTTCTGGAGAACATATCCTGTTAGTGATAGGATAATATCCATATGCCTACAAGGAAGACTATTTAATATGGCTATTATTCAGACTGACACACTAACCACTAATGCCAAAGATAAAAAAATAGAAGATTTTTACTAACTTCTGCTTTTTGAAATTGATCAAACATGCATTCAAATTAATTGATTGAAATCGGAAAAGTTAGAAGCAAAGAAGAAGGAAAATATGGCTTTGGTGACAGAAACAACATCAGAGATCACGTGATAAAGTTTTTCAAGAGCAAAGGCTTTTTCACTGCGTAATAGTTTTTCAACAACGTAAGTGGTGACCATACACCTGGCCCTCCTGATGTAACACACAGGAATCAGATGGACCCCATTAGTGGAAAGAGATGATGTGGACACGCAATGAAGTCCAAACAAGTCCAGGGACCAACTGCAGAAATGCCACCAATTGCTCATATGAAAGTTGAAGTTGAAGAAAATTAAAACAAGTCTAAGAGAGTCAAGCGTAGTGGTTATGAATCGGGCTGCGAACTTTAAGGTCAGTGGTTTGAAACTACCAGCCGCTCCGCGGGAGAAAGATGAGGCTTTCTACTCCCATAAGGATTTACACCCTCGGAAACCCTGTACAGGGTCGCTATGGGTCGGAACCGACTCGACGGCACTTAACAACAACAACAACAAGAGAGTTAAAGCACAACCTTGAGTATGTTGTTGTTGTTGTTGTTGTTGTTGTTGTTAGGTGCAATCAAGTCGGCACCGACCCATAGTGACCTTATGCACAGCAGAATGAAACACTGCCCCATCCTGGGCCAGCCTCACTACTGTTGCCATGCTTGAGTCCATTGATGCTGCCACTTGGCCAATCCATCTCATTGGTGGTCTTCCTCTTTTTCTCTGGCCCTCCACCTTACCAAACATGATATCCTTCTCCAGCAACTTGTCCCTCCTGACAATATGTCTGAAGTATGAGAGACGAAGTTTGGCCATCTTGGCCTCCAAGGAGTGCTCTGGATACACTTCTTCCAAAATGGTTCTATTGGTTCTTTTGGCAGCCCATGGCACTTTCAATATTCTCCTCCAACACTATAATTCAAAAGCATCAATTCTTCTATGGTCTTCCTTATTCACTCTCCAGCTTTCACATGCATAAGAGGTTATTGAAAATACCATGGCTTGGGTCAGGCACACCTTGGTCCTCAAGCTGACATCTTTGCTCTTCAACACTTTAAAAAGGTCTTGTGCAGCAGATTTGCCCAATGCAATACATCATTTGATTTCTTGACTGTTGCTTCCATGAGTGTTGATAGTTGATCCAAGAAGAATGAAGTCCTTGACAACTTCAATCTTTTCTCTGTTGATAAGAATGTTGTTTATTGGTCCAGTGGTGAGGATTTTTGTTTTCTTTACATTGAGATGTAATCCATACCTTGAGTATATCCCACCTGAATTTAGAGATCTTCTCAAGAATAGCTCTGACACATTGAACACTAATGACCAAAGGCCTGATGAACTGTGGGATGACATGAGAAAAGCAAAATATCATGAAAAGACAGGAAAGAAAGCAAAGACAAAATATGGATGTCAGAAGAGAGTCTGAAGCTTGCTCTTGAATGTAGAGTAGCTACAGCGAATTAAATGAATGAGAAAGTTAAAAAATTGAAAAGAAGATTTTAAAGGATAGCTTAAGAAGACAAAGTATAGTGTTATAATGAAATGTGCAAGAACCTGAAGTTAAAAAAACCCAAAGAGAAGAAGAGCACCTCAATATTTCTCAAACTGAAAGAACTGAAGAAAAATCCAAGTGTCAGGTTACAATATTGGAAGAGTCCTAGTATGTCCCCCGCCACTCCTCAGAAATTCTATGTGGTCTCACTATGAGTTGGAGCTGAGTCGAGGGCACTTAACAACCAAACGAAGCATGATGCAGGAAGCACCAGAAGAAGATGGAAGGAATACACACAGTGACTGTAGTACAAAGAAACGGGTAATGTTCAACCATGTCAGGAGGCAGCATATGAGCAAGAAACTGTGGTACTGAAGGAAGAAATCCAAGCTGCAATGAAGGTACTGGCAAAAAACAAGGATCCAGGAGTTGACAGATTGCCAATTGAGATGTTTAAACAAATGATGCAATACTGAAAACGTTCACTCATCTATGCCAAGAACTTTGGAAGACAGCTTTCTGGCCAACTGACAGGAAGAGGTCCGTATCTGTATCCATCTTACAGAAAGGCGATCCAAAAGAATGTGGAAATTATTGAAGAGTATCATTAATATCACACACAAGTAAAAGTTTGCTGAAGTTAATTGTAAAAGCTTGCAGCAATACAATGAAAGAGAAATGCAAAATCCAAGTCAGATACAGGAAAGGATGTGCAATGAGAGATATCACTGCTGATGTCAGATAGTTCTTGGTTGAAAACAGAGACTACCAGAAAGATGTTTACCTGTAATTATGCAATGGCATTCAACTGGGTGATTTACGGATAACATTTTGAAAGATAAGACTTCTAAAACACTTATTTGTGCTCATGTGGAACTAGTGCACGGACCAAGTGACAGTCATTTGAGTAGAACAAGGGAGTTTTGCGTTACTTAAAATTAGGAAGATTGTCGGAACTGTCTCTTTTCATCATATGTATTCAATCTGTATGCAGAGCACAATTAACCCAAGAAGCGAGATTATGAGAAAAATTGATACAGTCCATGTTTAGATGACACAATCTTTCTCACTGAAAGGGAAGAGAACTGGAAACACTTGCTTCTGAAGACCAAAGACTCCAGCATTCAGTGTGGGTTATTCCTCAACACAGAGAAAACAGAAATCTTCACAAATGGGCCAATAAAGGAACACCATGGTAAAAGGAGAAATGATTGAAATTGTTAGCATTCTGCTTTACTTGGATCTACAATCAACACCCATGGAAGCAGCAGTCAGTGTAATGCAGTGGGTGAATCCGAAGCAGAAGACTTCTTCCAAATACCAGAAAGAAAAGGAACCACTCTGAGGACCAAAGTGCACCTGACCAAGCCATGGTATTTTCAGTCGCCTCATATGCATGCAAAAGCTGGTCAATGAATAAAGAAGGTGGAAAGAGAATCTATGCATTTGAATTGTTGTGTTGGAAAAGGATATTGGAATTCCCATGGACTGCTAGAAGAATTAATAAATGTGTTTTGGAAAAAGTGCAATCAGAATACTCCTTAGTGAGGATGGCAAGAGTTCATCTCTTGTTCTCAGAAATGTTCTCAGGAGGGACCAGTCCCTAGAGCAGGACATCATACTTGGTAATGTGGAGGGTCAGGGAAAGGGAGGAAGACCCCTAATGAGATGGGCTGACACAGAGGCAGTAACAATGGGCTCAAACATGGCAACAGTTGTGAAGATCTTTTATTTTAAGTACTTTGGACTCAATGTTAGGAGGGGCCAGTCCTTGGAGAAGATAAAGTGATGGATCAGAAAAAGGAGGATGACTTCAAAGCCCTTGAACCATGGGTTGGAACATAGCAACGATTGTGAGGACGGCACCGGATCAGTGTTTTGTTTTGTTTTACATAATGTTTCTATGAGTTGGAATCAACTCAACAACATCTGACAACAACACAACAACAACATTAGTGCTGCGATTTTGGAACAGAGAGAGTGCAGCAAAGCATGAGCTTACTAGGTGAGTTTGATCAAAATTAAGGTCATTTGATCTTTACTGCTAACCACACTGATGATTTCTGGGTGTAGAGATTAATCTTCATAGTCATGTGAGAACCCAACTAAGCCATATAAAACGAATTCACATGCATTTGACTCCTAACTGACTATCTCACGATACATTAGGGAGACTGGTGCCAAGCTATGCTTTGAAGAGACAGGACACAGTTGCTATTTATTTACAAACTGCCAAAAAACATCAAGGAATTAAGGAGAAGAAGACAAAATAATTAAATTCCCTTTAGATAGTCATTTGGAAAGAGAACAGATGATATTTGCAAGGTTTAAAAATAATTATCCCTGTGCCTGGTACTTTATACATCTGCATAAATGAAGAAATAATACTTGGCTGAAAGCATCACAGAAGCCTCCACTTTGTAGAGAATAAAGAATGTCTGCTAAATATGGTTTTTACTAGATTCCTGAATTGCCTTATCTGATCATGGCCTTGAGAGTTTCCTTTCAGGCAATTGTATTTGACTAAGAGTGGAAGGTCTGAAGAGAATACTGAACCGGACAGGAGGGTATTGATAAGTACAATTGATATGGCTTGGGAATTAGGAGATACCTCTCAGTCCCTGTGGACGTTAGCTAGTAAGAAGGGGCCGGAGGGGGCATCAGATATGGAACTGATGAAGGAGGTTTCCAATGTGTTCAGAGACAAGATAGGGAGGCAGCATTCCATGCCCTGAGAGTCTAGAAGGGGAGAAGGCACAGAGGGAAATTATAGGAAATGCAACTTGGCTGTCTCCTAAATTGGCCCTATGGGGATGAAAGTGAAGACACACCAAGTGATATCAGGGTCTGTGTTCTGGGGTCAACTTTGTTGTTTAATGTTTTATTGTGATTTGAGTGAAAGTTTATAGAGCAAATGGGTTTTCCATTCAACAATTTCTACACAGTTTGTCTCATGACACTGACTATAGTCTCCACAATGTGACTTCCCCCTTCCCACTTCCTTCCTGTGTTTACCCTTCAATCTCATCCTTCTTTCCTTTCCAAGGTTGTTTGGCATAACATAGTCCACAAAAATGATGTTCTACATCCTTCTTTGGTGCATAGTGACTGGGATCTTGACAGCTTGGGGCAGTTGTCTAAGGGACAACTCTTGGTCTCTCCCCACTCAGAGCAAAGATGAGTGAAGAAAATGAAAGGCTCTGGGAAACAATTAGTCTAAAGAACGAATAGATCATGTGAACCCTAGTCTCCACCACCTTGAGACCAGAAGAACTAGATGGTGCCTGGTTACCACTGATGACAGCTTTCAAACCAGTGGTGAAGAGGACTCAAACCATGATGCAGGAGAGGTTAGGGCCCTTCAGAAAGACTGAGAGTGAGTGAGGAGGTGAGGGTCCTTGAAGAAGCAGGCCCAGGAATCTCTGAGAAAGGAAACCTCGTCTGTGATGGCGCAGGTACTAGGAAGTGTCAGGAAGACCCTGGTCTCCTGCTTGGGGCCATTGATGAGCTGCTGATACCTCAAAAGTCTGCTTCAGTTCCTATCCTGCTCCAACCTTCATTCATGGTCGTAGTGCCATCATTTGTAAAACTGAAACCGAATGTCCACAAGATGGGAGGACAGTACAGGACCCTAAGAGAACTGTACTATGAACTCACAGACTCCAAGATGGCACCATTACACTCATCAAGATCACATAAAGCACCAGAAAACAGAAAAATGCACCTAGCCATTCCAATTTTCCCAAGGTAGGGCTGATGGCTTTGTGGACACGATTGGAGAAGACCCTGGTAAAGAGTGCTTTGTGCGTTGGGAGGACAGGAAGCAGCCTTCACAGAGACAAGCATGAGTTTCCTGAGGAAAATGTTAAAACCATTTCTTTCCTTGGCAGGTATGCCAGATGGACAGGCAGGTAATGCAGCTGATAAAGCTCCAGAGAGCTATTGGAGCTGACGTGAGCTTCCAGCTCAGTCGTGTTTCTGGCTGGGGTACCAGGCAGAGCCATCATTGGACATGACAGTCCTAGGAGCAGGCGTCGTCTGCTGTGAGTGTCTTTCCTGCTCAAACATCTTCAGTTCTTATAAGTGTTTCTGTAGGATCAGCACTGGATTGCTAGTGACAAAGCCAGCCTTTCAAACCCACCAGCTAATCCTCAGAAACCCTATACAGGGTTGCTATGAGTTGGAACAGACTCGACAGTGGTTACAACAACATCTGGAATATTTGGTCCTGAGCACAACGCACTTGGAATTCATGTTTCTTTTCAGATGCGGTGTTCAGTACTGCTGCACAGAAAAGACATCCATTTGGAAAAAGCACGGGGTCCCCCCTTCTTGCTCTGTACTCCTCCAAATGAGATCTAATTCTAGAAGCCTCAAGCCCATCTCACTGCAAAGCTGATTCAAATGGCTCTTGCTGTCAGTGAGCGCCCCAAATTTTAATTTTTTCATCAACTTCTTTCTTTCACTTGCAAAGAATGCTAGCAACATTAGCTGGCTAGTTCTCGCCACTCCCCACATTTCTCCAAGAACAGTAGTTCAAAGAAGGGGTGAGGTGGTGAATGTGGGATGGTTCAAGGAGCATTTATTTGTGGCTTACTGATGAAGTGGCCGACTGCTTACTGAACGGTCAGTGGTTCAAGGCTCCACCAGATACTCTATGGGAGAAAGATGTGGCAGTGTACTCCAGCAAGAAGGATGAATGGAAGTGGGGAGCTCAGGGAGGAAATGGGGAGAGTGCTCTTACATTGAGGGACTGCAGCTAACGTCACAAAAGAAAATGTGCACAAACTATTGAATGGAAAGCCAATTGTCTTTCTAAACTTGCACCCAAACCACAGGAAAATGGTAAAAACAACAATAAAAAACCATGACATTACAGCCTTCAAAATCTGATGGGGCAGTTTTACCTTGTCTTATAGGACCGCTACGAGCCAGAGTCAGCTCGAAGTAATGGGTTTGGAGCTTGAGTGAAATAGCTTTATTCTGCACACATGGGGCCACCATGAGCCAGAACTGACTTGATGGCTTGAAATTACATCTGGATAGTAAACACGTGGCATTTTGTTGTAGGTTGCAGTGAGAGCCGGGCTTCCTTAGTATTCTGTGTGGCCAGCCAGAGCACTCTGCCAGGTTGAAGGTCATTAGAGAGACACTGATGGGTCATCCAGGAAGGGTTTCAACACTGGGCTGAAGAAAATGTCAGCTGACAAATGTCACGACCTTTTTCTATCGTTACTGAATCTCCCCCTTGCTCTCTTCATGGCCACGAGCGAGTCCATTCCGTGACTTTTTGGTGTGAGGAAGGTGTAATGAGTTCTGACAGTTCTGGGAATCTCAGAAGCATCCCCCTTACCTGCACACATGGTCAAACACTAGTTCTCCAAGTTCCCTGCTGAGGAATAGATGTGCTGGGGTGGAAGGTGAGCCTCCTGATTGGTCTCTGCACAAACCCCTTATGGAATAGAGCCTGGCTAGGACCAGGGCCCATTGATTCCCGATCTCCAGGAAGTCTGGTGCACCATTCAGAAACTCAGTGATCAAGGGCAGGACAGACTTTGAACAGTGGCAGTGAAGGGCTTGGGCTTTGACAAATCCACAAAGCACATGTCTAGAATGAAGGCAATCAGATTCCTGTTAAAATGTTGACTAGACCAACACTATCACATGAGTGAGCCAGAGCTGATGGTTGACCACCTCTTGTTGGGAGAACTTGTCTGAGATGGGCATTGTAGCAACGTGACTCATTTCTGAAGACGTTCCTGATCTCTGAAATGGTGTCTGCCTTTGGGATTATCTAGAAACAGAGGATGACATGAGGATTGAAGTACGAGGAGTGCCCTCATAAGTAACACTGGAAGGGGACTAAGGAAATGAACAGGGAAGGGAAGGCATACAATAATGGGAACATAGTCAGGGCAACCACCATTCTGGACTACAGGAGAATAACCCATCAGTGTAACTCTGAAGAACAGTGCTTTAGAGTTACCCCCCTGAGGTTGGATGATGATGGGGTGTTTACATACCAACTTCTGCAAGTCTTACCACCCCAGTACTCCTGTCCTGCTCTGAGGATGGGTAGGGGACAGGAAGTGTGGCAGGGAAACATCTGCTACAGGTGGTACAGGCTGGTCACTTGGGTCTCAGCCTACTACCTGGGTGGCCAACTGCTGTGAAGATCTTTTGGGACTGGTGGTTCTATCCCAGGTGTATCTTTAAGAC
>NW_006408623.1:8978676-9063385 GCF_000296735.1 Chrysochloris asiatica | reverse complement strand
GAAGATCTTTTGGGACTGGTGGTTCTATCCCAGGTGTATCTTTAAGACCACCAGCCAAAAAGAGCAACCTGTTTAGTCAGCAAACTAGTGGATTCACTGATACCCAGCCAAAGAGCATCTATTGCTCAAAGTCCAGTTAGAGCCTATGGACCACAAGGTCAGCAGTTCATACCCACCAGCTGCTCCCCAGAAAGCCTGCACAGAGTCACTTATGAGTCAGAATCAACTAGACGGCACTCAACAACAACAACACATAAGGACAAGTCCCTGTAGTGCCCAGGAAAGCAAATTCTCAAACATCTATGTACAAAGTAGAAAACAATAAACCTCCTGAGGGATGCCCAAGTGCCCTGAAATCACTTTCATTAATCACGTGCCTTCACTGAACACTCAGGATCCACAGGATGGACTCCAACCAGTTGATTCCAAGTCACGTGACCCCATGCATGGCAGAGTAGAACCCTATTTCACAGGGTTTTCAATGGCTGGCTTTTGGGATTACTGCCAGAATTTTCTTCCAAAACACTTCTGGATGGACTCAAACCTTTGACCTTTCAGTTAGTAGAGTACATGAATCCTTGGCCCCATTTGGGGACTTCAGTAATGGGTAAACAGATGCAGGCCCTGTGAAAAGTGCTGTGCAGACTTATGGTTTGAAAGGATGGTTTAGCCGAAATGTGTGTGTGTGTGTGTGTATAAGTATTGTTGTTGTCAAGGGTTGTTGAGTTGGTTCTGACTCACAATGACTCTGTATAGGGTTTCTGAGGAGTGGCTGGTGAGTTTGAACTGCCGACATTGTGGTTAGCAGTCCAGTGCTGATCCTACAGCGACAAACTGAGGGTGGCGGGGGGGAGGGCGTGGTGTGCAAAAGAAGTGCAGGAGGGGCTGCCTGGAGGATGTGGTCCCTCAACTGCGTCAAAGAAGTTCTAGCTCTCGGATAGTTTGTGACCAAGAAAATAATGACCTACTAAACCAGGCCTGCTAATCCAAAGATTATTTATTATGTCATAGTCTTGATGGCAGGAGAAACCCATACTAATTTTCTTACCATTAGTATAACCAGAAACATCACAGACATCCAGGGATCTATGGTGAGAATCAGAGCTACCATAGACGGTCAGTTTCCAAGGCCTGTACATTTTGCTTCCAGAGAGTTTTTGAATGTGCTCTCTTCTCTTATCCTACTGCCTCTAACCTGGTTCACACAAGTAGCATCTCTCACTGGGGGTATTCCAACTTCTCCCAGTTGGTCTTCTTGCCCCATATTTGCTCCTCTCTGGACCATTGTCTTCTTCCTTAATGTCTGACTCCTTTACTCCCTACTGGATTCTAGACTCCAGGGTCAAGGTAGTCATACACAGTTGATTCTCAAGGCTGCATAGACTTGTCGTTGTTGTTGTTAAATGCTGTTAAGTCAGTACCAACTCATAGCAACCTTATCCACACTGAACAAAACACTGTTCCATCTTGTGCCGACTTCACAATCATTCCTTTGCCGGAGTCCATAGCTGCTGTCACTGTGCCATCTTGTTGGAGGTCTTCTTTTTTTCTGACCCTCCTCTGTACTAAGCATGATGTCCTCTTCCAGGGACTGACCCCTCGATAATATGTCTGAAGTATGAGAGACAAAGTCTGGCCACCCTTGTTTCTAAGAAGTATTCTGGCTGTATGTCCAAAACAGATTTCTTTTTCTCTTCTGGCAGTCCATGGTATTTTTTAATGTTCTTTTTCAACACCGTAACACTAATGCATCAATTATTCTGCTAGTTTCCTTATTCTAACTTTTACATACATATGAGGCTATTGAACATACCATGGCTTGGGTCAGGTGAGCCTTAGTCCTCAAACTGACATCTTGGATTACGAAAAACTTAGGGTCTTGTGCTGCAGATTTACCTAATGCAATATGTCATTTGGTTTCTTGACTGCTGCTTCCATGAATGCTGATTGTTGGATCCAATTAAAATGAAGTCTTTGACAACTTCAATCTTTTCTCCATTTATCTTGATATTATTTATTGGTCCAATGGTGAGGATTTTTGGTTTCTTTACACTGAAGTGCAATCCACACTGAGGGCTGTGGTCTTTGATCTTCATCAGTAAGTATTTTAAGTCCTTTTTGCTTCCAGCAAGCAATATTGTATCATCTGTGTATTGCAGGTTGTTAATGAGTCTTCCTCTAATCCTAATGCCATGTTCTTTTTCAGTTTTAGCAAAAAATTCAAATTCCATGTACTTGACCTCCTTTGTGATACACAGGTTACATCTACACATGCACCCAATACTCACATGTACACAGGTTACATATACACATGCACCTAACACCCACACATACATTTTAGATGTTCAAGAAGCATTATCATTCTGTCAGCTCTTACAAGGTGAAATTTCAGAACACAGCTGCTTCCTTACTGCTGATGCTTACAGGCTCAAGGAATAGACTTTTATGTAAACTTTGGCTCCTACTTCTGGTAGAATTATGAGGCCTTTGCTTTGGCTTATTGAGTATTATTTCTGTATTACCAGCCCTGATCAGAACTGATGAGTGGGTATGTACCTTAAATGAAAAATAATTAAAGAGCTAATTGAACTGTTTTAAAATCTTAACCTGAATTTGAACTCAATCGCTTTTAGTTCAAAATGTAGACAGATTCAATAGGATGTTCGCATCTCCTCGCATTCATCTCTGAACTTCTATTACAGGCAATTACCTTAGTTCATATTGGCAATCTATTTCCTTTTAGTAACAGATTAGTAATCAAAAGTTGAGGGCTTTCAATTTGCAATTTCATTTGAAAAGTTAGGAGAACAGCTTGCCAGCATCCCACCACCCTCTTTGAAGTCACCATAATATGGCTGTTGCTAAAAGAACTACAAATGCATTCTGGATTCAGGAAGAGAGGAAGATGAAAAGAAGGGGAGAGGTAAAGAAGAAAATTCCCCTCCAGTTCTTGCTTGGATTCTCACAGGGCTGAGCCTTCACAAAGGACATTGCATTCTGAAACAAAACCCTTCAACTAAAACAGCCTAGTTAGGGGGACATTAAAAACAACAACAACAACAACAGTGTCTCTCTGGGGCACAAGGACCTTCCAAGGGCATGCTGAAATGTAGCCCTCAAAAAGTGAGGAAAAAGGTAACCGTGGCATTAAACAAACAAAGAAAACAGCACTGATTTTATTGTGGCTTGGGTGAAAGTTTACAGAGAACATTGATTTTCCATTCCACAATCCGTAGGCCTTTTGATTTGTGACACCGACTGCAGGCTCCACAATGTAACAGCGCTCTTCCACTTCCTCCCTGCTTCCTGTCTCCATTTGTCCTCCTTTCCCCTCAGTCCCTGCCTTCTGGCCTTTATCCCTGGGCAGATGCTGCCCTCTGGATCTTGGACAGTGGATTATTTTAAGGAGTGTGCACTCCCTGGAGGTCTGTCCACCTTCTAGACCTGTCTACTGTTTGGCTGAAAGTAGAGCCATAAGGGTGAGTTCAGATCCAGACTTGATGGGTGACTGAGAGGCAGAGTTGTGAGGGTTCCTCCGGTCTCTACCAGACCAATAAGTCTGGTCTTCTTTCTGACTTATTTTGAAAACTTATGTTTCATGTTTTCCTCCTAGCCTATCCAGGACCTCCTAAGGGGACCCCTTTCAGAGTGGGTGGCGGTAGCTGGGCACCATTTAGTTCTTCTTATTTCTACGTTGTGAAAACTGAGGTTCAATGGATTCGTTAGCCTTGTGGATGAATTCTTTCCTTGTGTCTTGGATTTTCTTGGTTTCTGATGGAGCTTGCCCGATGTTGACCTTCAGATGGCCACTTAAAGAGTAGGATGGAAAATGCTGTCTTTGAGGCCTATGCTATGAGCCCTGGCATCATTGAGTGTCTGCAGACTGAGCATTCAGAGGCCATTGCCCAGGCAGGCCTGTGGGTGACACTTAAAACCTACTGCTCTTGAGTTAATTTGTCTCACAGTGACCCTATCACACAGAGCAGAATCATTCCCCAGGGCATCGGAGATTGTAAACCTTCACAGAAGCAGACAGCCTCATCTTCCTCCTGTGGTTTGAACTGATGACTTTTTGTTTAGCAGCCCGATGCATACCCCGCACCAGGGATCTTTGGCAACACTTAGCAGGGACATATGGAGCACTGGTATGAAGCGATTGATCGCAGTGACGGATTGGACTCTGTCGAACAAGAATCTTAGACAGGACGCTGAGGACCCCACCATGTTCCCCTTTGAACCCACCAACCCCTGGAAGCACTGCTGGGAGCATGTCCATCTCCTCCAGGCATAAACAGTTCTGGGGAGCCTGCTGCCCACCCTTGGCTCCAGGTCTGTGCCCACGGATTTTCCCCAGAATTCCGAGTGCTTCGAGGATCGATGCTACTTTCTCCTGGTGGATGTCTACTTCTGGGGTCAAGGTGTTGGTGTAGAGAAGGTAGTTCGGCACCAGGTAGACCTGGGGGTGATCTGACTCTGAAGCTGAGTTGCTTCTCTGTGATCCTGTCTCCTTACCTGTGCAGTGATTGGACTGGACGCACCTACAGCTCAGGGCCTGTGAGGATGGCAGTGTTAGGACATACTCCCCATGAGTGACCAGAGAGGGCTCGTGAGCACTTCCACTCCAATGGGCACACCTTCCTTGCTTCAGAGAACCTGGCGCTCAGTGGACGTCTGAATCCAATGCAGTTTTCAACTGCTTTGTGCACTGGAGAGAGCCTCAAACCCTAGTTGTCTCGGGTAGAGTGGGCTTCACCGTTCAATCTAACTCAGAGTGAGCTGCTGGGGTTCCGACTCCATCCCAGGGCTCACCAGGAGAGCTCTGTCTGTGAGAGTGAGTATCCTTAATCTCCTGACCCTGGCCTCCCCTGAGGAGCTCTGCCTTGGGTCTGCACTCTCAGGATCTTCACAGCTTAGGGGATCGACTGAACCCAAATTACAAAGACTTACTTAGACACGGATAGTGTCTTGATTATCATTGAAGTGAATAATTTTGAACAGAATGGGTGTGTTCCATTGTTGTTAATATAGAAGACCACAGACTGTGGAGGGACAGGCTTGATCACAACTGAAAAGAAGGGGAAACTTCCAGGGGCCCTCTGGGCAGAGTTACACCACACCAAGTTTTCCTACAGATGACTTCCTGCAGGGAAGATGAGACCTTTTCTCCTTTCTGGGTTCTGTTAACCCCCTTGTGGTAACGAATACTATCCCAGAAGTTACCGGAAAGTATAGCAAAACCCCTACCGATTTGTACCAGTTCAGTCTTCCAGGATGGCTTCTGTGTCTCATTTCCATGCTCAGGTATCTAGGACCATGAGTAGAAACAAGGAACCATTTTAGTTAATGGCTCAGACATTTCAAAGATATTAATTTTGAATTGATACGAGCAGTAAATACCAAATCATTCTCCCCCAGACATAGTTATAAAATGAATCTATATGCCTCCAGATTGGATGACCCTTTTCAGATAATTGTCTTTTCACTTGTCCCCTTGTGCTTAATCAAAATGTATGATCCTAAAGAGCAAATAGAGAAACAAAAATTTTCAAATACAGTTTTTTTAAACCTCTCATAGCCCGAGGGTGTTTGCGATTCTTCTCAGTAACCATGTTTTTCCTGTTGCCCCGTTCCTATTTTCCAAATCAGTAAAAAGTTATTGGATATGACTTGGGGGTTTGCAAAAACTAATTGAAATAATGTTTTATGTAATGACAACATTTTGGAAACGCAGTAATGATGAAAACTCATGGACAAAAGACCATGCCTCACAAGTTCTTGATGTCTTCTCATCTCCTATTTTTAAATTGTTAATCAAAGCCGCTGACTTACTGCTTATGGGCAGATGGAATAAATCTTTATATCCCAAAAGCTTTTTAAATTATTCACCATGCTTACTACTTTGCTTCTGAAAGGAGATTATCCCTTTTAATTGGAAATCTTCTATTATTTGTGTCTGAAATGTTTGAAAGAACAAGTTGAGGCCCAACCACTATGAATAGCCTCACTGCCAGGGAACATAATGAGAGATGAGGTGGCATGGAAGCTATTCATCGTGCAGCATATTAACCTGGGCATTGTCATTAATCACGCCCCAAACCTGCAGCACAAACGGCCCATGTCCCATTTGGATTTTACCAAGTGTTTCCTAATTTCAGCCTCTCTCTTATTTAAGGCAACACTGTTGCTCCATGTGTAACATCACCCTGAAAATTAGGGCATTGTGCAAACCCCAACAGCATGCCCACACATGTGTGCCCATACACAAGTGTGTCCACACGCCCAACCAATGAGTGATGACCCTTCTCCTGGGCTTTGGCTCTACCCATCAATCCTGGCTCATGTCAGTGTCCACACTGTTGTTGTTGTTGGGTGCCATCAAACCACTTCAACTCATAGTGACCTGTGTACAACAGAGCAAAACACTGCCTGGTCCCGTCCCATCCTCACAATGTTGCCAAGTTTGAGTCTGTTGTTACCACGGTGACAATCCATCTCACTTGAGGTCTCCTTTTTTCTGCCAACCCTCCACTTTACTCAGAATGATGTCCTTTTCCAGGGATGAGTCCCTCCTGATCACATGTCCAAAGAACCAGAGACAAAGTCTCACCACCCTGGCTTCTAAGGATCATTCTGGTTGTATTTCTTCCAAGACGGATTTTTTTTTTTTTTTTTTTGTTCTTCTAGCAGGACATGATCTATTCGGTATTCTTTTACTGACACCATAACTCAAATGCATCAGGTCTCCTCTGGTCTTTCTTATTCATGGTCCAACTTTGCTGTGCACATGAGGTGATTGAAAATACCATAGCTTGGGTCAGGTGCATCTTAGTCCTCCAAGGGACATCTTTGCTTTTTTCTTAAAGAACAAACAAGCAAACAATTTCAAAAAGATCTTTTACAGCAGATTTGCCTAATGCAATAGGTCGTTTGATGCAGTCATTGTTTTTTGATACCTTGTTTTCTATCTGGATGCCTTTCATTAAATGTTCTTGCTGAATTTCCTGGACTAGCACCTCCAGGTCAGGTGCATCTGAGCCAAACCATGGTATTTTTCAGTTGCCTCATATACATGTGAGAGTTGGACAGTGACTAAGGAAGATCATAGAAGAATTGATGCATTTGGGTTATGGTGTAGGAGAAAAGGATAAAAAGTACTATGGACTTCCAAAAGAACAAACCAATCTGTGTTGGAAGAAGTACAGCTAGAATGCTCCTTAGAAACCAAGATGATGAGACTTGGATTCTCATACTTCGGACATGTCATCAGGAGGGCCCGGCCCGGTCCTTGGAGAAAGATATCATAATTGGAGAGTGATAGAATGAGAGCAAGATCCCCAACGAGATGGGCTGGCACAGTGGCAGCAGCAAAGGGCTCAAGCGCACAGTGATTGTGAGTTTTGTGCAGAACAGCGCAGTGTTTCTTCCTTGTCGTTATGTGTCAACACCGACTCAATGGCACCTGACAACAACAGACACTTCCAGTCCAGTGCTGACCACAGGTGGTGAGGATGAACCTCCTTTTCTTATTCCGGTTTTAGGGGAAAGCATACATCTTTCAACACCGAGTGTGATGCTAGCTGTAGGTTTTGTGCAGGTGTCCGGTAGTATACTGAAGTGTATATTTCTTTCTCTAGTCCATTGTACATTTTTTCTGTTCATTAGTTGGATATAAATTATGAATAAATACCACGACTGAGTAGCACTGTCAGACTTTTAGCATTCTGGCTGTACTTCTTCCGATACTGATTGGTTTGTTCTTCTGGCAGTCCATGGCACTTTTAATATTCTTCTCCAACACCATAATTCTACAGTTTTTCTTATTGATTGTCTAACTTTCACATGCATATGAGGCTATTGAAAATACCATTACAAAACCACTACTATCCAACAGAAAACAATTGGGAAAATTGTTTTCAGTTGTGAAAATCAAATCATTTACTTATGTCAGGGATAAATAAAATTCAGAATAATCTGATTCCTTCGGTTCTGTGGCCTTTTTTTGGAGGTGCACCCTGTAAGAGCTCAGGACATTAGGAGACATGTGTTTGGGGTATCCTGATCCTTGCTCCTCTAATTTTATTCCCATTTCTGATTTTACTATGTTTATTCATATAATCTCTTCATTTATTGAAACACGAGAAACACTTTAGACATTTCTGTAATCGAATAAAGCAGCTTACCTGTTCCCATGACACCGACACCAGGTGTGTGAGAACACAGCTGTGTGGAACAGGGCATACCGAGGCTGAGCTGAGGGGGCAGATCTCCAGGTTTTTCTTCAGAGAAGCCTCTAGGTGGATTTGAACCGCCACGATTTCAGTTAGTAGCTGAGTGTGTCTGTGAGGGACCTGCTGACGCCATCTATTCAGCATGATCGTTTTTTAAAACCACTTTTGTATTGTGAATTAAGTGAAGGATTAGCACCAATTTTACACCAACACACATGGTCTCATCTCAGCGACTGCAATCCCCTCAACATAGCATCATTCATCCCGTGTCCTCCCTGTGCTATTTGCTGTCATTCCTCCTTCTGCCCACACTCCTGAAATCTGTTCCTAGGTAAATGCTGCCCTTTTCCTCTCCATCAGTTGACAATTCGTTGGTGTGCCAGTGTTTCTGTCCCCCCAGATGCCTACCACTTGGCTGAAAATTGAGCCACTGGAGGAGTTCAGTTCCAAACATGAAGGTAACTAAGAGCCATAGTCTTGGGGTTCTACCAATCTCTATTTGACCAGTGCGCCTGGTCATTTTTATGAATTTGAATTTTGTTCCACCTTTTCTTCCGCTCTATCCAGGACTTTCTTTGGGATCCTTTCAGAACACTTTGTAGTAATAGCCGGGCGCCGTTTAGTTCTTTTAGTCTCAGCATCATGGAGACGGATGTTCATTTGTTCTATTAATCACTGGACTAATTGGTTCCAAGTGTCTTTAACTTTCATCACTCTTCTGTCCTACGGACAGGCAAAGATTGAATGTGTGCCTCAGATGGCTGTTCATGAACTTGAAGATCTCAGCCACTACTCACCAAAGTAGGATGTAGAACATTGGCTTTGTGGACTATCAAGATAATAGTTTCAATTGCTTATCAGAATTTTTTTTTTGAACTTTGAATATTTTAAGGAACCAGTATTTGGGAAATACTATGGTTTTTTTTTCACCATAGGCAGTCATTTGAACAAAATAAGGGGACATGTTGTGGTTTAAAATCAGAAAAGTTATGCATCAGAGTTGTATCTTTTCACCATACTTATTCAGTCTTGCATGCTGTTCAAATAATCAGAGAAGCTGGACAATTTGAATAAGAACATGACATCAGGATTGGAGGATGACTTATTAACAACCTGGAATATGCAGATGACACAAACTTGCTTTAATGAAATCAAAGAAAACTTGAAGCACTTACTGATGATCAAAGAATACAGACATCAGTATGGATTTTAATTCAATGTAAAGAAAACAAAGATCCTCACATCTGGACCAAGAAATAACATCATAATAAATGGAGAAAGATTGAAGTTGTCAAGGACTTTATTTTACTAGAATCCACAATCAATGCTCAAGGAAAAAGCAGCCGAGAAATCAAAGTATATATTGCACTGACACATGTGCTGCAAAACACCTCTTTGAGGTGTTCGAGAGCAAAGATATCACTTGGAGGACTAAGGTGCGCCTGACACAAGCTATGATATTTTCATTTGCCTATTGTGCATGTGAAAGTTGGACAATGAATAAGGAAGACAGGAGAAGGATCTGTGTGTTTGAATCATGGTGTTGGTGAAGAATATGGAAAGTACCATGGACTGCCAGAAGAACCAAGGAACGTGATTTGGAAGTACATCCAGAATGCTCCTTTGAAGCCAGGTTGTTGAGACTTCATCTCTCATACTTCAGACATGTTATCAGAAGGGAGTACTTTCTGGAGAAAGATACCATGCTTGGTAAAGTGGAGGGTTAGCAAAAAAGAGGTAGACCCCCCAATGAGATGGGTCGGCACAGTGGCAGCAGCAGTGGGCTCAAGTACAATTGTGAGGATGCTGCAGGACAGGGCAGTGTTTCGTTCTGTTGTGCAGAGGGTCGCTATGAGATGGAACAGACTCAACATCACCTGACAACAATAACAACATGTATAGAGACACAGACGCATGCATGCGCAGGTGCACAGGCCCCCTTCCCTGCTCCATTTTAATGCCAAAGCCCCTGCATAGATGACACATACTTTGTTATTAAAATGAGATCTTGAAGTATGCGTTACATAGTAGCTACACTGTCATGAAGGATATGTCTTTAACTGCAGTCTCCTGTTCATACCAGGGTCCCTGTCTGAGAAAAGGCTTGTAGAGTCATTGGGTGTGGAACTGTGTCTGAAGCCCACAGCACAAGTAACACCATCCAGTAATGAAGTAACCTGCTTCAGGTCACTTTTAATTTGGTCCTTGGATATTTGAAATGAGAAAGAAAGTCTGGTGGAGAGAGGTACTCCTGGGCAGTTTCTGAATTAGCACAGGGCTGAGACAGGTGCACGCATGCTCCTCAGAACAAGACAAAGGTTCTGTGTATGGTGTGAGCAGCAGTCTTTGAGTAAGCACATTGTGAACAAATGCTCCACTTGCTTTGTTAAAAATCTCTCGAGCCCGTTCAGTGTGTTTCTGATACATGCTGCATCTTTAAGAACATGTACTTGCCTTCCATTATCTGCAGCATTTAGAACTGGAAGGAAATGAAAGTTTCTCTCTTAAGTTCCTTTTCAAAAACAGATTGCCCTTCTGATTTTGTTCCACATAAAATGATCATCTTTTAAGTTAAGGGGCTAGTTTCAAAGGTCACATTATTGTGATGTGGCTTTCTGACTTCTCGACCCTCCCAAATAATTTATATTTTAAATTGGCAGACACTCTCATGTTTGCCAACATCTAGGTCAGTCCAAGGGGGCCTGGCATGTGTATGAACAGCTCCCTTGTGATTAAGTGGTGGGGAAGAGTTGATTACAGCTGTCTGCAACGGCTGATTGGGAAACAGCTTTCATGGTTATTTATAATCTCAGTAGCCTCCTTAGGCCTTTGAAGACATCTTCCCTGAATGTCAGCGTGATTTTTGTTAAAGAAGTAAATTTAAATAATCTCTCACTCTCTGAGTAGCCGTAGTTTTCATTCTGTATCTGTGTGTACTAAAGGTGTCATTACAAACACACTTAAATATATCTGTAATAGCCATTATAATGAAAGTATTTAGAGTTTGTTATTCAATGACTTTAACTGCTAAGGAAAACCAGGCAGTATTGTTGATAAATAGGGTTCCAAATGATACATTTATTGTCTTTAGAAAGGATATGTAGATACGTTTATAAAACCAATCCTAAACCTTCAATATCCTGGCAAACACCAAATCAAAACATTTGATACCAAGGATTTTAAGGATTAAAATAGATTTTAAGAAACAAAAGTGTCCTTAGATATTTAGAATTCTTCATCCTTGAATGAAGAAAACATCTTTATCCTTTTCCGTCTTTATTTCTAAACGACAAAAAGAAAGAGAAGGTTTGGGATTTGTGCTTTGAAGTAATCACCGTGTGGACTGACTACATTTTGTACATAAATAAAAACTCAAATCGGAAAATGGTATCTATTTTATCTTTAGCATTGTTTTCTAAGTGTGGAGCAAATTGCAGTGTGTGTGTGAGGATTTTCATGGAATAACTCGTGAATCTGGTAAAGACGATCATGGGCAGATCTATCAAAATATTATAATTAATTATCAATTCTCCATTCTTAATTCTTTCAATGGGGTCCTGATGTGTCACTGTAAGATAAGCACTAGACTGTTGACAGTTCAAGCTCACCATATACTTCTTGGAAACCCTGTACAGGGTCACTATGAATTGGTCACTATGAGTTGGTTCGATAGTTTAAATTATTGTAGCAGTTAGAACTGTCCATATTGTTCTGAATACAAGTTATTTTGTTCACCAACAACCTGGCACTTAGCAATTTATTTTGAAAGGAAATTATAAAATAATACTTATCTGTGTTAATTTACAAAATATAAATCAGAACAGACATTAATACTTTAACACCAGAAAGCTCTTATATCATGGGTGGCATGATGCTTCTCTGGCGGAAGCTGGAGTCACATGTATTCAAGTCTGGTCTCCCACAGATGCAGCAGAGTCACGTCAGCACAAACTTTGTCTTCCAGTGAACATGTGGACTCAGAATTGCCAAGAATTAGCTCTTAAATATCACTCCATTTATCCATCCATCCACCCATCCATCCATTCATTCGTCCATCCATCCACCCATGCATGCATCCACCCATCCACCCACCCATCCATCCATCCATCCATTCACCTATCCATCCACCTACCCAACCACCCACTTACACATCTCTTCAAATACAAATTCAAGATCACCTAGTTCCAGGCTCTGGGCTGAAGACAGGAGACAAAGATGGAGGCTCTGATGACAACCATCTTTCAGCTAGAGTGTAACACATGAAAGATGTAGTCTCCTGACCAGGTGTAATAGTGGATGTGTTCTGTTCGTCTCTTTATCTGCCCCAGGAAGTAAATCTGCATGGGAATATTAGGGGGCTTCTTTTGTTCTGACTTCTTTTGGGGTTCAGTCAGCAGGGGTGTGACAGGAGGTCCCAGAGAGGGAGGAGAAAGAGCTTCTCCCTGAGGAGAGTTGCCTGCCTCTCCACACAGAGCGCACACCTCTTTCCTTCTCTCTAGTATTTGCTCCAATTTTCTGCATTATACCTTGTGGTTTCTCTACCTGTTGCCTGGACTCTGATTAAACTCTCTTCAAATGACTGAATCTAGTGTGTCATGTCTCTTATACCAAGGATGGGGATGGTAGAGACAGTCCTCAGGAACACCCTCTGGCCCGCTGCCTTTCTGGTGCTCTGCTATTCATAGCATCTACTAAACTCAGTCTAGTCTCTTCTAAATAGGAGGTCACTCACTATAGTTCCAGGCATAATTTTTGCCCATTACCACAGTGTAGACACCAGAGCTGGTGTCTCCCTCTCCCTCCCATAAAAGAGGGCTCCCTAAACCAACAGGCAGACACAGGACACATACGACCTCCATTTACTGTGGACAGAAGACCAGCAGTGCTGTGCCCTTCCCCTGGCTACTTGCGTCTGAAAATGATGCATCTAGAACAAGCCCACTGGCCCGGATCATGTGTGAGTAATGAATATTTAGACTGCAGTCACCGAACCATTCGTTTCAGGGACTTCTCATTGCCAGACACCCAGGAAACGGGATCCTTCGCCAGTCATTGGCACTGGGCCACATAGGACGGTCCTTGCTCTCCTTCAATGGCATAAATCAAATATAAACCCAGCTCATTATTATGTAAAATCTGAGAAGTATGCAAATGAGCACTCCCTAAAGAGGGAAATGACAGTGCCTTTCTCATCAACCCTATTTAAAGGGAATAACACACTCCCACAAGCATTCATGGTTCCACTCTGATATTTCAGCGGGGCTGTCAGCCTCAGCTCTTTCCAGGCTGCTGAGCTGCTAGTGCAGCGGTGGTTTCTAGCCTGTAGGTTAAGAGGAAGTGGCACTGTGGGTTTTGTGATGGACCGCTAACCACCAGGGCAGCAGTTCGAACCCATCAGCCTCTTCATGGGAGAAAGATGAGACTGTCTGCCCCCATACCATTTTACTGTAAGTCTCAGAACCTCGAAGAGCAATTCTAGTCTAGCCTGCAGAGTCTGAATTGACTTGAGGACAGCGTTTGTTTGTTTTTAAGTTGAGAGAAGAAAAACAATTCTTTGTGGCTCAGTTAAGAAATGAGCATTGTAGTTTGAGATACATTTACAACACATACTAGAATATTTATTTAGAATTAAGAAACAGATCTGTGTCTCTATAGCATTTCCATGGCTATAATCTTTAAGAGAGCAGATCACCAGGGCTTTCTGATGAGGCACCGCTGGGTGGATTTGAACTGCCAACCAGGGAACTTCCGATATGGTTTTCTCATTTCTAAAACCCTGACCTGGAAGAGGGAATTTTGTAGTTAGCAATGCCTGGTTGCTCCTGAGGGGGCACAGGGCAACTGAACTGGACCTACTCTCATCTGCTGCTCTAGTAATGCCTCTGGCATTGGGACATCAGCTCTCCGTCCAATTGTGGGATGAAGTTTCTGGAAGACAGCTGGCTCTCGGGGCATATATGGACCTGGAGGTTTCCCATATGGGAGTGTGAAATTAGACCAGGTTCTGAAAGCCAAGGGCCTGAGCGTCTCTCTTCCTTCTCCCTCCCTTCCTTTATCTTTTCTCATCCTCTTCCGTCCTCCCTCACTTCCTTCCTCCCTTTGTCTTTTCATTTTCCTTCCTTCCTTTGTCTTTTCTCCTCTTCCTTCTTTCCTTCCTTCCTCCTTCCCTCCCTCCCTTTCTTTCTCTCTCTCTCTTTTTCCCTTTGCCTTTTTCCCCCTTTCTCTCCTTTATAGACTAAAAATAGCTACCCTAACTCTCCAAAGGCCATGCCAAGCTTCTTTCCCAGTGCCAACAAAATCACATTAGGGAAAGGTCCTAAAGAGATGAAAGGCCCCTTGTTTTTATTTATTCTTTCTGACAACCCATATCCTAACTTAACTTTGAGATCAGTTAAAATGGAAACAAACTTCTTTAACTCTTTGGACCACCTGGACTCCCCCAGGACCAGTTCTGAGCTGAGTAACAGAGATGAGGAGGCAGCGGTGGGGGCAAAGTCAGATTCAGCAGTCAGAGCAGCCTGCAGGCGACCGCAGACTCTGGGCTCCTGAGAGAAGGCGAGACTGAGACATTTTACAGAGCTCTCAGTTCCAAACTCACAATACCAAGATGCATTTTGTTTCATTTTAGGATCTGCCAGTTGTGGATCAAACAGCCCCAAGTTGTCATGGTCTTTGGAGGAAGTGTTGAAAAAGAGACTCTTCTAGGTGCTGGGTAATAGTGCTGACAAAAATCTCAAAAAAAAAAAAAAATGCAGGGAAAAAACACACACAGAAAAGAATACACAAAAGCAAAGATCCACCTCACTGCAAAGCTTTCTTTTCCTTTTCCTTTTTAAAGGCTTTTGAGTTATTCATGTAGCTTCCAAGGGTGGCCATACTTTAAAGACCCTGGGGAGCCCTGGCTTGGGGTGGGAGGGTAAGAAAGGAAGGGGCTGATTAGCAGGATGCCATAGCTCTGTGCCTCCCTGACTCACCAGAGGGCAGTATCTGAGCTGGACCAGGGTACCACTGTGCACTTGGAGGTTTTGTCCAGGGCATCCATCACACCTCCTCTCCACCTGGCTTGTTAAAGACCTCCCCAGGTGGTTGGCTAGGACAGGAAGTGATTGCAGGACATGAAGAACCAAAGAAGTCACCGCTGGACAGGTCACTTTGTAGGGACACTTGAGGCTCCTGAAAGCTGCTTGCAGCCGAGGCTGTGGAGGAAGGAGAAGGGCAGGAAGTAATTCATGTGGAGATGCACTGCTCTCTCTTACCTTTTGTGGGCATCTCCTGTAGGGGGCAGTGGAGAGTTAGATACACACACATATCAGCAACCATGGCCGCCATCATTGCTGTTCACAGCCATCAACTCATAAGGGAACCAAGTGCTGCCTGGCCCTGCTGCATCCCCATGGTCCGTTGTTGTGACCCATAATGATCTCACTGCTGAGGTTCAGAAGGAGATCTCCAGTCATTTCTTTCTAGTCCCTCTCAGTCTAGAAGCCTCTGAAAACAGCTCAGCATCCGGTTCTTGCTGTGAAGTGCCAGCGAGTTGGTTCTGACTTAAACATTGTGTAGGATTTCCCAGGAGTGGCTGGTGGGTTTGAACCGCCGACCTGGCTGTTAGCAGTTCAGCGTTCGTCCAGCTTCACACCGGGAATCAGTGTCATAGCAACACACAGCTGTCACACTGACAGACAGGTGGTGGTGGTGGTGACTTTGGTACATTGGCCAGAAATCAAACTCTGGACTCCCCCACGGAAGGTGGGCATTCCACCCCAGAGTCACCATTGGCTCCCTGTTCACCGTGTCCTACACCTAATCACAAGGAGCCCTACTGGTGCAGTGGGCTGCTAACTCAAAGGCTGCTAATTGGAACCTACGAGCCACTCTACAGGGGAAGGATGGGCTTCCAGAAAGGATTACAGCCTCAGTGATCCTATACAGTCATACGGGGTCTCTATGACTTGGAATTGGTTTCTAGACTTCCAGGGATGCAAGAAAGAGGTGACCAGATGTTGGTGAGCTGACACAAACCCATCCCTAGACAGGGTTCTTGAACTTATCAACAAGGGTGGCATTTACCTTAATACACGTGGACTTTATCCTAATTGATGTCAACTCACTGTCACTTAACCACTGGCCCAGCAGAGCGCTTTGGTGGATGTTCAACAGTAGCCCTCCTGACTAACACTTAGCAGTCCCAGTGGACACTGAGTGACGAGAGCTTACGCTGATTCATGGAGACCCCTCTCAAGCCCCTTGGGAAATATGCTGCCATCCCCTCTTCCTGGGTGGGGTGGCTAGTCAGGAATGCAGTGGGGAGCAGCAGGCTGCAGAATGGGGGTCTTCAAGCCAGTTAAGTGTGGTCTGTGCTCTGTTTGGTGGCATTCAGGTTTATAATCACACTCAAAAGACAGCTCCTCTTAGCCTTTGTGCTCGAACCAAGGTGGGGATGGGCTGGCAGGGCTGTGACAAGCTGTGTGAAAATGAAACATGAGCCTATGATTTATTTAGGCCACCATGCAGTCAATAGTTAATGAGGCTGGCTCTGCAGGTCCAGAAGTTCTGAAGGGCTCAGTCACTTGGCTCCTGACACTTGATAGTCTGGGTGGGTTCCACCTGCCTTGTCTCTAATGAGTCATGTGTGGCTGTAAACTGCAGAGCAGACAAGGAAAACCGTATTAAAACAAAACCAAACCACACAGGCACACACAGAAGGTGACACCCACCTTACACTGTCGTCATACATGGCAGTGAGAGTCTGTGTCACTTTAACAGGAATTAAGGGACCATGTTTTCAATTCTTCAGCTTTACTACCCGTAATGCCCCAGTAAAGGGGCTTATTGGTGTCTTGAGGAGCTGCAATGTTGAGAGGACGTCTCAGGAAATCCCTGTCCCAGGAGGGTGTCTGCAGCTTGGTTAGTGGTGAACACTGTTGTCCTTCTGCCTTCATTGAAGACTCTGTAAGAGCCCAAAGGAATTTCATTCCTCAGGGATTTAGAGAATTTGTCACGAGTCTTGTAATATTGATTAGAACTTTTACAAAGTTGTCTTTTTGAAGCCCTCTCATATTTCTGGTCTGGGGCCTATTGAATCGGGAAAAGGGTCCTGGTCACTGGGGAGTCTGCTTGGAAGGGCTCACAGGAGGACTTTGAGGACTTTGAGGGCTCAATGAGACTTTGAGAACCAATTGAGTTGAGTTTTGGGCCCCTTCTGGCTCCTCTACAGAGTCTGTGTGTCCACCCTTCTTCCCTGCCTGCTAAGGACACTGTCATGTTGCTAAGTTGTTGTTGTTGTTGTCAGTGTCCATAGACTCTGCTACCCGTTCATGGAGACCAAGAACTACCAGACCAAACTCCACCTGGTCCTTCCCCATCATGACTCCCAGGGTTTTCATTGGCAGATTTTCAGAAGCAGATGTTGTTGTTGTTGTTAAGTACTGTGGAGTCGGTTCTGACTCACAGTGACCCTACATGGGGTTTCCGAGGCTGTAAAACCTTACGGGAGCAGATAGCCTCATCTTTCTCCTGCAGAACAGCTGGCAGTTTCAAACTGCTGACCTTTAGGTTAGCAGCCCAATTTGTAACCACTACACTATCAGAGATCCTTGCAGATAGCCAGGCATTTATTCCTAGCCCCTCTTAGTCTGCAAGCTCTGCAGAAACCAGTTCAGCATCACAGGAACACAGCAGCCTCCACTGGCAGTAGTGGCCAGGCATGAGGTGCACTAGCAGGGAATCGAACCCAGGTCTCCCACTCCCCCAAGGAGGATGAGAATTTTACTGTAGCTCACAGGATAACACATGCACACACAACATGCTAAAGATTGACTAGCACACTGAGCCTGTATGCTGCTTTCGTTTTAAACAAAATAATAAAATGATGCATTTTTAGGAAGAGTTTGGAGCCCTGCTGTGATGCTGTAGATAAGCACTGGACTGCTAACTGCAAGGTTGACAGGTCAAACCCACCAACCACTCCTTGGAAACCCTATACAGGGTTGCTATGCATTGATGGCTCCTAACAACACCAGGAGTTCAAAGGTCGGAACTAAAACAAGAACGAAGCAGCTCCCGGGTAGGGTCAATGTCTCATCCCCTCTTCCTGGCAGGTCAGCACCTGTTGACCTTCACAGTGGGCCAGTGTCCATGTGGTGTGGAGGCCAGACCTCAGAGCCCGGGTGGATGGTGCTAGCTTTCTTTCTTGAGACGTAATTCCAGATGAGGGGTAGTATTAGGAAGGGTCATCTCTGGTCAGCACGCTCTGTGCACTTCAATGCCATGCCATCGTTGATTCTTTAAAGGCGATTAATCAGTGTCGTAATAGCTGACTGGCCAGGATGCACGCTGGGCTAATTATCTGTTTGAGTTCTCCAGCTGGCCACCACAGCTGTTACTACTGGTGTCTGGATCGAGAGGCAGAGGCGTTCTTCCTGAGTGCAGCAAGGAGAAGAGTGGCAGGCAGAACCCCGGGTCAGGCAGACCTGCCCCATGCTGGTCTTCACTTAGTGGTAATGAGGTGGGAAACGGACACTGCGGCCAGTCAGCTAGCAGAACCAGGGCTCCCAAGTCACAGGGGACACACCCCTCATGGCTCTTGTCCTTCATTACTGAATTAGGAAACTATATACATGTTTTCCTTGTGTTTGAACAAATACAATTTCTTAAAGCAAACCTTCCTATGGATCCTAATTTTCAAGAATAACAAGTAATACTTGTTGAGCGTGGTTTCTCGAATGTTAATAATCACCAGTGACCCACAGCTGTGTGATGTTGACAGTGGTGTTCTAAATGACCACTTCTACCATCACTAGGAGTAGTGTGATCGTTTAGGCCATGCCAGCTGCTGGAACAGACTCAGGAAGTTGAGAGGCTTAACACAATGGAAGCTTGCTTCATGTTTCAGTAACTATTCATTATGGCGGCTCTTGATGGGCGAGCAGCTCTCCAGCTCTCTGGGTTCCTGGGACCCAGCCTCTTCTACCTTTTCATCTGTTCTTTATGGTCCTTGATAGCATCTGAACCCAGCTGACCAGGATGCAGGTGGCCCTCCTGCTTGGTGACCATATGGCATTCACATCCCATTGGCCAGAGGCTGACATCATCCCCTCCCCCCTCCCTCATAGACTGTGGTGTCTTGAAATGACAGCAGAAGGGACACACAACTGCTGGGTAACCAGCTCTTTCTGCCACAGGTTCTTCCCATTTTACAGCTGAAAAAAACTAAGGAAAGTGGCTGAGGCAGTCTGGCAGGATTTGAGGGTTCATAGGCCTGTGGGGTTCCAGGGCACATCCACAGCATCACGAGAACCTCGGGGACTGCAGACAAAGGAGACCACACATATTGAGGCAGCTATGGAATTATTGGAGTTCTGGTGTGGCTCTGTGCGTTAATGCACTAGACTGCAAAGACATTTGAACTGCAAGGTCGGCGGTTCAAGCTCACCAGTTGCTCCTTAGAAACCCTATACAGGGTTGCTATGGATTGGAACCGACTCGATGGCACTTAACAACAACAACAACAATTGAATGATTGATTTTGATCTAAATAATTAAGGAGACCAAAAAGAGCCTAGAAAATCTTCTGTCAACTTGACTACAGAATCAGATTTTTAAATCAAACACTAACATCTACAACTGGCACTGTGAGAGGGTCTCATTCAGTCAGTAGCCAGGTTGTAAACCTCGTAGTTTAGTGCTTTCCCCAAGGTGGTACCATCAACTCCTTGTCCTACAGACATCAGATTTGACCACCTCCACAATCAGGGCCAATTCCTTAAAGCAAGAATCTCAGTCAACCAGTCAGCCAATCAACAGGAGATATCTATCTGTCTGTGTGTCCATCTAGCCATATACGTATACATTGTTGTCGTTGTTGTGAAGTGCCTTTGAGTTGGTTCAGACTCATAGCAACCCTGTACAGGATTTTTGAGGAGTGGCTGGTGAGTTTGAACCACCGACCTTGCAGTTCAAGTCAACCTCGTAGTTTAGTGCTTATCCTACAGCGCCACACTGGGACTTCACACTCCCCTTAAAGTGTGGCTTTTTGACAGTGAAGAATCACCTGCCATGCCCACTAAAGCTCACCTCCAGTGTGACCAGGAGGACTTGTAGACAAGTCACCACAGTGCTGTCTCTGATGGAAAAGTGTGGAGTTGACGAAACGATCCATCAGTAGAAGGAAGTGAAATGTGAACTGCGGGTTAGTCAAGTGACGGACTCTAGGTGCAACCCAGAGCTACCGGAGCCAGCGTCGATGTCAAGCCCGCAGTGTGGGATGCAGAGACATAGCGCATACATCCAGCAGAAGACTCCGGAGGTAACTTGGTGCTAAGAGTACCAAGCTTCTGAAGAAGAACAAACATTTTTTCGTTTGTTTGTTTTTGCTGCAAAATATTTTTATCCTAAAAAGAATTGTTCAGTTGAACTTTTTATTTTTAGATCACTTTAGAGCCACATTATGTAGTGGTGAGAAATACAATAGCGAGATCCCATCTGACTGTTTAATTTTGCAAAACTATAATGTAGAATGACAGCCAGGATGTTAGCATGGATGAAATTCGTCAATCTGAGCTGAAACATACTTTCTTTTTACATCTTAAAGTGAATTTAAAACAATGACCAGGGATGCTCAAAATCAAATACTTAAGTGTGTCTCCATTGCAGAATGAAAATGAAAATGAAAACAATGGTTTGAATTAAAAAGACATCAGTTAGGAAAAATGAAAACAAAAGAGAAAAATGAAAAAAGAAATTAAAAATTAAAATTCTTCAGAAGTACCTCTATTTCTTGAGTGAGCTGAAATGTCACAGATTTATTATTGATTAACCTAATCAATCACGTTCTGCAGATAGAATGACACAAGCATTCTAGCAGGCCAGCTTGATATGACAAATTTAAAAAGCACACCGTTTTCATGAAAAGAACAAGGCAATGAAGACTTGATAGATTCATAGAAGCAAGAACAGGCCTTTTAGGTTATCAAGATGTAGGTTTCATTTGTAACAGATTTTGCAATTAGTGAGTTACATGGAAAGTGTTCTGTTTTGGGCTAGTTATTCCTGCAAACAGTTTTCAGGTCATTATAATGACATTTCTATGAGAGTTAAATACGTTCTCAGTGAGAGCCATTGAATGTGGTGAGCCAAGGATGCTGACTAGGTGAGGGGGACTTCTTGGAGTCACCCCCTCGACCTGTCAGGTGACTCCAATCATTAACATAAGATCTACGGACAGGGCTTTTCATTGCTCATTAATGTCCATTCACGGACAGTGGGAGGGAGCACATGACTGAGGGGAAAATAGATTACAGACAAATGCAAGAGGGAAGTGTGAAGTGGGAGAGAAAAGAAGAGAGAGAAAGAAGGAAGACAGAAAGGGAAGGGGAGAGGAAGGGAAGGAGATAGAAAGAACAACTGTACAGTTGTTTAAAATTGGGTGTGAGAACTCCGGAAGTGGTGTTACCAAGAGAGACAAAGCTGTGTAGTCCTCTGTGGTGCCCAAGGACGTAAGCATGTCAATTCAATTTGAAAAAGAGCACAGATCTGAAGAAACATTTCACCAAAGAAGACGTACAAATGGCTGAAGAGCACCAGAAATGGTGCTAGGTTTTGTTTGTCATCAGGGACATGCAAATTAAAACCTTGGTGAGACACCACTGCACACTGGGTCAGATGGCTACCGAGAAGAGATCCAGACAATAGCTGGGGTTGGTGAGAAGCAGGAGAGACTGGAACCTTAGGATGTGACTGTGAGAATGACAATGGCTTAGCCACTGGGGAATCCTCTACTCGTTAAATAAGGAGCCCTGGTAGCTCCTTATTACACTGCTAACCACAGGAGAAAACGGAGATTTCCTGCTCGTTTACAGATTTACATGCTGGGTCAGGTGACAAGTACGGTGTGGTGGTCTTCCATAGAGTCACTTCCCACTCAGCAATCCTGCAGAGGGCCTCTGAAGCTGTCCTCCGTAGGTTCCCGGGTCTTCTTGCACCAAACTCAAAGCCACCAGACTCTCCCCAGTGTGCCTGGGGCAAGACCTTCCTGTCACTGACAGCCCCCTGCTCCTCTCCCCTGTCCCTCCAAGTTCACCTTCTGTTGGATCTCCAAGGAGTGCTTCCAACCATCTCCACCCCAGTGTGTGGTGATATTCCTACGGCACTGGAGTGGGAAATCAAGACTTCTGTCCACTTAGAGTGACTAGCCAGGATTCAGTTTCCATGGAGGAGGTCTTAACAGGCTGGTCTGTGATCCCGTGGTTCCTCTTTACCCGTTACTCTCCCCACCGCCCAGTGCCCACATTGACAGAGGACCTGGAGCCCAAAGGTGATTTATTGAAGACCATGCCCCACCCCGATTCCATCCATAGAATAAATTCACTTTCTGATCAGGGCAACATTAAAGTAATGGCCCAAATGCTGGTGTTCTATCTTGAATATGAAGCCTCAAAGATGTCATGAAATGAGCAGTTGCAAGAGTAGCTGAAAAGTCCACCCTGAGCAGTTTGGGGCAGTTTTGAGAAACTCTTGCTATTTCAGCAATGAAATGAGTCCATATGACCCTGGGTAATACACTCCATGGCTAGACTGTGCCTTGAGGATGGTACAGATGAGAGTCAGACATCAGGCAGCCAGATCACAAACCACATTCTGCCCACAGCCGCTGGAGCTGGTACCAAACTTAGCAAAAGAACTCGCTCCGCAAGGTGTCTCAGGCAGAGAGAAGCCATTAGGGATATACAGAGATATATACTTTTAAACATTAAAACCACACAGCAGGCCTCAGCTCCATGAGAGCTCAAACTCTTCACCTGGATTCCCCAGGTGATGCCTCTTGACCACTTTAAGTATTTAAATTGAATCTTCAAAATTGCAATTATTAGCTTTCCCCTTCTAATGTAACACATTTGACAAAAGCTGAATTTATGGAATACAGATTTGGAGAAGATGGATTTTCAAAGCCATCTAGACAGAGCGATCCTCTGACAGAGAAGGGTTAGCATGTCGATGTATGCTCGCAGCTGCTCTCATTTTTCTTAACCGTATTTTGGAGAAAGTCATTTGACTGGTGACAGGAGGTGGGGGAGGGCTTGGGATCCAGGTCCCACATCACAGCCCATCTAGGGAAAATGGAGGACCTGCCCAGCCACTGGGTTTTGGCTGGACTGTTCCACACAGAGCATAGTGTGATGAGCCCCGGGACCCCCAAGAACATCAGTTGTAGTAAATTTCATATCCTTGAGCTCAGAGTCCCCAGCAGACACTTGATTTGCCCACTTTCCGGCTCCATCCAGTCTCTTTGAGACACCTGACCTCTCAGCACCTGACAGTACTGCTGCTTCCAGTATATATCCTCAGGAAGGCTTCTATCACACGTGGGCTAAGTGTGTCTCTGCAAAATGTGTCTAGCTGCCTGACATCTGGTTACTTTCTCCAAGGAGAAACTCACCTAGTGATTGGTGTGAATGAATCACTTGTCTCTTAACAATACATATTTTTGTTGTTGTTAGGTGCTGTTGAGTTGGTACTGAATCATAGTTACCTTAAGCACAACAAAATGAAACCCTTCTTGGTCCTGCGCCAACCTCACAATCATTGCTAAGCTTGACCATTTCTGCTACCACTGTGCTAATCCATCACCTTGGCAGTCTTCCTCTTTTGTTCTGACCCTCCATTTTGCCAAACATGGTACCTTCTCCAAGGACTGGTCCTTCCTGACAATTAAGTCTAAAGTATGAGAGACAAAGTCTGGCCATCCTGGCTTCCTAGGATCATTCTGACTATACTTCTAACACAGATTTTTTATTTATTTGTTTTTTTCTTCTGGCAGTCCATGGTGCTTTTAATTTTCTCCCCCAACACCATAACTCAAATGCATCAATTCTTCTATGGTCTTCCTTATTGACTGTTCATATGCATATGAGGCTATTGAAAATACCAGGGCTTAGATCAGGTGCATCTTAGTCCTTAAACTGATGTCTTTGCTCTTCAACTCTTTAAAGAAATCTTGTGCAGCAGAGTTGCCTAATGCAATACAGTGTTTGATTTCTTGCAATAAGTTGTTTAATTTCTTGACTGCTTGATGGTAGATCTGAGCAAAATGAAGTCTTTGACAACTTCAATCTTTTCTCCATTTATATGGATGCTGTTTATTGGTTTAGTGGTGAGGATTTTTGTTTTTTTTTTCACATCGAGGTGCAATCCTATGGAAGGCCGTGGTCTTTGATCTTCATCAGCAAGTATTTTAAGTCCTCTTTGTTTTCAGCAAGCAATATTGTATCATCTGCATATCACAGGCTGTTAATGAGTCTTCCTCCAATCCTGATACTACGTTTTCCCTCATATAATTCAGCTTGTTGGATTATTTGCTCAGCATATGGATTGAATAAGCATGGTGACAGAATACAACCCTAGTATGCACCTTTCCTCATTTTAAACCATTCTGTGTTCCCTTGTTCTGTTCAAATAACTGTCTCTTAGTCTATATACAGGTTCCTCATGAGCACAATTAAGTGTTCTGGAATACTCATTCTCCACAATATTGTCCATAGCTTGTCATGATCCACACAATGAAAGCCTTTGTGTAGTCAATAAAGCACAGGTAAACATCTTCCTGGTATTCTCTGCTTTCAGCCAAGATCCTCTGATGTCAGCAATGATATCCCTCATTCCACATCCTCTTCTGAATCCAGCTTGAACCCTGGAAGTTCTCTGTCAATGTATGATTACAGCTGCTTTTGTATTATCTTTAGCAATATTTTACTTACATGTGATATTAATGATATTGTCTGATGATTTCTGCACTCTGTTGGGTGACATCTGTTTGGAATGAGCACAAATATGGATCTCTTCCAGTCAGTTGTTAGTTGTCTTGGCATAGAGGAGTGAGTACCTCCAGTGGTGCCTCAGTTTGTTGAGAGATTTCAGTTTTATTCCATCAATTCCTGGTGCCTTGTTCTTTGCCAATTCCTTCAATGCACCTTGGACTTCTTCCTTCAGTATCATTGACTCTGTATCATATGCTGCCTCTTGAAACAGTTGAACATGAATCAATTATCTCTGTTATAGTGACTCTGTATTTCATTTCTTCCATCTTCTTTTGATGCTTTATGCATCATTCAATATTTTGCCCATAGAATCCTTCAATATTGCAAGCTAAGGTGTGGATGTTCCCTTCAGTTCCCTCAGCTTGAGGAATGCTGAGTGTGTTCTTCTCTTTTGGGTTTCTACCTCCAGGTCTTTGCGCATTTCATTGTAATATTTGACTTTGTCTTCTTAAGCTGAACTTTGAAACTTTCTGTTCAACTCTTTTACCTCATTTCTTCTATTTGCTTCTCTATGATGGAGAGAATGTTTCAGAGTCTCTTCTGACATCCATTTTTGTCTTTTCCTTCTTTTTGTCTTAATGACTTTTTGCTTTCTTCCTGTATGATGTTCTTGGTATCATCCCACAACTGTTCTGGTCTTCGGTCTTTAGTGTCTAATGTATCAAATCCATTCTTCAGATGATCTCTAAATTCTGGTGGGATATATTCAAGGTCATATTTTGACTCTTGTGGACTTGGTTTCATTCTATTCATCGTCAGCTTGAACTTGCAGATAAGCAATTGATGATCTGTTCCACAGTTTGCCCCTGGCCTTGTTTTGGCTGATGATATGAAGCTTTGCCACTGTCTCTTTCCATTGTTGTTGTTGTTATGTGTCATGAAGTCAGTTCCGACTCATAGCGACCCTGTACAGGGTTTCCGAGGCTGTAAATCTTTACGGGAGCAGAAAACCTCATCTTTCTCCCATGGAACAGCTGGTAGTTTTGAACTGCTGACCTTGCGGCTCACAGCCCATTTCATAACCAGTATGCTACCAGAGCTCCTTCCATAGATGCAGTTAATTTGATTTCTGTGTATTCCATCTGGTGAGGTCCATGTGTGTAGCCATCTTTTATGTTGTTTAAAAAAGGTATTTACGATGAAGAAATAATTGGTTTTGCAAAACCAATGTCTTATGATATCCAGCATAATTTCTATAACCAAGGCCATGTTTTCCATTGCTGATCCTTCCTCTTTGTTTCCAACCCTTGCATTCTAATTACCAGTAATAATCAATACTTCATGATTGCATGTCTGATCAATTTCAGACTGAAGATGTTGGTAGAATCTTTCAATTTCACCATCATTGGCTTTTGTGGTTGGTGTGTAAATTTGAATATTATTTGTGTTAACTGGTTTTCCTTGTAGGCATATGGATATTTTTCTATCACAGACAGCATTGTATCTCATGACTAATCTTGACATGTTCTTTTTGATGATTAATGCAACACCATTCCTCTTCAATTCGTCATTCCCAGCATAGTAAGCCATGTGGTTGTCAGATTAAAAATAGCCAATACCAGTCCATTTCAGCTCACTACTGCCTATGATATCGATGTTTATGTGTTCCGTTTCATTTTAGACAAGTTCCTAGATTCATACTTCATACATTCCATGTCTCTATTATTAATGCATGTTTACAGCTGTTTCTCTTCATTTTTAGTTGTGCCCCATCAGCAAAAGAAGGTCCTGACGGCTTTGCTTCAGTCATGCATCATGGTCAACTCTACTTTGAGGAGGCAGCTCTTCCCACACTGCATTTTGAGTTCCTTCCAAACTGAAGGGTTCGTCTTCCAGCACTGTATCTGACAGTATTCTGGTGCTCTTCATCATGTTTTAATATTCAGTATTCTGGTGCTGGCAGTGTCCCACTGCTATTCATAACGTTTTCAGTGACTAAATATTCAGAAGTCATCTATCTCTCCATCTTCCTAGTCTGTCTTTGTCTGGAAGCTCAGCTGAAAAGTATCCACCGTGGTTGGCCCTGCTGGTATTTAAAATACACAAGGCATAACTTCCAGAATCAGAGCAACATGCAAGCCACCACAGTTATGTCAAACTGACAGTTGAGTGGTGGAATACATATTTAGATGAGGCGAAGTTATTTCCACATGCTTCGATCAGAGTAGGAAATATGATTGGAATACAATATTTCATCAGAAATTTAAAATGAAAATTATATATGTACTACATTGTCTCAAGGAAGGTTAATATTCAAGGATACCAAATCACAATGAGAACGCATCATGGTTCCTTCAATTTCATTCAGCACCTTTTCCCTAGAAGCAGCCCTCATGTAAGAATGTTTTCGTCTACAGAATTTTTACACTGAGGTGAGGATGCTGCTGCTGTTGACTTGATTCTGACTCATGGCGATTCTATGAGACAGTATAACGGTTCCATACAGATTTCTGGGTTGTAATTTTCCTGCCTAAAATTTGCCAAGTCTCCCTCCTGCAGAGCTAGCTGGGGGGTGAGTTTAAATCAGCAGCCTCTTAACAGCTGAGTACTCAACCACTTGCCCCACCAGGGTCAGATTATGTTGTTGTTGTTAGGTCCTGTCAAGTCAGTTTCAACTCATAGTGACTCTATGTCCAACCCCCGGGGTCGCTCATCAACCATACTGCACACCAGACGGCCCGTCTAGAGATTTTTATTCAGGGTGAGGAAGGTGACCTCTGCCAGAGAGAGAAGGCAGGAGGCAGAAGAGAAGAGAGAGAGGGCATAAAGAAGAGGAAGAGGAAGTCAACGGGAAGGGAGTGGTCTTATATAGGATCATCAGAAAGGGCGTGGTCATTGCTGGGGTGATTTAGCTCTGGCCTATCAAAAGCCATGTAGCCCTTTAAACTACGTGCCTTGTAGCTTAGGGCGGGAGACAGATAAAATGGAGTTGAAGGGAGGGGAGAGGGAAGAACCCGGAAGGTATTGTAACAATATTTGAGCCCATTATTGCAACCACTGTGTCAACCATCTTGTTTTTATGATCCTTACTTTGAGGACTAAGGTGGGCCTGACCCAAGCCATGGTATTTTCACCTACCTCATATGTTTGCAATTCTTCTGCTCTTCAGTCTTTAGTGTCTAATGTATCAAATCTATTCTTCAGCTGATCTCTAAATTCAGGTGGGATATATTTACGGTCATAATTTGGCTTTCATGGACTTGTTTTCATTTTCTTCAGCTTCAGTTTTGAATTTGCATATGAGCGATTGATGGTCTGTTCCACAGTCTGCCCCTGGCCTTGTTTTGACTGATGATATGGAGCTTTTCCATCGTCTTTTTCTGCAGATGTAGTCAATTTGATTTCTGTGTATACCATCTGGTAAGGTCCATGTGTATAATCGTCTCTTATGCTGTCTAAAGAAGTTATTTGAAATGAACAAATCATTAATTTTGCAGAATTCTATCATGCGATCTCCAGAATCATTTATATCACCAAGGCCATATTTTCCTATAACTGCTCCTTCCTCTTTGCTCCTAACCTTTGCATACCAATCACCAGTAATTATCAATACATTTTGATTGCATGTTTGATCAATTTCAAATTTAAAAAAGTTGGTAGTATTCTTCTATTTCATCCTCACTGGTTTTAGTGGTTGGTGCATAAATTTGAATAATAGTGGTATTAACTGGTCTTCTCTGTAGGTGCATGGATATTATCCTATCACAGACAGCATTGTACCTCATGATTGATCTGAATATGTTCTTTTTGACAATGAATGCAACACCATACCTCTTCAATTTGTTATTCCTCACATAATAAACTATGTGGTTGTCAGATTCAAAAAGGCCGATACCAGTGCATTTCAGCTCACTAATGCCTAACATATCAATGTTTATGAGTTCCGTTTCATTTTTGACAATTTCCACTTTTCCTAGATTCATACTTCATGCATTCCATGTTCTGATTATTAATGGATATTTACAGCTCTTTCTTTTCATTTTGAGTTGTGCCCCATCAGCAAATGAAGGTCCCATGGGTTTTATTCCCAAGGACTTTACTCCATTCGTGTCATGATGGTCAGCTCTACTTTGAGGAGGCAGCTCTTCCCTAGTCACATTTTGAGTGCCTTCCAACCTGAGAGGCTCAGTTTCTGGCACTATATCTGACAGTGTTTCTCTGCTATTAATAAGGTTTTTAATGACTAAATATTCGGAAGTAGTTCATCACTACATCCTAGTCTGTCTTCATCTGGAAGCTCATCTGAAATCTGTCCACCATGGGGTTGTATTCTTTCACCATACTTATTCATCCTGTATGCTGAGCAAATAATCCGAGAAGCTGGGTTCTATGAAGAAAAATGTGGCATCAGGATTAGAGGAAGACCCATTAACAACCGATGATACAACCTTGCTTGCTGAAAGTGAAGAAGTCTTAAAATATTTACTGATGAAGATCAAAGACCACAACCTTCACTATGGATTGCATATCAATGTCAAGAAAACAATAATCTTCACCACTGGACCAATAAACTACATTCTTATAAACAGAGAAAAAATTGAAGTTGTCAAGGACTTCATTCTTCTTGGATCAACTATCATCACTCATGGAAGCAGCAGCCAAGAAATCAGATGACATATTGCATTAGGCAAATCTGCTGCACAAGACCTTTTTCAAGCATTGAAGAGCAAAGATGTCAACTTGAGGATTAAGGTCCATCTGACCCAAACCATGGCATTTTCAATAACCTCCTATGCATGTGAAAGCTGGACAGTGAATAAGGAAGACCGTAGAAGAATTAATGCTTTTGAGTTATGGTGTTGGAGGAGAATATTGAAAGTGCCACGCGCTGCCAAAAGAACCAACAAGTCTGTCTTGGAAGAAGTGCAGCCAGAGGGCTCCTTGGAGACCAGGATGGCCAAAGTTCATCTCTCATACTTTGGACATATTTTCAGGAGGGACCAGTCACTGTAAAAGGATATTGTGTTTGGTAGGATGGAGGGTCAGAGAAAAAGAGGAAGACCCCCAGCAAGATGGATTGTCAAAGTGGCAGCATCAATGGACTCAAGCGTGGCAACAGTAGTGAGGTTGGTCCAGGACCGGGCAGTGTTTCCTTCTGCTGTGCATAGGGTCACTGTGAGTTAGTATTGAACAGCTGGTATTTTTGAACTACTGACCCTCAGTGAGGTTCGCAGCCTGATTCCTAACCTCTACATCACAAGAGCTCCTTATATAACACCCTGTATATGTTTGATGTGGAGCAGCTGGTGAGCCTGAACTGCCAATTTTGCAGTTCAAACAGCTTTGCAGTCTGGCCAATTAACCCACAGTACCACACCAAACTCCGGATATATATATGTGTATTGTTATGTGTCATGGAGTTGGTTCTGACACATAGAGATCCTTTACAGAGTTTTCATGGCTGTAAAAATTCACGAGAGCACAGAGCCTCATCTTTCTCCCACCTAACAACAACAACAACAACAACAACAACAACATATGTATGCCAAAGGAGCCCTGGTAGTGTGTAGTTGATTACGAGCTGGGTTGCTAACTGCAAGGTCAGTAGTTTGAATCTGCCAGTTACTCCCTGGGAGAAAGATGAGGCTTCTGCTCACAGAAATATTTACAGTCTCAGAAACCCTATCCAGGGTTGCTGTGAGTTGGAACTGACTAGGTGGCATAAAACCACCGCCACCCTATGTTTGCAAAAGCTGGCCAATGAACAAGGATGCCTGAGAAGAGTTGATGCATTTGAGTTATGGTGTTGGAGAAGAATATTGAAAGTACAAGGCGCTGCCAGGATTACAAACATCTGCCTTGCAATAAGTATACTCAGAATGCTTCTTAGCAGCGAGGATGGTAAGACTTCACCTCTTGTACTTTGGACATGCTATCAGGAGGGACCAGTCCCTAGAGAAGGACATTGTTGATAGTTAAGTTTTTGTGTCAACTTGACTGGGCAGAATTCTCAGTGGTTTGGCACTTAAGATGTAGTCATTCCCATGATGAGATCTGCAAGAGCAGACAATTGAAAGGAAGTTTCCGTGGAGGTATGGCCTGCTTCCAATAGATTTGGCACTTGAGCAAAGATTGCTTGCTTTCTGCTGGGTCTGAATGCTACATCTGGCTTGAGATCTGATCTCTGGTTCTTTGGACTTGAGCCAGTGGCTGGCTGAACTGCCTGCTAATCCTGAGAGTTGTCAATAGCTTGCCATCCTCCCTGCCGACCTGAGATTTATTTGCCTCTGCAGTCCAAAGTCAGATCTTAGATCTATCAGCCCCTGCAGCTATGTGAGTCAGGAGGTCTTCAGCCTGACTTCTGGTCCAAGGACTTGGAACTTGCCAGACTCTACAACTGTGTGAGCCATTTCCTTGATAGGAACCTCTCTCTCTATGTGAGTATGTATGTATCTAGGATTCACTAGTATTACTTCTCTAGTTTTACCGACAGACATGATGCTTGGTAAGGTAAAGAAGGGACAAGTTATGGACAAACCTTCTTCAGCGTTTCGTTACAGGGTAGAGAGGAAGTCACAGATGAGCAGTGATGAGGGGTTTGATATGGTCACATTCACCTGAATTCAGGATGTCAGTGGAAAAGCTGGCCCGGAAGTCACTGGTAGTCACCCAGCATCCTTCCACAAGGAGCTGCACAAAAGGTGAGGGTCACGGGCTTCGGCCTGCAGTCTCTACCTCATGGGAAGTCCCTTCCCACCTCTGTTCCTCCCTGAGTTCCCCCCAGAACCTCCCTGTACCAGCCTCATGGTGGGCAATTAAACTGTGAGATTAGCTTCTGGTTCCATACATCTTTTCCACAAGTCCAGTCTGCCATCTCTCTGGCTTTTTACTGGCACTTTGTCAGTAAGCATACAAGTTTTACTACCAGGAATTCATTCTGCAGAAGCTAATTGAAGCCAATTATAATCACAAGTACAATGCTTAGCCATTTGCATTTCTGCTGTTGCTGGCGATGGAGACGTTTAGACAGAGACAGAATGGCTGGCGTGTGCTTTCTGACAGCTCGTTGTGGGTTTAGAATAAGTCACATCCACTCTGGCTTAAGCATGTTTAAATCCAGATGATTATGGAAATAAGATGTATATTCGTGTTCTAGAACACCACACAGAAACAAACATGGAGGAAAAATCTTTTCTTCAGCGAAGAGAATGTAGAGGAATTTATGTCCTGCTGCTAAGTGGTCCAGCCACCGTCTGGACCATGGGAACAGCCTAAGTGATCACGGAGACCTTCTCGTGGTGTTTGGGACACAGCTGACCCTGGAGGCCCTGCCAGCTTCTCCACAGGCAACACAGTGATCCCCAGAGAGGACTGGCACGGAGCGATAACTGTGCTGCTACTTGAGTTTTTAGGACATTTGAAGAAGTGTCCTTTATTTTAATCTCAGACCCCAACGACCATCAACTTTCAGCCCCAATCATTTCACCTCAAACATCCTGCAGCTCGGAGTGAGAGCATCAGGGGCAGTGACACTGGGCTCTGCTGACACTCTCACCAAGTCCTCCAGCCCCTCTGCCCGTCCGGATGGCAGTGTCTTCAGTCAGAGAAGACTTGCACAATGTCAAGGCAGGACACACGTGGGCCCCAGTGGCAGTGTCAGCAGAGGCCCAGTGTCAGTGGACCTGGGGCACCTGGGATCTGACGTTCCTAGAGAGTGAGTCCTAGGGGTGCCCATGCCCTTCCTTGGACGTGTCGTGAAGCAACCCCAGTGGCCCACAGAGGATGCTCTTTGGGGGAGAATCATCTTAGGCTTGGTTTTGGTTTTCATTTATCTTTCCTTTTTCATTTTTAAACTTGGGTGGCAAAACAAAGCTGTGTGGCTGCTGGGATCCTAAGGAGGTCCACCAGATCCCTCTGGGTCTCCTGGACAGAACCTCTCTGGCTGACCCTCCAAGGACCAGCCTTGTTTCTTGAGTCAGGGTGTGTGGCTCGAAAGGGCTCTCTGTTGTGGTTCATTGCCCTTGAGTCAACTCCAATTCACGGCGACTCGGCATCCAGCAGAAGGAGGCACTGCCCAGTCCTGATTCGTCCTCATGATTCTTGGTGTCCTCAGATCCAGGGTTGTGGCCCCTGTATACCTGAGTGCCTTCCAACCCAGGGGCTCCACCCAGCACTTCTCCAGAAACTAGTGTGCTTTGATGTGTAGCCTGTTTATTGGTTAAATGTTGTAAATGGTTCACCAGCTTCTCGTCCTAGTCTGTCTTTGTCTGGAAACTCCACTGAAACCTGTCCACCGTGGGTGACCCTGCCACTATTTTAAGTACCGGTGGCATAGCTTCCAGCATCACAACAACACACAAACTACCACAGTACAGCAAGCTGACAGAAGGGCTGGCAAGGGGCAGCCTCTAATATACAATGCATTTGCCTGTGGGAAGCATTGTACTTGTTGGTTTGAAAGGTCACGCAAACACGAACATTGGCATTGGGTCAAACTATCGGTTTGCATTTCTCAACACCGTACAGCCAGACTCACTGCGCAAGATGCGTCTTCACTTTGGCCTCATGCCCTATTCTGGAGAATTTAGAAATGCAGACTGATGGTGTATCATAAGCTTTCTTCATAATCATGAGGAAATCATATTCCATGTTAAAAATAAAAATGAAAAAAACACAACAACCCTGAATTCGTAATTCTGCATCTAACATAATTATTTTCAAGGATCTCAATGTCAGTGTTTAAATATAGTTCCTGTAACTGACATAGTAAAGTATGAGCGCATGTTAAGCAGGCACGCGCCATGAGCTGGCTTTGTGACGCAGTTGTGAAAACCATGATCTGTGATCGCTATTTCTGCAGAAGTTACTCACTTTTCCAAAGTGGTAGAACAAGCAGAATGACATTTTGGAAAGGTAGGTGAAATCCAGGCTCCAACTCAAGCAACTCACTGGTTTTGCCCTAAATATCATGCTGGTAATGTTAACGTTGTTGTTGTTGTGAAGTGCCGTCGAGTCAATGTATAGCATGCCGCTGAGTCAATGTACAGAGTGAGCTTGAACCACCGACCTTGAGTTCAAAGGGCTTTGCAGTCCGGTGCACTAACCCACAGCGCCACACCAGGATGTTAACGGGAAGGTGTGATTTCTTTTCTTACCCTCATCATGAGGTTTCCTTCCAGACACCACTAGTCTTGGCCACCAGGAGAAGCTCGGGGCCTCCTAGATTTACTTTCTGAGCTCACTGTCCAGTACTTCATCTATAAGTGACTCTTCTTAAAAACTCAAATCGCTAGTAAAGCAGGTAAATGTAATATAAATTTTATAGATGTATAAGGATCACTGGAGTCCTGGTGTGGTGCTGTAAGGATAAAGCTCTGGGCGACTAACTCCAGGGTGGGCAGTTTGACCCCATCTGATGCTCCATGAGTGAAAGACGAGGTTGTCTACTGCCGTAAAGATTTACAGCCCTGGAAACCCCCGTGGGGCAGTTGCACTCTGACCTACAGTGTGGTTACGAGTCAGGGATGTCTTGATGGCTGTGGATCTGGCGATATATGACATATGTGGTGCTGTAGAACAACACTGGACTCCTAGCCACAAGGTCAGCAGTTCAAACCCACCAACTGCTCCTTGGAAACCTTGGGTCACTGTGAGTGAGATCCGACTCCATGGCACTTAGCAACAACAACGACATATGCTTTATTAAAAATGTACTGAGTAGTTTATGCACAAAAACCACTTAGGGATATTTCCCCCCACCTTTTTTCTTTTCACTGACACCAGAATTCTCAGTGTTGAAACTGTGCCTAACACATTGCAGTTGCTGAGAACACTTTGCTCACAGAGCTGAGTGCGTGCTTCTGTTCTGAAAGGTCTGTTCACACTCCGCTAATGGTGGACAAGTCTCCAGCTTCAGTAAACAAACGCATCTGAGCATGATTTTTCACAACAATTGGCGACGGGGGCACAGTGAATTATTTCATATGATTTTTCCGCCCAAACGCTGTTTTTGTGTGGCCCTGAAGGATAGGCATTAGACTGTTAACTGCAAAGTTGGCAGTTTAAATCCATCAGCTGCTTCATGACAGAAAGATGAGATTTTCTGCTTCTGTAAAGATTTACGATCTCAGAAACCCTGAACAGGGTCACTGTAAGTTGGAATTGATAATTAAAGGTATGAAGATTTTGAGCTCTAGAGGTGTACGTGAGAGAAGGTAGGAGAGGATGCTGACAAGATGATTCTATTGTGAGTGGTCATAGAGTTCATTGTGATTGTGAAAACGTGGAATTCTAGCTTGTATAAAATGAGCCATCTCAGAAGCTAGGAGTGGAGTGTATCCTTTGGACTCCGAGATCCCTGTGCACGGAACCTCATGGACCCAGGGACGGGAAGCTGTGACACCAGGAGGACGGCAGAGGAGCAACAGCCGCAGAGCCCAGAACCAGAACACCGGAGAGAGCAGGGAGCTTCCCAGTCCATGGATCAAGTGAAGCTGAGGGATCTTAGGCAGGAGGCTTGCTTGTAGAGTGGGGAGCTAGGTTTGCTGGCCCACGGAGCTAGAGACAAATGTCTTCAGGCTGAGGCTTATGGTTGAGTGGTGTGTCCTGTGGGCATTTATCAGCAGTCCTAAATGAGCTCTGTAACATTGGCCTGGCAGGGAGAGGCCTCCTGTGGGCCTGGCTATGAAGAGACTGTCCTGACAGGGAGAACTGGGCCCTAGCATTTCTGACCATGAGCTGTCACCTGTTAGCTGCCTAATAAGCCCGTAACTGTGGGTACGGTGTCTACATCCTGTGTGGCCAGTGAAGTGAATTCTCAGACCTAGGTGAGAAGCAGAGAGCTGGGGAGAGTCGGAGGGGTGGGGGTGGAGGTGGTGGTGCTCACGGTCTGCAGCGATGAAATCACATTTATGGACTCAGTATCTATTTTTCCTAAAATTGTTTCCTATACATTTGGTGCCACTGTTGAGCATCTTAGTTATGTTTGGGTCTCTGCTTGGGATTTTCCTGATTAAAAGATGATGGGAGATGTGTCCAGCACTTTAGTTGTCATGGTGACTGGGCCCAAGGGGTCAGCCATGACCCGATTTCACAGCTGAATGAACTGGGCATGGGGGGCAAGGGGAGAGGCTGGGATCTGACTGGGTCTGTGCTTGCTTCATATTAGGTCACCTCTGGTAAAAGCAACACTTCTTCTTTTCAGGAGCCCCACTAGTGTAGTGGATTACAAGCTGGGCTGTTAACCACAAGGTCAGTAGTTAGAACCTAGCAGCCTTCCATGGGAGAACAATGAGACTTTGTACCCCTGTGAAGATTTATAGCCTCAAAAATCCTATTCAAGGTTGCTGTGAGTGGGAACCGACTTGGTGACACACAACCACCTCCACTTTCTGTTCCCCAAATCCAGAAAACGAAACAAAGCCCACCTATATTCTTAGCACCTCATCCAAAGCTCCCTTCCACCATGTCATCTATCTTGATAGTCTTTGGATCTGACTTACACCACCTGAATCCCCAGGCTGTGTTTGCCAGCTGCTGCAACATTACTGAGACATGCACCATGTGGTGACATTACTACTAACTAATCTGCAGCCATTGCAGATGGTGGCGATGTGGGGCGGCAAATCACACCGCATCCAGTGTCTCCATGGTCTTTCCTTCTCTGGTTTTGAAAACGACAGAATATAAACCAATATGTTCCGTAATTCCAGGGACTAATATGCGTAAAGGCTGTGCTTTCTCATTAAAGATGAATGAATTGACGTTGAAGTCCATCGCTCTCAGTAGGTCTGGAGACTCTCTGCTCAGGTGACTCTTGAAGATATTCTGCAGCACATCACAGCCCAGCCACATCGGAGTCAGGAGGTAACGGAAACAGAGAGCCTCACTGGCATTGCCAGGGACGTCCACTCTCTCATCTGAGCCTTTTAAGGCATCTGGAAAGGGGGCGGGGGTCCAGGTTGTGTTCTTAACCGTGGAGTTTGTATTACATGTGCAACTCTGCTCAGCGCATCTCTACCCCCATCAGTCAGGGATCTTGCTGGCCTACCCCGCCCCATTTTCATGTTCTTTCTAGAACTTCTATCTTAACTCAATACCTTTGGATCCTACCATCTACATTACACACACCTTTTGTGTATATGAAACTAACCTACATTCACAAGAGATTCCTGGCAGTCTGAAATTATCCTACGTTCACAAGAGATACCCAAGTATTTGAACCTAACTTATATTTACAAGAGATTCCTGGGAATAAGCACGGGACTGCTAAACACAAGTTCAGTGGTTCAAACCCACCAGTCACTCAACAGAAGAAAGATGAACTTTGTGCTCCCATAAAGATTTTCAGTCTTGAAAATTCTCTATAGGGTTTCTATGAGTTGGAATTGACTCACTGATAGTGAGTTTATGTTAGGAACTGAAAGGAGGAGGAGGTGAGGGAGGAGAAAAAAGGGGATGGAAAAGGAGAAGGTGGAGAACATGAAGGAGGAGGGGAGGAGAGAACAGGAGGAGATGGTAGAAGAGCCAATATGATGTGAGGTCGGCTGAGCCGTAGGAGCCCTAACCCCAGCTGCTGTGAGGATTCTGAATTCGGGAATTCAACCAGAGACCCCACCCTGGGGCCACCATCCTTCTAACCCCAGAGGAGAAATTAAGTGACAACATGGTAGGAAGTTGGAGACTGGAAAATTCCTGCATAGGTGACTCCACTCTAGGTTTCCTGAGGGAGGAATGGAGAAGGTCGGGGTCTTAGGTGCAGGAAGGGTGGGAGATGAGGGCATTGCCCTTTTCAGCAAGGGTCTCCTGAGGGATACTCCTGTGCAAGCCTCCATGGACTTACATTGGAAAGTGCTGTAACACAGAATAGATTCAGGAAAGCCTTCCACGGCAGGTTACCAAGTGTAATTAAGAGGGTTAATTAGTTGGAATTGGAGATGCAGGTGAGTGTCATTAGAGCTTTGCGGGAGGCAGCCGGAACGTTCAACTATGATCTGAGTCAAAGCAAACGGGCATTAAACGTTCTCCAATTTGAAGTTGAACTTCAAGTAATAAAGTTGGCTACATGTGTTTTTAATATGAGGAATTAGTGGCTGGTGCTGGCAGATCAGACACTGATTGGTAATTGTTATAGGAGATACCAGTTCACAGGCAGCTAGTGACCAAGTTTACCCAAAATGGCAAAACCAGATAATGATTGGCAGGGCTTTGGGCTGCTGAAGAGACTTGGATTAATTGTGTTTATATTTAAAACAGGTAACAAATTTAAAAAATGCTCTCAGGAAAGGGAAGCTGTGGCCGGGAGTAAGAATACACTATGGAGTTCCAGCATTCTGGGTCTTAGCACCCCACTCCTGGAAGGGAAACTACCTTTCCCTCCCTCTCCTTCTCTGTCTCCCTCCTTCCAGCCCCCTGATGGTCTCCCTCCTCCCTCTTTTTCCTTCAATCCCTTCCTCCATCCTGTCTAGTCGGCATGGGGGACCATGCCCTCTACTAAGGCCACAGCACTTTCAGGGAACCTGCACTGGCTCTTCTTAGGGCTGAAGGGGGTCCAACAATCTCTGAGGAAGATGCTGTTTTAGCTGCTCAGGTGCTTTGGATGCAGGAAACAACCTGGCACCAGCAACCATGCTGTCCTGAGGGGACTGGGAGGGGTGCCTACAGTCACCCCTGACTCTCAGAGGATCCGTGGGGTGAGCAGGCCGGTGTCGCAGGGAGGGACGCTGCCACCTGTCATCCAATGTGGTACTGCATTGCTCCCCAATGGGCAGTGGGCTGCTGCACCCACCAGTGGGCAGGGGGAGGCTTCCCACCTTAGCCAAAGGGAGGGAACCATGAGCTGTGGGTTTGGTGGGGTGGGGATCCTAAAGCAAGGTACTCAGCCCTGGGCAGGGTTGGGGCTGGCCCACTCCACCCACCAGGAGATCTGCCAGCTGGCCACGCCCACTGAGGGGTGACACCAGGAGTTTCCACATTGGGTGATGTCACTGGTCAGGCCTCTGAACCAGTGGAGAGCAGTCAAGGTTACCTGGGCTCATTTCTGTGCCAGCATAGAGGGGAAGGTCACCCCTCAGCCAGCCTCAGGGGGATGACCCATGTTGCTTCCCCTGAGCCCTACTTGTACCCCTGAGCCCTACTACCATACCTGAGCCCTATTCCTATTCCCAAGCCCCATTCCCATCCCTGAGCCTTATTCCTACCCCTGAGCCTTACTCCCCTCACTGAGCCCTATTCCCATCCCCGAGCTCTGTTCCCACCCCTAAGTCCTATTCCCACCCCTGAGCTCTATTCCCAGCGCTGAGCCCTATTCCTATCCCCAAGCCCCATTCCTATCTCTGAGCCCTACTCCTATCCCTGAGTCCTATTCCCACCCCTGAGACTTTCCCATCCCTGAGCCCTATTCCCACTGCAGAGTCCTATTCCCACCCTTGAGCCCTATTCACATCTACAAATATTTACTTTACTGAAGTGCTCCCCAACCACCTATCTCTGACCATCAACTTCCTCTTGGGACCCTGATCTAGATCTCTGCTCACTTCATAATTTTCTCCATCCCCTTGTGCTGTGTCCCTACACTCCCAAGACCAGTTCCCTCTGAGTCCCCCTCACACCTCTGTCAAGATGTCTGCTCAGACCCCAGCTCCCACCTGGGCTGAGAGCCCTCCAGAGGGTCTTCTCCCACCACACCGTGGCCTGGCCCCTCGCAGCCCTGCCTCTCCTCTCCCTCTGGGTGAGATGCGGAGAATGTCATAAACCTTCAGACTACCCACATGCACCAGTGCCCAGTCTCCATCAAATCAACCCCAATTCACGGCCACCCCTCCACAGGTGGCACAGTAGAACTGGGCTTCACAGGCATTTCAGTGGCTGATTTTTCTGATCATCAGACACCTTTGGGTGGACCTGAATCCCTGAACTTCCATTTAGCATGTTCACCATAGGTACCATCCAGGATGCTCCATGGATAGACCCACACACGTGCTCTTTACCACGTGTCCTTGAGAATCGTGGCTCCTCTTCACTGGTGACTACTCAGCATTGGGGCCAGCTGGCCTGACCATGCTCCCCTATGAGCCACCTCCTGACTAATGGGTCCCTCTAGCTCTTCTCCACAAATGCCACCAATTCCCTGTCTACAAGAGTCTGTAAGGTTCTACTGTACTGCTCTCCTACAATGAAACAATGGCCATGCTTTGTTGTTGTTGTTGTTAGGGGCTTTTGAGTTTGTTCCAACTCACAGTGACAACAGACCCAAACACTGCCTGGCCCTGCACCATCCTCACAATCTTTGCTCCGTTTGCGCCCATTGTTGCAGACATTACGTCAGCCCATCTGTTTTAGTTCATGAGTGCTGCTATAGCAGAACTATCACAAGATTCGACAAACAAGGGATTTATTTGATCACAATTTAGGAGGTTAGAGGTCTGAGTTTGGAACACTGGTTCTAGGAAAAATTCAGCATCTGTAGGCCCAGCATTCATTGGGAAATCTCCATGTGTCTTAGCCCCAGTCTTTCCTGGATCTCAGAGCTTCACAGAGCAGAGACCCCAGATCCAGAGGACACACTCTATTCCTGACTCTTCTTTCTTGTTTCATCTCTTTTATATTTGAAAAGAGATTGATTCAAGATCCCACCCAGTCCTATAAATTGTATGTGGCTTCAGTAAGATCACAGACTTAGAATGTATAACAAATAGGATAATGACATCAGTTCAGGGCTGATCACATCAGATCGTATCATGGGGTGACTGCATCATATCAGCCCTCCCCATGGGGTGTTACTACCTCTTAACTTTCAAAACACTGAGAATCCAGGACCTAATTTAGGCCGCAAAACCTTAATTGTCACACCACCTCATTGAGGGTCTTCCTCTTTTTTCCTGACCCTCTACTTTACCAAGCTTGATGTCCTTTTTCAGGGACTGGGGACTATGTGTCTAAAGTATGTGAGACCAAGTCTCCCCATCCTCACTTCTAAGAAACATCCTGGCTGTGCTTCTTCCAAGACAGATTAGTTCATCCTCAGGCAGTCCACGGGGTATTCAATAATATTGTCCAATACCATCACTCAAAGGCACCAATTCTTCCTTGGTTTTCTTTATTCATCATCCAGATTTCTCATGCATACAGAATGATTGAAAATACCACAGTTTCTTTCAGGCACATTGTAGTCCTCAAAGTGACATCTTTTTTTTTCTTAAAAAAAAAAACCCACCAACAACAAAAAAACACTTTAAAGAGGTCTTTTGCAGCAAATTTGCCCAATACATACACTTGAGAAGTTATAATTCATACTTAGTTTATATGTGTTGCATAGTCTGAAAGCAATTCTACATGAGCCATTACTGTTCAGGTTTTAAATTTACTGCATTTTAAGTTGCCTTTTGATTAAAAGTATCTTGTTAGCATCTCACTCTGGTGAAACCATAGCTCAAGAGAGTTCTAACCTATTTTTAACACCCTGGAAAAAACATGACTGGGTGACACACATAACTCAGACAATAAAAGGGAGGAAGGAACATCACAGTATTAAAACGGGGCCCATCGCCTGCTGTGCTTACAAAGGCAGACATTAGTCTGCAGGAACTCAGAGCTTGGGGCATTGTCTGCAGTCCTGGGCAGTAGTTTCTGGTAGGTCTCTGATGACACCTTGATTGAACAAAAGTGGACACTTGGGTCTTTCTCTTACATCAAATGCACCCTATTTAACAAACTTAGTTGTAGACATTGATGAATTTGAGCATGTTCTGCGGTGTATATTCTAAACAACAACAAAACAAAATCGATTTTAGAAAAGCTTCTGCTCCATGGTGTTTTTTTAAAAAAATTATCATTATATTCATGGTGGGGGCAGATCAAGGGAGGAGAGCTCTGCTCTGAACACTGATCCTGAAGCTGGTGCAGTGGCCACACTTCGTTGTGCCAGCCCTGGGGTCGCCATGACGTCTGCATAGCCACACTGCAGAGAAGGGAGTCCGAGCATACGTCCTGATGATAGGTTGTCAGAGTCTGTCCAAGTGTGGTAGACAACACGGAGGCAGAGTAGGAACACAAAGACATCAATGGTCTCCAGGTTGGGCAGGGTCTCTCAGCTGTATCCAGATGTTGGCTTCTGATCACAGCAGTCCCAGGGCTGCTCGCCCAACTTGGTGGCTTCATCTTCCCAAGAACACTCAGCCTTACAAAGGCATCTGGGAAAGACGTTTCTTCTACTTTCCACCTCACAGGGGCTACTCAGGGGTCCCTAGGATTCCTGTCCATCACCAAGTTAACCCCAAAAGAGCCTAGATTTTGGGGCCTAGCAGGGGAAATCTCTGACAAATATTTAATGATGTCTCCATTGAGGCCATGGGATTCTTGAAGTGCCTTTCATCCGGATGTGCCATGAAGTGCCAGATTAATGGCAAATTTGGTAAAGACAGTCACAGCATTGGTTTTAATACTCAGCACAAACCCTTCAACAGCCCTGTGGGTAGGACACCCCCGATCCTCTGCCCCTGGTGCCTGGGTTCAGTGAGGAGCAGGAGGAAGAGGAATCTGTGCCCACGGCAAATGGGAGGCTGTCACTGCTGGGAAGGAGATGAAAGAGAAGAAATGGGGCTGAGGGCCTGGGACCTGGGGACCACATGCAGGGGTGAGAAGAAGCAAATAAGAGGAAACACAGGAAGTCAAAGGAGAAGCCCAGGCAGAAAGTAGCAGAGCAGGGCTGTGTGTGCAGGGGTCCTTCCCACCTGCTGCCCTGATACTCTCCGTGGATGCCTAGCCTCTCTCGGGTGACCAGCACCACAGTAGGATCCTAGCTGGACCCTCACAAGGCCTGGAGGAGTACTTTCAGCCTGAAACCCACACGGGACACCAAGCCATCCTCATTTCCTGGGGGGCTCTGCTTGGTGGGAGTAATCAGGAGTGTCCCCCCAGGGGCCATGCAGCCAATTCCAGCTGCCTTCTCTCTGGTGACTGACACTGTGGCCGTCATTTCTGGTGAGGCCCTGGGGATGCAGGCTGGGTACCCAGCCTCTGACATCTGGCTTTGGCTCTGTCCACTGAGGGCAAGTCACCTTCCTGCTCCAGGAGATCCATCTAGCAGAGCCTGGGGCTGCAGGCTGGGTACTCGGCCCCTGACGTCTGGCCTTGGCTCTGTTCACTGAAGGCATTGCTGGGTAGTCTGGGACAGTTGTCAGGTCTGCTGTCTGAGTGGGAAGTCCATCTGCCCTGCAGAACAGCCTACAGGAGCGCCCCCAGGCCTGGGCAGGGGTCAGTCCATGCTGGAGCCATGGGGAACTGTGGCCAGAGCAAGAGAATGTTTTGGTGAGGCTACTGAGACTTGGGAAGCAGTTGGATGCTGTGGGTCTGAGTTAACGGACGTGTCTTGCTCACTGGGTTGTTGGGTAAGGGTCAGGGTGCAGTTCACTCAGAGATAGTGAGGAGAGGCTTCAGCTCCACAGGCAGTGGTGGGGAGTCCTGCTTCCAGTTGGCCTGGCTGCTAGGCGACTGCCTACTCTTCTCTTTTCTTGTTTTTCCCTGTGACTGAAAGGAACCCTATAAAGATGGGGAGGGGATGGATAATGGCCAGGCTCTGGGGTGGGGCTGGGGTGAGAAGCTCCCATCCTCCCCTGGTGCCCCTGTCTGCTCTTCCCCTGAGGGATTTGTGGATTCATACCATTTAGATCCCAAATTGTGATGGAGAGCCTTAGAACTCCAAACTTACACATCACAGTGTGGTGATGGTTTAGCGATCTGCAAAATTCCTCTTCACAGTGTAAATAAATCAGACCCTGAGAAACCAGCCAGTACAATCACTTGATGATTGTATCTCTGATGTTGACACCAAGATGACCCCAGGGACCAGGGAGGGGCTGTGTAGCTGTCAGCTTGCTTCCCATCACCCTCCAATCAGGGTTCTGGTGGAGGAAGGGCTCTGCCTTGGCCAGTGGGAGAGGGCAGGACCTATGGGGGAGGGGCTGCTCTACCATGGGGCATGGCGTTGACATTGTGTTACCTCAGTGGGTGACAGTAACCTTGAAGTGGTGGGCATGCCTGGGTCCCTCGGGTGACATGGATTTGCCATGGGAAATGTAGGTGCCTTCCTTCAGCCTCCAAAACACTCTCCTCTTCCTCATCAGTATATTCCAAATTAGCATACTGGATCTGAAACCAAGCTAGGCAGGGCTGCAAGTCTCCCCACTAGGGTTGCCTCAAACATTCCTCAGTCTTCTATTATAAATGACTCGGATGTATAAATGGCTCCAATGTGGAACTGGGCTGGAGGGATTTCAAAGGATTCTCTCACTAATGAGCACGCACCAATAGTTTCCCCAAACTGAAAGGATCTTACAAGGCGTAGGAGGAAAAAGTCATTAGCATCGTTAGTAACCATGACCTGGCTCATTCCACTGACAGTTGGCACTTTCACCCGAGCCAGACTGACTCAGCACCGAGCCTGGGATCTTGTTACAGGCAGATTTGGATTCAGTGTCACTGGGGTGGAAGAGCAAATCCTCAGCAGCACGTCCACCTGGAAGAAAGTAGCCCAAAGTCCTCTCAGAAGGCCCCTGAGGTCCTACAGTCTTGATGACCCCTCCACGCTGGGCACCCTCCTTCTGTCCACCTGGCTTTTTTTTCATTAGCCTCCTGTTGGGGGCAGGATCCTCACCCAGGGACTCATAAGGTTCATGAGAACCCACAACTTTGATTTTCTCTTCTTCTTTTTAAATAAATAAAGGTTTTGCCGATTCACTTTTCCCGTGCCAGCAGATGCCTCTTTAGGAAATGGCAGCTTCTGGAAGAAGCTCCTAACTATCAATGGTGCTTGTTCTGGAGTCTAAGAACTCCACAGGACTTTAGCGTCAAAGCACGCTATTTTGGCCTGAGCCCCGAGATTGAGTGCCCTGCTGGGATACTGTGCCCCTGTGTTCCCACTGCCCTCCACATATACACCCAACCTGAGGTCACTGAGCTGACCGACTCCTGCCGGCCCCACGGGAGAACTGGGATCCACAGGATTTTCTCATTAATTCATCAGAAGTAGACCCCCAGGCCCTTCTTTTGAGGGAATTGTGGATGAATTCGAACTTACAACCTTTTGGCCCGAGCCTGGGGCTGCTCTTTGATTAGCTCTTTTTCTTGAAGGGAGGACATGCCACTAGTTAGTGGCGCTTCAAAGGAGCTCTGGTAGTGTGGGAAAAAAGTTATAATCCTGTTTATTATAATATTCGGGTAACGTTTTTTATTTCCTGAAGTAAAGACTTTATGATCTCTTTTTCTTTGGTTACTTCCTGAAGTGAGTAAAGAATTTATGGTCACTTTCTTTTTCTTTAAACCACTTCCTGGAGTAAGGAATTTATGATAACTTTCTTTTTCCTTAAACTACTTCCTGGAGCAAAGACTGACCCCTCTCTTCTTTTCCTAAAGTAGGAATGTGCGCCTTAAAAATTTGAACTAGCCAACCGAGTAAGGGAATAGATTGTGTGGTCAAAACCCTAGCCAATAGGGTGAGACACAGCCTTGAGACTCGCGTCAGGGATTACAAACCCGAGTGGACTGCCCACTCGGTGTGCTCGCTGGCCTGTTCGTGTATGGACGGCTATGCGCACGCACCCTCTTGGAAGAGTAAATTTTACTTTGCCAAGGTAATTTAGTCTCACCGAGTGTCTTTTATGCGACATTGGGATTCATTTCTAACAGTAGCATAGTGGTTACAAATCGGGCTGCTAACCTCAAGGTCAACAGTTCAAAACTACCAGTTGTTCTGCGAGAGAAAGATGAGACTTTCTGCTCCTGTAAAGATTTGTAGCCTCAGAAACCCTGTGCAGGGTCACTATGGGTCAGAACCGACTCCACGGCACATAACAGCAACAGAAGAGTGGAGCTTCAGAGCCAGCCCCCGGTCCATGTGCGCTTTGCTGAAATGAAGAAAAGTAGAGAATTCAAGTGCTGCAAGAAGGGGTCTGGAATTCCCTAGGACCTCAGAGAAATGGGTCTCTGCCTGCTATGCCACACGACCGAGAGGACTGCCAGCTCTTCTAATAGAAGAACAAAGGTGTCCCCACCTCATCATCTTGGAAAAGTCCTCTATTTAAATAATAATATTAATGATAACAATAAAACACCACCACCGCAAGCGATTGGAGCCATTACCTAGAACCCAGTCCCCAGTTTTAGGCTACATTTGTTGTTTTGCTTACTTAGGAGATGGTCCAAATTGGCGGGCATCCTCCAATAATGAACTTGGACTTATGAACAAAGCTTTCTTGTCCTTGTTGTTGTTGTTAAGTGCCATCGAGTCTGTTCCGACCCATAGTGACCCTGTATAGGGTTTCCTAGGAGCAGCTAGTGAGCTTGAACCCTGACCTTGCAGTTCAAACCCATTAACCCACAGTGCCACACCAAGACTCCTTGTTATGTAAATTTTCCCTAGCTGGGAAAGGATGGAGGCAATCCCTGCTCACAACAAATTCTCATCACAATGGCCTCATTTACTGTCATGCAGCTTTGCAATCACTTAAAAGGCTTCAAGCATTTTCTCCTACTGACCCTCAAAACACAAGCCCAATGCCACCTAGTGAGTGTCCATTCTGACTCATGGCAAGCCTACAGGTCAGAGTAGACTTGTCCCATAGGGTTTCCAAGGTTGTAATCTTTATGGAAGTAGATGACTCCATCTTCCTCTCCTGTTGTGACTGGTGGGTTTGAAATGCCAACCTTTCAGTTATCATCTGATGACTTTAACCACTGAGTGTCCTGTACTTCTTCCTTGCATGAAAACTGAAACCCAAACCTACTGCTATCCCATCCAGTCTGACTCACAGTGGCCCTAGATATTGTTTCTGAGAATGTAAATCTTTATGGGAGAAGATAGCTTCACTTTTCTCCTCTGGAGTGACTAGTGGATTAGAACCACTAACCTTGTGCAGATAGCAGCTCAAAAACCATTCCACACTGTGACCAGAATGCCTTACACTAAACCCGCTGAGTTCATTCCAACTCACAGCAACCCTGCATAGGGGTTCCCGCCTGTTCCTCTTTATAGGAGCAGAAAGACTCATATTTCTCCTGTAGAATAACTGGTGGGCTTGAACTGCTGACCAGAGCTTTTCTTAGAGTGCTTCTTCCTCATACAACAGAAAACAAGAAACATTTGAACCCATTCCAACTTAGCTATAAATTATAGTTAAGGACACATTTAGGAGCAGATCTCCTTTGTAACCTGCAGCCAAAAGCACTGTTTTATATTTATATCCATATCTATATAGACGGCAAAGTCATTTGAACCACAAGGTTGGTGGTTCAAGCTCACCAGCTCCTCCTTAAAAACCCTATACAGGGTCGCTATGGGTCAGAATGGACTCGACAGCACTTAACAACAACAACAACAAATATATGTATACATATAAAGAGAAATCTTAGACCTGAAAGCATTGATCCCTTGTCACACACCGTATTGCCACCGTCTTAGAAAAGGAGCAGCTGATAGTCTTACCTGGTACTCATCTGGTTTGGGATGTCTCTGTCCAAGTCCTTCCAGCTGTCACCTCTGAACACTGAAGGACCCCTCCAGGTCCATCAGATGCTATAAGCAGCCCTCACCACTGACACTCACAGAATGATGAGCTCCCAAGCATCCTTGGATCAGACCAGTCACTTTTCCTTCTCTTACTCTAAAATCTGCGATGAACGGTTTCCTTGAAAACCCTTGTAATACATACTCATATGGACAGAATTAAAGATTGAGGTCAGACAGTTCAAAATGAGAAATTGCACAATGGCTGAGATGCTTAAAAGCTGGATGTCCCTGATTAAGTTGACAGGATCACATGTCTTCAGATAGGCACCCTGTCTTCAATAACACTGGTTCTTTCTTAGGATCTGTAACGAGTGGAATTGCTCTTTTAATTCCAGAGCAGACAGAGAATCGACTAACTTGCAGTTAGCAGTTCAACATTAATCCACTATGCCACTGGGGTTTCACATATATGTGTATATGTGTATATATGTGCGTATACGTTCATACACGTAGATATGTGGTGTTGGTGTTCATTATGTGCCGTGGAGTGGAGTCAGTTTCGACTCATAGCAATCCTGTATAGGGTTTTCGAGGCTGTAAATCCTTACCGGAACAGAAAGCCTCATCTTTCTCCCATGGAATAGCTGGTAGTTTCGAATGGCTGACCTGAGGTTAGTAGCTGAATTGTAACCACGAAACTACCATTGCTGCTTATGTATGTATGTGTGTGTGTGTATACACATATATATGTATGTGGAGTCTTGATATGGCACTATGGATTAAGCATGGGACTGCTATTGGCAAGGCCTGTAGTTCAAACCCATTAGCCCAGCCACTCCTTGGAAACCCTATACAGGGTCACTCTGAGTTGAAATTGACATGGCAACACTTAAGATAACAAATGTATGCATGCAGGCATGAGTGTGGCACTGTGGGTTAATGTGCTGGACTGCAAGTTTGGTTTAAAGTGAAAGTTTAAACTCACCAGTTGCTCCTCAGAAACCCTATACAGGTTCACTCTGAGTCTGTGCTGTGGAGTCGGTTCCGACTCATAACGACTCTGTAGAGGGTTTCCAAGGAGCAGCTGGTGAACTTAAACCACCGACCTTGCGGTTCAAACTGACTGCAGTCCAGTGCATTAGTCCACAGCGCCATGCCAGGACTCACCCTCCTCCCCATATATATTCTGGTTGGTAAGTGCTGTAGATTTGGTTCAGACTCATAACAACCCTGTATAGGGTTTCCAAAGAGCGGCTGGTTGGGTTGAACCCTATGTAACTGTGCCCAATGTTAAATAACTAAACTGCTATTTTGTATTAAGTTTTCAAATACATACAGCTCTCCTTTGCCACAGTAGAAGTTTCACTGATTGGAATCTGCCCCACACTCAGATGCCCACAGTGTTTGACCCCAGGCTCTGCACATTGTAGAATTCAAAAGCCCAGCTGGAAGCATGCCTTCCCCCCACCCCCCACCCCCGTGTGAGAGAGCCCCATTTTCACAAAGGAGTTCCCCCCAGATGGGGGAATGTGAGGTGGTGGGCAGTAGACCCTGAGTCTGAGGGTGACACACAGGCAGCCCATGAGGGCCCCTCTGAGTGTGCCTTTAAAGACCACCCTCCTCTCCACTGGTTAGCTGCTGAGGGCTTGTACCCCAGGGAGTCCTACTCTGGGAGTTTGGCTTTGAGCATTCTAGTACTTTCTGGAACTTTCCCCTTGCCCTACATGAAACATGTTCACTGAAAACTGATCCGCAGGTCAGTTTCAGGAGGGATTCAAAGTGGGCTCAAGTGCTCCAGTTACACAGCATCCAGAAGTCAGCAAGAACCCAAGGAAGAAGACATCACCAAGAAGGTCCATGTCCTGCTCCAGCAGAGAGGCAGCGAGAACTGCACCCACAGCTACTGGGGCACAGAGGCCAGAGGTATTTCTTACAGGGCACTTCCGTGGTCTTCATGGGCGATCTGACACCCAGGGCTCTAGGAGCTCCAGAAGTCTGAGTGTGGTCTCTGCCCTTGTCAGTCAGATGGCCCCCTGCCCAACCATCCATTATCCATTGATTTATCTATCTATCCACCCATGCACCCACTCACCCGCTCTCTCTCTCTCTCTCTCTTCCAACTGTTGATTGTCCATCTGTCTATCTCTCTCTCTCCGTCATCTCTCTCTTTCTCTGACGTGGACTAGCAACAGGTCAAGCTCGAGCCCTACTTCACACAGTTTCCAATCAGCATGATTTCTGAGTTCCTTCACTGATCCCAACTTTTGGTTGACAAACAGCCTGGACCATCCTGGTACCTCCCCCTCACGCTCTGTTTCTTGTTCCTTGTCACACTTGCCTGTCCTAATTATGTTCCCACAGCTGTCTGCATACCTGCCATCCCACTAATTAGGGCCCACCTGCTCAGTTTCCTCTCATTACTGGCTGTCAGTGCTGAAGTTTCTGGAGCCTCTTGCAGGGCTGATGTGTCCAGCAGAAACAGCGATGCAGCATCCTCAGAGCCTGTGGCCTCCTCAGTAGAGAACGCCAGTCAGATGAGGGCTACAGTTCCTTGTGGACAGTGGTCCTTGGGACAGAAGCAAGCAAGCTATCTGGGATCAAGCTAAATGGATTCACCCTGATCTAAGGTCTAGACATCTTATCGCTGGTGTGTAATCTATGCTAGGAAATGATACTAACAATTTACAGCTCTATTTTTAATTTCCAGCAGTTGTCATCCCTAGGTGTGATGGCCAGGAGTCAAACCCTGGTCTCCTGCAGGGAGTTGTGAGAGCTTGTATGCACCTCAGTTCTAGTTGCTACATGTCTGTTTGTGGGGGCTGGTGTGTTGCTAGGGTGCTGACTAGGCTTCAGCACAGGCTTCCAGACCAAAAGGTCAGGAAGAAAGATCTGAAGGTCTACTTCTGAATGCAGGCATACCTAGGAGACAGTGTGGGCTCTGTTCCAGACCACTGCAATACAGAACATACCACACTGAAGTTAGTGTCGTGAATTTTCGGTTTCCCAGTGAGTAGACAAATTATGCTTACGCTGTGCTGTCGTCTGTTCCATGTGGGGTGGCACGGTGGAGGTTGAAATGGAGTCAGTATGGCAGCAGTTGTGGGGATGACGCCGGACCCTGCGGTGCTTTGTTATGTTGTGGGTGTCGGAACCGACTCAACAGCACCAACAACAGCAACATGACGGAGAAGTCGGAACTGTTGTGAGAATGAGCACTATGTGGCACGGAGGCATGAAAGGCGCGCACACCATTAGAAAGATGGTGCCTGTGGACCTGCACCAAGCACCTTCACTTTGTACAGGACCCACCATCTGTGAGACACAGTGAAGTTGAGCACAATAAGATGAGGCATGCGCATATTAGCTAATGAAAACCGTACATTTTGATTTAGTTTCAATAATTTCTGATACTAATCACCCTAATTAGTCTGTGCATTAATATGTAAATTGACATCCAAATGCTTAGTTTAATAACAGCCATGGAGAAAAACATCTTCCTGATCTTTGGAAAATACCATTCTCCCAGTTTAGATGTGAGAAGATGGCAGGAAGATAAGGCTATGGGCGCAGGGCAAAGTCAGGACTAATGTTCTGGGCGGTCACACAGATGTCAGCTCCTATGAAAACAAGCGCACACATTGCCCTTCAGTGAACACTTGCTGTTTGGCAAAGCACCAGACCCTGAAACACCTTGTGTCCCATCACTAATGTCCTCCATGTCCCCAAGCCAAGGCCCTGATGTGTCCTTGGTTCCAGCATAGGTGGTCCTTGTTCCCCTATGGAGACAGCATCCTAAGACTCCTGAGCATCTCTCTGGCTTCCTCCAGGAGAGATATTCCACGTTTGTGGGTTCCTCCCTCTCCCCCTCCTCTGCCATCTAAGTGCCTGCAGGTCGATTTTCTCCCTACCACTCTACTCCTCAGCACTCGTGGAAGCAGCAATCAAGAAATCAAAAAATGTGTTGCGTGAGGCCGATCTGCTGCACAAGACCTCTTTAAAGTGTTGAAGAGCAAACAAGTCATTCTGATGACTAAGGTGCGCCTGACCCAAGCCATGGTATTTTCAATCACTTCATTTGCATGTGAACATTGGACAATGACTAGGGAAGACCAGAGAAGAGTAGATACATTTGAATTATGTTGCAGAATATTCTTGAAGGTAGTGTGGACTGCCAGAGGACATACAAATTGATCTTGGAAGAAGTACAACAAGAATTCTCTTTGGAAGCCTGGATGGTGAGACTCTCATACACTGGACGTTATCAGGACGGACCAGTCCTTGGAGAAGGACATTATGCTTGGTAGTGTGGAGGGTTAACAAAGAAGAGGAAGACCCCCAATGAGGTGGACTGACACGGAGGTGAAATCATGAGTTCAGAAGCAACAATGACTGTGGAGACAGTGCAGCATGGTCATTGCTTTGCTCTAGACAATGACACTGTGTGCAGCTAGCACCCTGGGTCACCCACTCCAACTCCTGACTGTCTCCTCCACAGTCCTGCCTCACAGGCACCTGGCTATCTCATGTGCAGACCCAAACCTGGGAGACAACTTGCTTCTTCTGTGTTGCACAACTCCGTGTCTGCCCTGAAGAGATCCACCGACTTTCTCGAGGAAGGATTCCTGAATCAGTCTGTGAGACTCCCTGTTTACAGTCTGGACTGCTTGTGTCTCCTTGGACCCACTCCTCATGCTCCTTCCTGACCTTCATTCGGTGTCTTTCCTCTCTGTTTGCCACACTAACTGCACACGTCTCTTTAAGTCATTACAGCTGGCCAAGCCCTTCCTTTCCTCTGGACTTTTGTCTTTGCTATGCCCCCTGTGCCAGTCCTGTCATGCTTCAGGGCTCAGTTAACATCATGGCTCCGGCTTCTCTAATCAAAGTAGGGCGGGAAATCTAGACCCCTGCATCCTGCTTAGCTGTTTGGTAATTGTTTATCTGTTGCAGGTTGTCACCCACCTTGGTAGAACGTAAGCCTCTTAATTAGCTTTGTGTCTTTTGTCCCTGGTAACCCCCTCAAACCCCCCCAAAGATGGCTGCCATCCAGTCAGCTCTGACTCAGAGCGACTCACTGAGACTGAGGAGAGCTGCCCTGTAGCATTTTTGTAGGTAGAATGCCAGACCTTTCTCCTGAGGAACATCTGGTGGTTAGCAGCCAAGACTTTAAATACTGCACCTGTCAAATACCTAAATAAACAAACACCAAACCTAGTGCCATAGAACGGATTCTGACTCATAACGACCCCATATGGCAGGGATCTTTAGGAAGAGTTCTTATAACGTGTCCAAGGTATGAGAGACAAAGTCTCACCATCCTGGCCTCCAATGAGAATTCTTGTTGCCCTTCTTCCAAGACAGACAAGCACCGAAATGCTAACCACAAGGTCAGTGGTTCAAAACCACCAGCTGCTCCTCAGGAATCTGCTATGGGTCGGAACCGACTTGACGGCACTTAACAACAGCAAATTGTTAGGAAGTAGATTACCTTACCACTCTTTTACTGTGTTGCTGGTGAGTTCAAACCACTAAGCACTTTAGACATTCATTGTGTTGTTGTTATTAAGTGCCGTTGCGTCTCTTCCGACCAATAGCGACCCTGTATAGGGTTTCTGCAGAGCAGCTGGTGAATTTGAACTGCCCAAACTGACCAGGACTCCAACCACTGCACTGTTGTTGTTGTTAAGTGTCGTCGAGTCGGTTCCGACCCATAGCGACCCTGAACAGGGTTTCCAAGGCTGTAAATCTTTACGGGAGCAGAAAGCCTCATCTTCCTCCCATGGAGCAGCTGGTAGTTTCGAACTGCTGACCTTGTGGTTCGTAGCCAGATTTGTAACCACTACGCTACTGCACTGTAGGTAGTATGAAACTCCAACTGAATGAATCAGCTGCTAACCAAAAGGATGGTGGTTTGAATTCACTCAGAGATACTTTGGAAGAAAGGCCTGAGAAACTACCCAAAGATCAGCCAGTGACTTCCCGATGGAGCACAGTCTGACTCAGACACCCTGAGTGGGGTTGCCAGGACTCAGAACTGAAGGACCAGCAGCTGGTGATGGGGGTTAATAGGAGAGGGCAGGACTACGTGAGTTAATAATGGTAAATTTCCATTATCTTTTCATTCCATTTTCCCACGAACTTTTTGAAGTCCCCTTGTATACTCCTCAGAAAACGTACCCCACTGGACCTGCAGGTAGACCCTCAGACCACTCACGCCTTTCCTTCGTGTTGTCTGGGTTCTGTATTTGAGGATTTTCTTCAAAGTCAAAAAAGTTAAGTTCTTTCACACACTTAATGCTACAAAGTTTCCAGATCTGTGTCTGAACAAACATTAAAATTGCCAGTTCAGCCATTAAAAGGAAGGGCTGTTAGCTGTATGTGGGCTTCATAATCTTTTGTGGAAATACACAGACAACTCAGGAAGCCAGGCAGGACACGCTAGGGACAGGCAAAATTTGGGAGACCCACTTCTGTAGAACCTGCTTCTCCCAGACATGGCGGTGGGCTCTTGGCCACGATGCTGGTGGCAGCCACAGAGGGAAAGTTCTTTTCACTTCAGGCTCATTAGCAAGAAGCAGCTGTTGGTTCACTGAGCATTGGTACCAGCCCGAACAGAAGGTGCCGATTTGTGGGAAGGTGCAGTTCCATTCCTGGGAAACATCTGGGCAATGGTCAAGGTGACCAGCCACTTTCTGATTTGTCCTTGGTGAGATGGAATCAGGCTTCAGGTGGTGGTTCCTCTCAGGACTGAAGTGTGCTCAGCTTGGCCTTCTGGAACATTCAGTAACGAAGCTGGTGTGGATTAAACATAGACTCCAGGTCTCCTCCGCTTTGATGAGGTAGGTCAGGTGATGCATACAGCTGTCATGGGGTCAGTGTCCCATCCCTCCATGTGACCATCCTCCAGTACCCGGTAATGCTTTCTCTCCATTTAATCACAATGACACAGTGGCATCATTAGGGTTGGAATCACCCAGAGGGGTAACCCATGTTGTCTCCCTCCAGTTCCCATGGCCCACCCCCGAACCAGACCTCACAGCATCTCTAGTAACGCCTGCTATCGTTTTAATCATGGGATCTCACGGTAGCATCATTGGGATGGATTCTGGGTGTGGTGCTGTATGATCAGCATTGAACTTCAAACCCACAAGCTGCTCCTCAAAAAATCTATACAGGGTCACTATGAGTCGGACCAATAAACACCATTCTTATCAATGGAGAAAATATTGAAGTTGTCAAGGACTTTATTCTTCTTGGATCAACTATCAACAGTCTCTCAGAAGCAGCAGACAAGAGATCATTGCATTGGGCAAATCTGCTGCACAGGAACTTTTTAAAGTGTTGAAGAGCAGAGATGTCAGCTTGAGGACTAAGGTGTGCCTGACCCAAGTCATGGTATTTTCAATAACCTCATATGGATGCAAATGCTGGACAGTGAATAAGGAACATCGTAAAAGAATTGATGCCTTTGAGTTGTGGTGTTGGAGGGGAATACTAAAAGTGCCGTGGACTGCCAAAAGAACCAATAGATCTGTTTTGGAAGAAGTGCAGCCAGAGTGCTCTTTGGAGGCCAAGATGGCTAAGCTTCGTCTCTCATACTTTGGACACATTGTTCGGAGGGAACAGGAGCTGGAGAAGGATGTCATGCTGGGTAAGGTGAAGGGTCAGAGAAAAAGAGGAAGACCCCCAACGAAATGGATTGGCCAGGTGGCATCATTGATGGCGTCAAGTATGGCGGCGGTGTTGGGGTTGGCCCAGGATTGGACATTGTCTCGTTCTGCTGTGCATGGGTTCGCTATGAGTCAGTTCTGACTTGATGGCACCTGACAACAACAACAACATGAGTCAGAAGCAACTTGATGGCACTTATCAACAACAACCACAATCAGTAGGATTGGTATCACCCAGAGGGGTAACTCATGTTGCTACATACCCCACCCCCATGATCGTCTCCCAATACCAGACCTCACAGAATCTCTAGTAATGCTTGCTATCATTTTAATCTTAGAATAATATGTGATAAATAGAATTATAAATTGCTTAAGTGTGATATTTCTTAGATTATATAAATTGTTGCTGTTATTAGATGCATTGAGATGGTTCTGACTCATAGTGACCCGGTGCACAATAGAACGGAACACTGCCTGGTCCTGCACCATGCTCACAATTACTTGAGCCCATTGTTACTGTCACTTACCTTCCACCTTACCAAGCATGATATCCTTTTCTCTGACATCACAACTCAATGCATCAGTTCTTCTACAGTCTTCCTTATTCATTGTCTAACTCTCACATGCATATGAGGCAATTGAGAATACCATGGCTTGATTCAGGTCCACCTTAGTCCTCAAACTGATGTCTTTGCTCTTGAATACTTTAAAGCGGTCTTCTTTGCAGATTTGCTTGCTGCTTGCATGAGTGTAGATTGTGGATTCAAGCAAAATGATGCCTTTGGCAACTTCATTCAATCTCTTCTCCATTTATCTTGATATTCTTTACTGATTGAGTTGTGAAGAATGGGTATTCCAGAATACTTAATTGTGCTTATGAGGAACCTGTACATATACTAAGAGGCAGTCATTCAAACAGAAGATGTGCATACTGAACGGTTTAAAACCAGGAGAGGTATGCATCAGTTTTGAATCTTTTCACCATATTTATTCAGTCTGTATGCTGAGTAAATAATCTGAGAAGCTGGATTATATGAAGAACAATGTGACAAACAGATCAGAGGAAAACTCATTACCCTGTGATATGTAGATGATAACAAACTTGGTTCCTGACAGTGAAGAGGGCTTGAAATACTGATGAAGATCAAAGACCCCAGGCTTCAGTAGATTTCACCTCCATGTAAAGAAAACAAAAATGCTCACAATGGACCAACAACACCAAAATTAATGGAGAAGAGATTAAAGTTGTCGAATACTTTGTTTTGCTTGGATCCTCTAACAACACTCATGGAAGCAATATTCAAGAAATCACAGGGTGTATTATATTAGGTAAATCTACTGCACAAGACCTCTTTACAGTGTTTAAGGTAAAGACATCAGTTTGAGGACTAAGGTGAGCCTGACCTAAGCCACTGTATTTTCAATAGCTTCATTTACATGTGAGAGTTGGACAATGAATAAGAAAGGCAGTAGAAGAACTGAAGCTTTTAAAACAAGATTTTATTGTGAATTATGTGATAGTTTACACGGGAGAACATTAGTTTTACATTCATCCTATTGTATATAATTGCTATGGTTACAATCCCCTCCATGCATCATCAACCAACCAAAGGGTATACACTACAAGCCTGTCACCCAGTCGTCAGCACACAGCCCCTCTCCCTCTCTCCGTCTAAAGTCCCCAGCTGCTCCATCTCTCCACGTCATCGTCTCTGCTTTGAACTGGTGTTGAAGAAGAATATTAGAAGTACCATGGTTTGCCTGAAGAACAAACACATTTCAAAATTCAAATTTAAACGAGATCATCAGGAGGTCCCCTGCCTCCCTCTTGGTATTTGTCCTGTGGACATCCTAGTGGGCACAGGATCTTGCACAAGTGGGCAGAGTTAACGTCTTCCCTGTAAGGTGGGGGCTATGTGCCATGGAGTTGATTCTGATTTCTGACTCTTAGCAACGCTGTATTGGGTTTCTGAGGCTGTAAATCTTTACCGGAGCAGAAAGTTTCATCCATCTCCCATAGAACTGATGGTAGTTTTGAATGGCTGACCTTGAGGTTGGCAGCCTGACTGGTAACCGCTACACTCTCAGAGCTTATCCTACATTTAATAGTAGGCTCTGTGGTGCTGTGGGATAATGCCCTGGAACGCAAGGTCGGCAATTCAAACTCACCGGCTGCTCCTCGGAAACCCTATACAGGGTCGGAACAGACTTGACAGCACTTTACAACAACAAAAGACAAAAAAGTAGGATCCCAAAGTGAATAGATAACCAGGTCCCAATTGTGTTTAAGTGTGTGTGTGAGTGTGTATGTCTGTGTAGGTCTGAGTGTCTGTGCCTGTGTCAGACAGTTGTTAGTTTGATGTGTGTATCTATCTATCTATATGTGTTTGTCTCTGTATTTGTGTATCTGTCTGTGTGTTTGTGTGAGACAGTTGTCTATGTGTGTGTATCTGTCTGCCTGTCTGTCTGTCTGTGTTTGTCTCTGTATTTGTGTATCTGTCTGTGTGTTTGTGTGAGACAGTTGTCTATGTGTGTGTATCTGTCTGCCTGTCTGTCTGTCTGTGTTTGTCTCTGTATTTGTGTAACTGAGAGTTTGCCTGCCTGTCTGTCTGTGTGTCTAGTCTATATATCTGTCTGTGTGTCTGAGTGTCTGCCTGTCTGCCCGTGTCTCTGTGTGTGTTGGTGTGATGTAACTGTCAAGGAGAGAGCATCCTCCCCTCTACATCTTTGTTTCCATTTCGGTAGTTTTGGACACACCTCTAATTTCATTTCAAAGTTAAAAGTAGCATCGTGTGAGGATTTCACAGTCTTCTGGTCTTTCTATCGATTGTTCTACTCAACCAGTACTTACTGGATCTCTGTGATAGTCCAGGTGGTGGTGGGCTCAGGGGGAGCTGACCCCTCATGAAGGGTGGGAGTCTCAGCCAGGGTCCCTGTGCCCCCTCCTGCCCCAAGGCAGATGTGGAGTGGGTCTGTGCAGGAGCAGAGGGAGCTGTTCACCTTGGGGACCATCAGCACCTGTCACTCCAGCTGACAAAGCCCTGCTTCTGCCAGCGTTTACCATGTTTACTTGTCAAACATCTTCCCAACCAGCTTAAGTATTTGCATTAATCTATTTTTTTTTTTTTTTTTTTGGTAGGGAAAAAACCAACCCTCCAAAACAATACATGTCTTAACTTTAGAAAATAGTTTCTTTTGTTAATGTGGAGAAAAAACAATGAGAAAAATCTGTAGAAAATGACAAATTAGAACAGATGGATATCTTCCTTAGATAAACTAGAATTCTTGAGTGAGTGGGAATTCACCAGTGGGAACAAGTGGCGATACTGGAACGAGACAAAGGCCTCGAGCAAACCTAGCACGTGGGGACATTTCACTCTGCCCTCGGAACTCGTTCTTCATGTCTGGTGCACATGTTCTGTCACATAGAGTTTCGTGTTCTCTTTAGCTGCTGTCAGCTTAGCCCCTGACTCATAGAGACCCCTGTATACAAGGTAGGCAGGGGATTGGACCATTTTGATTCATAGATTTTCATTTCCAGCTGCTCTGTGGAATCTATTCCCTGACAATCTATTCCCATGAATATTTCAGTCAAGAACCCCCACTGGGGCAGTTCTACTCTGCCACACGGGGTCACCCTGAGTGGGAACTCTCCGCTATGGCACCGCACCTGCCAGCAGGTTCACAAGTATGTCTCCAGGCCTTTCTTCTCTGTCTTACTCAAGAGGCTCCCACAAAACCTGCTCAACATCCCAGCAGCACACAAACCACCCCTGAGAGATGGGAGGAGCTGTCCGTGAAGTGCATTGTGGGAAATGGAACCGGGTCTCCTGCACAGAGGGACTGTTCTACCATAGAGCCACACTGCTCCTGAATCTGACTGTTGATAAAGATCGAGCTGAGAAGCATGTAGACCTCTGCAGAAGTGGAATAGGGGTCTTCGGCCCACACTGTAGTTGCAGGGAGGCCACCAAGAGGGTGCCAAGCCCCCACTACTTCTGCATAGTCACAGAGCTCAGGGCCCCACCCCCACAGCAGCAGCCACCAAGCTGTGACCAGGAAATCCCAGGTGTCTTGAGCCACTTTATCTGCCAGGAGACAAGCAGACACGTGGCGTTGGCCCCCAGCCTGACTGCTCCCCAAATCTGGAAGGAGCTAGACCATGCCGGAAGGATGAGGGCCAGGGCACACAGAGCTCTGGATCACTGTGCCCATGACATTGTTCATTATGAGAGATATCTGCTTCTGTGCAGTTCCCAACCCCTCAGCCTGGGCTGGTGAATAATCTGGAAAGAAAAACAGCTTGCCCTCTCTTCACGGAAAATCATTGTGGTCATTGTTGCTCCACAAATCAATCACATTCCAGAACCCAGACTTGGTGGTTTCAGTGACCCATTTGTCTGTAGTCAGTCCCTTGGTGGCATGTGTGTTGCTGTGATGCTGGGTGGCTGTGTCATCAGCATTTCAAATACCAACAGTGTCACCCGTGGTCGATAGGTTTCTGTGTATCCTACAGATTAAGACAGTGTAGGAAGAAGGGTCTGGTGATGTATTTTTGTAAATCAACCAATGAAAACCCTGAGTCACTACCGCATGTTGCCCCATGTAGTGCTGGAAGACAAATCCCTAGGTTGGAAGACACTCTGACTACATGGTGTCTGCAGCACTGAACTCAAGCCCACTTACAGCCTTGAAGTTGATGTAGGACCCACAGTGCTTCGTTCGGCTGCACATGGGGTCACCATGAATCAAAGCTGGCATGACAGCAACAGCATGTACTCAGAGAAGAGTCCCAGGCATCCGATCCACAACCCACATTGGAGATGTAGCCTGGTAGTGCTCAGTACCCCCCTGGGTAACCCCCGGTCTTTCTTAATGGGTCTTTGTCCAACCTCCTCTCCTCCTGGGGGAGATATATCATGGGCCTATATAGACATATAAATGGAGAAACAATTGAAGTTGTCAAGGATTTCATTTTACTTGGATCCAAAATCAACACCCAAGGAAGCAGCAGTCAAGAAATCAAACAGTTTATTACATTGGACAAATCTGCTGCACAATTGCTGTTACAAAGCAAAGATGGTACTTTCAGGTCTAAGGTTCATCTGACCCAGGTCAGGGTATTTTCATATTGCTCATAAGCACGTGCAAGCTGGACATTGAAAAAGGAAGACCCAAGAAGAATTGATGTCTTTGAGTTATGGTGTTGGTGACAAATTTTGAAAGTACCATAGGCTGCCAGAAGAACAAATTTTTCATGGAAGAGGTACAGCCAGATTGCTCTTTAGAGGCAAGGGTGGCCAGACTTCACCTCTCACATTTTGGATATGTTATCAGGTGGGACTAGTCCCTGGAGAAGGACATCATGCTTGGTAAAGTTGAGGGTCAGCAAAAAAGAAGAAGACCCCCCAACAAGATGGATTGACATGGTGTCAGCAACAATGGCTCACATATAACAAGGACTGTGAGAATGACACAGGACTGGGTAGTGTTTGGTTCTGTTGGACACACGGTTACTGTGAGTCAGAGCCAACTTGGCGGCTCCAAACAACAACAGCCCAGATGTACAGTGGCCTATGCGAAGCTCTTGGGTATTGACTAGAGACTGAGATTCCCTGGAGCTCACTCTTCACATTGCTAGAAGGACACCACAGAGCACACCTGTGAGAAGGACCAGGAGGATGTGAAGGTGGCATGTGATGGAGCTGAGATGCAGGGAGCAGGTGGGCAGCACAGGGGCCCTGCACCTTGGGTTTTGTCTGTGATGTGAGAGTCAGGATCAGACAAGTCACCAGGCAGAGAGTCCACCTGGGTCAGCGCTAGCTTCTCAGCTCCAGTAGCTGGCCTGTGAGGACATTCAGCCACTAGTAAACACAATCACAAAACCAGACCTTGGGCACTCAGGTATTTGTGTGTGGACCCTCCCAGGTTACAAAAGTGGACAGTTGATTTGCAGTGATAAACCCTGAGGGCTAAAAAAAGGAAGACTGAGGATAGTGTCCACTCCTGGTCTGAGTGTGGACTCTGGGTTCCAGGAGGTTGGAGGAGGGCCTTCCTTTAATGTCATAGATTGAATTGTCCCACCTCCTCCCAAATATGTGCCAAATTCGTGGTCCTTGTACCGACTCTGATTCTTGTTGGAAATAAGATTTATCTTTCGTCATTGTAATCAGACTACACCAATATAAGATTTATCTCAAACCTCATCACTTCCGAGTTATAAAAAGACCAGAAGACACAGAGACACATTGGAGAAGACAAGCCATGTGAACATGGGCCACCGTCTGATAAGTCACAGAATGTCAGGGGCTACTGACAAAGAAGGAACAATATAGCCGGGACCCTGATTTGAATGTTAAGTCTCCAGAGCTGTGAGAAAATAAATTTCTATTCCTTAAAGCCCCCACATGAGGTATTTGTGTTACAGTAGCACTGGACAACTGAAATGTTTAGGAACTGTGCTCATGGCTGGAATTGGGGTGGATTTTCCCTTCCTGGCTCTCACCTGGGTTTCTCTGGACACGTTCCAGGTCTTAGGGTTTTTCGAACTCCCGGAACAAAGGGGAGACTAATGCCAATAACCAAGTGGAATGACCTCTAGCCAATTTTTCATATTATGCTGATGTTCTTAAAGAAAGTAATTTTTGGCAATGATCTCTCTCAATGCTGTTTTCTTTGTTTGGGGGAAAGTGTGGTTAGGAGAAGCAGCAGACTGAAGTAGAAAGCGCCTTTCCAAACAGACTCAGCTGCAAGTAACAAGGCAAAGGCTCTAGCTGCTTCTGCTGGGAGCTGACGACCTGGGCATGGACCCAGCTGACCGGTGTGCAGGAAGAGGAGAAGGACCATTTGGGTTCCCTAGGACTCCCGCTAGCCAGCTATGCCTGGGAAGTGGTGGAGCTTGGAGTAAACGCATTGCTTGCTGCTATAGCTACAGACAACAGTCACCTGATACACGTGTCACACCTTGATGATAAGCAGGTCAGGACACAGAGAGGGTGAGGTATTGGGGCAGGGAAACTAGACTTCAGAGCTGAAGACCCATCATGACTTTACATCCCTGCATCAGCACCACATCGTTGCCCAGCGCAGAGACTCACTGTAATCAAACTCCAAAGAAGAAAAACAAATCGAAAACTAACCAGTGTGTGAAGAAACAGTAATGGAATTCTGGTGAGAAAATTGTTTGATAATTGCTAACATTATGCCAGTGGTGAACAAACTTAAATATGTCCAAATGAATGTATATTCATTCTAAACAAATGTTAATTGAATGAACCGTTTTCTAATTTCAAGTTCTTGCTGATGATGGAGAGATGATGGAGGCTATCAAGCTGAGACAGTCTTGATGCCCAGAAATAGCAGATAAAGGTTTCTTTGTGATATTTACTTTAAGTGTTCAGAGATGGTGCCCCTCACCTGCCTTGCATATTAGACTGTTGAAAGAAATACCCATCTGACTAACGTGGCATCTATTTACTGATTGAAAACAAAATAGATGTTACCTGGTCTATTCTGACTCATGGTGACCTTAAGCGAGTGAAGGGAGAACTGTGCTCTGTAGCATTTTCAATGGCTGATCTGTCAAAAACAGATCTCCAGACCTTTCTTTGAGGCTCTGGTTGGACTTGAACTTTCAACCTTATAATTATCAGAGAACAGGTGAATCATTTTTTGTTTGTCATTAATTTGGAATTCCAATGAAAAAAAAGGACATCTGACCACACAGTTCATTCTACCTTTAAGCTGCATCAATGAACACGTCCTTTGGGGTTTTTCTAAGGACCAGCTGTGCTTTTTTTTTTTTTTTTAACATTTTAGGGTTTATTAATCCTCTGGTGAAAAATCCAGTCATCGCAGAATCTTTATTCCTTCTTTATGCCAGTACCAACATTGGCCTTTGTAGTCCCCCTGACTTTCTTTATTCTGTTTTTGAGTTCCTTGCGCTGTTTTCTTCTTCTCACACAGACCATGTCTTGCAAGTCTTGTGTTTGGGTTCATTTTTCTTTGCTTAATCCAAGGAGTCATAAATCATGCCAAAGCCAGTAGTCTTGCCACCACCAAAATGGGTTCTGAATCTAAACATAAAGATAACATCTGGTGTCATCTTATACATTTTGGCAAATTTTCCCCAAATTTCTGTCTTAGGTACTGTTGCCTTCCTGGGGTGAAGGACAACAATGACCATTTGTCTCAGCTGAAGGAGTTGGTTGGTCATGAATTTCCTTGTCCAGATAATTACTGTGTCGTTCATGATGGCGGCAGACGCTCAGGCGGCCAGGGAGGAAAAAAAGCCCAGGTGTGGTTTTGATGTTGCCTGTACAACAAGCTTTGAGGAGAACAGAGCTATCTGAAGAGTAGATGAACTCAAGCTTCCCAGGCAATATGAAGTGGAGCTCCCATTTGAATGGAGGTCTGTAGGACACCCAATCGTCCCTCAGAAGTGAGAGTGGTCATGTACATTGGGCATGGCTACTAGGAGGGACTGGTCCCTGGAGAAGGGCCTCACACTTGCTAAAGTAGAAGGCCAGTGAAAAAGGCCCAGAGGAAGACTCCCTCAGTGAGCTGGAGTGACAGTGACTGCAGTAGTGGAGTCAAACAGAACAAAAACTAGACGATGGGGACGACCAGGCGGTATTCCATTCTGTTGTACATCAGGTCTTTATGAGTTAGAACGGATTCTACAGCACTTACATCCTGGGGTGGTACTGTAGGATAAGCACTCAAGCGAAAGGCTGGCCATTCAAACTTCCCTGCCGCTCGCTGGAAACTCTACACAGAGTTGGAACAGACTCAAGGGCACTTAACAACAAAACACCAACAACTGAAGGTTTTAGAGGACCGAGCTCTCCTCACAAGAAAACTTGTGAGTGGATGGTCCTGTGTTTGGTTGGCTGACCAGCAGAGAGAACCAGCCCTGTCTCTCTTTGCTGCCCAGGATTACTGTGGGTGTGTCCTCCCAGGAGCATGCAGAGAGGCTGCCTTCTGGGAGTCTTCTCACTGTCTGTGGAGGACTCCTGTGAGTACAGGCAATGACAATGAGCAGCTCTGCTTTCACGTCTCCTGAGCTTACACACAGAGGCCCTGCGTGTTGGACACGGTCAACACAACAACTGCTAGCTCAGTGGCAGGAGTGTCTCCCAGAGGTGTCTCAGAAAAACAACCTGGGGATCTACTTATGAAAACTCAGCCACTGAGAACTCTGTGGAGGACAGCTCTGTTCTGACTGACACACATGGGGGCACCATGACTGGAATCTTCTTGTAAAAATGTCAGTTACTGAAAACATGTGGAGCACAGTTCTTCTCTGACACACATGGGGGCACCATGAGTGGAATCTTCTTATGAAAAATCATCCATTGACAATGCTGTGGAGCACGGTTCTCCTCTGACACATGTAAAGATACCACAAGTGGAATCTACTTATGAAAAATAAACCACTAATAACCCTGTGAGGCACAGATCTACTCTGACACACATGGGGGTACCATGAGTGCAATCTAGCTATTAATAACCAGCCACTGAAAGCCCTGTGGAGTACAGTTCTAGTCTAACACACATGAGGGTGCCATGAGTGGAATTTTCTTGTGAAAACTCAGCCACTGAGAACCCTGTGGAGCACAGTTCTCCTCTGATATGTGTGGGAACACCATACATTAGCGTTGACTCAATGCTAGTTCGCTGTTTGCATGTCTGCATTCACATGTGACATTCCTGATGGGAGTAGGCTGGGCAGGTTGTTCCCTTCTCTGAGCTCCATCTAGGAAATACAGAGATGAGAGTGGTCCAGGTTTGTGTCGGGTTCAGTGGGCGCCTCCATTCTGATGAGGTGAGGGCAGGACAAGCCCTTGGGCCCCTTCAGCGTCTCACTGAGTTGTGGAGTCTTAGTGTCCAGCACCGGGTGATTTGAATGCCTAGCTATTTGTCTATGCCCTGAGGGCTCTGTTGGGTTGAGTATGTGCACATGATTGAAAGGCACTTGTTTACTGGGCATGATTCCATACAACAGCTGCCGAGAATGCTCCTGTGTCCTTGGCTGTGTTCAACAGCAGCTCTTTCACAAGGTCTCGGCCCCGTAAGCTCCAGCAATAATCTGAGAAAACAAGGCCTCCTAAACTTGAATGATGGACACTCTAAGTAGTAATGGCTGAAGGACTGGGAAATAGCTTTGACCCAATGTTCTGGCCCGAACTTGGGTAGCTGCCCAGAGTCAGCTGCTCCAGACTCTGAGAAGCAAGTCCTGCCTTGATGTCTCTGTTTACATGGGAGGGGTGTTTCTGTCACACGCTCCCCTCTTCTGTGAGATCCATTTTGGGTGGGTGGCAGTGTTGGTTTCTGCTGGGAGCCAAACATTCTCTCAACAGCCTAGAGGCCCTGTTCCCACTGTTTCATGGAAGGTGCGCCCTGTACCTGCAGGTGGGAAGGGCACTGCGGATGTGGCTGGGTCCACCTGCACCCACATGACCTCTCTTGTATTAGCTCTGCTCCCACACACCTAGGACAGACATAGGGTTGGGGAGAGCACTAAAAATGGACTGGATTCACCAGCACCCACAGGTACTGATATCCTCCACACATGTGACATGACAACAGGCACATAAGCACACCCTCGCCCCTGCACAACCCCTGCTCTACTCTGCTATTCATTTTCTAGCCCCCTCCTCAGAGAAGGACTTAAATCCTCACCCCGATGACATGCAGTCAGTCAAAAATCGGGGTGCTGTTAGAAAGCAAACCACAGGGAGGAAGCCTGGCCTGGCATCAATCCCATGGGGCCCAAGAGATCCTGAGTGGGTCAGGTCAGGGTCCTGAGGAAAACATCTGGACAGGGGAGTTGGCAAAGGGCAGGGGCATTAATGGGGAGGGTGGGAACTCCCAGGTCACCAGACCCTCACCTCTGTGCCCCTCACTCAGTCCACAATGCCCCTGTGAAGGTACCTCATTCATCCAAGATGGCGGAACTGGGAGTGGTCTGGGAAGGAAGGTTCCAAGATGGATTTTGGAGTTGGCTTTTCCTCCAAGTGGACTACACTGAGAATCGTTTGCCTGAGGGTGGCTTGGGTATGCGAAACTCTGGCTGGGATGGTGTCATAGTTAAAGCACAACTATTAGTGATCAGAGTGGTATACACGTTTAAGGGAGTGTACTAGCTAGAGGGAAGGAAATGGAGTCGTGAGGTTGGAAGCTCTGTGGGGTGGGACAGCTATACTGAGTACCTTTGCTTCACTCCAGAGTTGAAGAGACAGGTTATGGGTGATTAGTCACTAAACCAGATCAAACTACAAAAGCAGAGCATCTCCTGCCTGCATTAAGAGGCACTATAATCGCTGTAACTGGCAGCAAACGGAGCTAAAGGAACACACAGGAGCATCTGGTGCTACCAGAAGCTACGCAAGAAGCATGGGTCCCAGAGCTTGCAGAGGCAGCACAATGGTGATGGAGAAGCAAGGCTGGGGCAGTGGATGGTCCTGCAAGATCTACAGAGGCGTTGAATGTGGAAAGATGGACTGACCACCAACCAGAGTGCTGGGTGATATTTTAAAGAAACAGTTGAAATAGACATTTAGGCAGCTAAGGGCAGTTGATCTGTTAGTTTGACAGTCTGTGGTGGTCTGCATGTTGCTGTGAGGCTGGAAGCTCTGTTACCAGTATTTTAATACCAGCGGGTTCTTCCACCGTGGACAGGTTTCCGCTGAGCTTTCAGACTACGAAAGGCCAGGAGGATGGAGGAATGACTAGCCACTGAAAACCTCATGAACAGCAGTGCCACATTGTCAGGGAAGTGTTGGGAGATGAGCCTCTCAGGTTGGAAGGCACTCAGAACATGACTGGGGAAAACCTGCCTCCTCAATGTAGAGTTGGCTATGATGACATGAATGGAGCACAACTTTGACGACCTTCATTTCCTGATGGGGCACAACTCAAAATGAGGAGAAACAACTACAAACATCCATTAGTAATCAGAATAACAAATGTATGACGTATGAATCTAGGAGATTTGGAGGTTGTCAGAAATATAATGGAACACATAAAGATCGCTATCCTAGGCATTACTGGGCTGAAATGGACTGATATTGGCCATTTTGAATCTAACAATCATGTGGTTTATTATGTGGTCAACAGGAAATTGAAGAGAAGAAAATGGTGTCAGATTCATTGTTGAAAAGAACATTTCAAGATCTATGTTGAAGTACAACACTGTCTGTGATAGGATAACATCTTTACAGCTACAAGGAATGCCAATTAACACTACTATTAAGAGAGTGGAGAAGCTCATTATAATCAGACAAAACAAGGCCAGGGCAGATGGTGGAAGAGACCATCAAGTGCTCATGTGCAAGTTCACATGGAAACTGAAGAATAATAGAGTCCAGATGTGATCTTGAATAAATTCCCCTGGATTTAGAGACCATCTCAAAACAAATTTGATGCATGGACACTAGTGACTAAAGACCTGAAGATGGTCTCAAGAGTATCATATAGGAAGAAAGCACAAGGTCATTAAGATAACCAGGAAAGAAAGAGAAGACCAAAATGGATGTCAGAAAAGACTCTAAAACTTGCTTTTGATTGAAGGGAAGCTAAAGCAAATGGAAGAAATGATGAAGTAAAAGAGTTGAACAGAAAATTTCAAAGGGCAGCTCAAGAAGACAAAGTATTATAATGAAATGTGAAAAGACCTGGAGTTAGTAAACCAAAAAGGAAGGACATGCTCAGCATTTCTCAAGCTGAAAGAACTGAAGAAAAATTCAAACACTCAACTTGTTATATTGAAGGATTCTCTGGACAAAATATTGAATGATGCAAAAAGCATCCAAAGAAGATGGAAAGAATGCACAGAGTCACTGTACCAAAAATAATTGATTCATGTTCAGCCATTTCGAGAGGTAGCATATGATCAAGAACAGATGGTCTTTACAGAAGAATTCCAAGCTACACTGAAGGCATTGGCAAATTCAAGGCTCCAGGAATTGACAGAACTGTGGAAACCATTGAACAATATTATTAATGTCACATGCAAGCAATATTTTACTGAAGATGATTCAAAACCTGTTGCAACATTACAAGAACAGGTAACTTCCAGAAACTCAAGCCAGATTCAGAAGATGACATGGAACGAGAGATATCATTGCTGATGACATCTGGATCTTGGATGAAAAAAAAAGCAGAGATTATCAGAAAGATGTTTACTGATTCTATATTGTGGATCATAACAAACTATGGATAACATTGCAAAGAATAGGTATTTCAGGACACTTAATTGTGCTCATGAGGAATCTGTACATAGACCTAAAGGCAGTCATTTGGACAGAACAAGGAAACATTGAGTGGTTTAAAATTAGGAAAGATGTGTGCCAGGGTTGTATTCTTTCACCACACTTATTTAATCTGTATGCTAAGGGAATAATCTGAGAAAACGGATTATATAAAGGAGAATGCACATGAGGATTAGAGGAAGATTCTCTAATAACTTTAATTATGCAGATGATACAACCTTGCTAATTGGAAGTGAAGAGGGCTTACTTACTGATGACTATAAAAAAAAAACTACAGCTTCCATTACAGATTGTATTTTAATGCAAAGAAAACAATAATCCGCACAGTTGGGCCAACAAATGACATCAAGATCAATGGAGAAAAGATTGGCATTGTCGGACTTCATTCTGCTCCACGATCAACACTCATGCAAGTAGCAGCCAAGAAATCAAATGATGTATTGCATTAGGAAAATCTGCTGCTAACGTCCTCTTCAAAGTGTTAAAGGGCAAAGTCGTTTGAGCACTAAGGTGTGTCTGATAGAAGCCAAGGTATTTTCAATCTCCTCATGTACAGGTGAAAGTTGGACAATGAGTAAGGAAGCCCATTGAAGAATCGATGCACTTGGACTATGGTGTTGGTTTGTTGTTGTTGTTAAGTGTCTGAGTCAGTTCTGGCTCATAGCAACCCTGTATAGGGTTTCCAAGGAGCAGTGGTGAGTTTGAACTGCTGACTTTGGGATTCAAACCAACCTATCTAGCACTGTCAGAAGAGCAAACAAATCAGTCTTTGAAAAAGTGTAGCCAGAATGTTCCGTAGAAGTGAGGATGGGGAGACTTCATCTCTCATATTCTGGACATGTTATCAGGAGGAACCAGCCCCTGGAGAAGGGCATCATGCTTTGTAAAGCGAAGGGGCAGAGAACAAGAAGAAGACCCCAGCGAGATGGAATGACACAGAGACAACTACAATGAGCTTAAACAACAATTGTGAGGAGGATGCAAGACCAGACAGTGTTTTGTTCTGCTGTGTACAGGATTGCTATGATGGCATCTCACAACAACAACAAAGGCAGTACCCCTGATACAAGTCATCCTTCCTCGCACAGTGTTGAGCCCAGCACCGATGGTGTCTCCAAACCCACTGACTGAGGGAGGGCGGCTGCTGAGGAAGGCTGTACATGACTTATGGAGTATGCTCAGCACTTGTTCTCCTGTGGCTCCCTCAGAGAAGCTTGCTGTCACATTTTTAGGGGACACTGTGTGTGGGGGGGCATATCCCAGCCCCTGGGGTTGTGGAGCACTGATACCTAAATGTCCAAAGTTCTGCCATGGCCCCCATTGTAATGGAGGTATAACAGGTAGGGTAGTGTAAGGGGTCCTGCCCTTGGCACAGTTATGTGGCGCCCACCGTGTCTATGGTCTGTTCATCTACTGTCCATGTTGGACCCATCATGTCTAAGTTTTATCATCTACTATCCACAGTGGGTCCACCAAGTCTATGGGCTGTTCATCTACTGTCCGCATTGGGTCCACCATGTCTAAGTTTTATCATTTACTGTCCACACTGGGTCCACCTTGTCTAAGACCTATTCATCTCATGTCCACACACCCGTTCTGGACTGTGTGATTTGCTATGTTACAGCATCATTGGGGAGGAGCCTCTTGACTGTGGTCAGCAGGGAACCAGTGAGCTGAAGGATGAAAATTCCCAGCGTGCAGAGCGCTGGAGAAGTCCTTGTAGGTGTCAGGATCAGTAAGCACAGAAGCCTCAAATAAAGAAGAGCTTGGGAAGCTCCTAGGGCTGACGGAGGTCTGGATATGGAGTGTGAGGACAAGATATGAATGAGAAAACATGGCACGGAGCAGGCCAGCTAGGACGATGCTGTAAGGAAAACAGCCTCCTGAACCAGTTGCCCTCGACTTACAAGTGTCCAACTTATGCACAGCTGCAGTTACAGACCGACCCCATGGAGTCTACTGTAGCAAAAACTCGAGGCATGGAAACAAATGGGTACCACTATTATTGTTATTACAGTATTATGCAAAAGAGGTTTTAGTGTATTGGGAATGTTCCTTGAAATGTTTCATGTACAGAACAGTATAAAGGATGGATCCTGTATGCTCAGGCAAACATTTGACTAACTGACAGTAGATACAAACTGAACCTAACTCTTCTGACTTAAATACAAAGGCAGACAGGAACAAAACTCTTGTAATCCGTAAATTCTGAAGACATTCAGATGCTATTACAAGCTTTCAACTAGAGGAGTGACCAGTGCTACAAATGATGTGATTTATAATTTAGAAGATCGCTCTGCACTTGGGGGGCACTGTGCAGGGCAGGGAAGCAATAGGGCAGGGTGGGCAGGGAGATTCTAAGACCTTTGGTCCCCTTTCTGTCTTGGTCACAAGAACACTTTTCACACAGACTTGTTGTGAAGACCAAATAAACTGACCTGTGCAAATTTCCTAGCAGACAGTGATTTCTCTGTAAACGTGAGCCATGATTTACTGCCGTCTAATGCAGGAGGGATATCTAAATGTGCTTTGTCTACAGTCCTCTGCTCTACCAGCTGAGCTATCGAAGGGTGCGTGGAGTCCTGGTGTGGCGCTGTGCGTCAGACTGCAAAGTCGTTTGAACTGCAGTCAGTGGTTCAAGCTCACCAGCTGCTCCTTGGAAACCCTATACAGGGTCGCTATGGATCAGAATCGACTCGACAACACTTAACAACAACAACAAATGTAGGAGGGAAGGAGCTCTGGTATTGTAATGGTTAAGAATCAGGCTAATAACCTCAAGGTCATCAGCTGGAAACTAGCAGCTGTTCTGCTAGAGAAAGACAAGGCTTCCTGCTCCCTTAAAGATTTACAACCTTGAAAGGTTTACAACCTTGGAAACCTTATGCAGGGTCTCTATGAGTCTGAACCGATGGCATGGCACATGACCCCCACCACCACGAATGCATGAGGGGTGGCACTGCAGGATAAGCACTGGATTATTAACCTCAAGGTCGGCACTTCAACCTCACCAGCTGCTCCTTGGAAAGCCTATACAAAGTCTCCATGAGTCAAAACCAACTTGACAACACTTGGCAACAACAGTAAAAATTGGAGTCCTCGTGTGGCACTGTAGGATAAGCATTGGACTGCTACCCATAAGGTTAGCAGTTCATACTCACCAGCCACTCCTTGGAAACCCTATATAGGGTGGCTATGAGTCAGAACCAACTTGACAGCACTTAACAATAGCAACAATGGACGAGATGACCACTGCCATAACGAAGAACCAGTATCATATGGCACAACACCAGGAAACGTGTCTAGGTTTTTTTTTCCCCCAACAAATTATACGCTTTATTTCATCTCAATGATTACAATCTCCTCCCTGCAATAACAGTTACCCAACTTCCTCCATATGGCTTCCCTTTTACATCTCATATTTTACAAATGAGCAAAACAAAAATGTTTGATGTACAAGTACAAAAGATATATATTCATTTAAATGTCCTAAGGGCACATTCTGCAAGCCAATCCTGCCCACAGGCACACAGTCGTACTCAGTCTTTGGGCCTAGAGTTCCCAACTGCTCTATCTCGCCATGCCATTGCCTCTGTCACTCTCTCTGCTGTCCATTTTTCTAGGCAGGCTCTCACAGTCCACTCATGCTCTTCCCTCCTGATGGTCCTGGGATCATCTGTTCCTGAAATGAAAGATTACCTACTCCCCCCTGTTAGTTACACATCTTCTACAATTTCGGTTGTGACTATCGCAATTAGTCCTGCTAATAGTTACTCACAATTGAATCCTAAAATCCTACCAATATCATTCCCCATCCTCTTTCACTAGATCCATCTGTAGAAGAGGAAAACTATTCAGTGGGGATTCTACCTTAACCCTCATTCTAAAACTAAGCACATTCATGAATACTTGTAGTCCAGCCATTTTGTGCCTTTATGTTGTTGTAGGTGGTGTTGTTAGGTGCCATCGAGTTTGTATCAACTCATAGCGACCCTATGCACAACAGAATGAAACACTGGGCCAACCTCAGAATTGTTTTTCCGGCACTATATCTGATAGTGTTTCTCTGTTATTCATAAAGTTTTCAGTGACTAAATATTCAAAAGTAGTTTGTCACTCCTTTCTAGTCTGTCTTCATCTGGAAGCTCATCTGAAACCTGTCCACCATGGGTGACTCTGCTGGTATTTAAATACCAGTGGCATAGCTTCCAGAATCACAGCAACTCACACAACACCACAGTATGACAAACTGACAGACAAATGGTGCTTGTGCCTTTATAGCCCCCCATTTTTGATAGCCAAATGTCTAGATTACCCGTCCCTTTCAACACCGAGGAAATAAGGTTGTTCCTTCACATAAAGAATCCTTCCATTCCGGTTGGAATTTTGAGCAACTGCGTCCATAAACAAAGGTCCAGTGTTTCAAGTTGCAGCAGTTTACACTTGTTCACAGTATAAAGTGTCTTTATCTTAATCTGATCAAGTTCTGATCAGCTAGCCATCCAAGCTAGGTCAGCTAGGTACTAGTTGCAAGTCTGGGAGTTCATGCACACCTCCCTGACTTCTGAGTTTTTAAAAATGTTTTATTGTGAATTATGTGATAGTTTACATGGGAGCTCATTAGCTTTACATTCATCCTATTGTATATCGTTTCATTGCCATGGTTACAATTCCCTCCATGCATCATCAATCAACCAAAGGGTATACCCTGCAAGCCTGCCCCCTAATAGTCAGCACACAGCCCTACTCCCTCTCTGGGTCTAGAGTCCCCAGCCGCTCCATCTCTCCACATCATCGTCTCTGTCTCCATCTCTGGCATCACTGCTTCTCTAGGCAGGGTCCTGCTCTCCGCTCTTCTCCCTTGAGGGTCCCAGGGACCTCCGCTCCTAGACTGCAAAGTCAATCAATAACCTCCTTTTGCTACAAAAAGTCTACCTTTACATTTCCAACCCTCACAATCAGTCCTGATAACAATTATTTACTATTGTATCACAAGAGACGTATCCACATCTCCTTTCATCAGCCCCACCCAGACAGATTGGATACTAGTCAGTGGAGATTCTACCTTCCTCCATGCCCTCTGGAAAGCTTGTAAGCCAGTTACTTCTTGCCTTTGTAGCCTGCCTCCCTCATTTTGGGTAGCCAATATCCAAGTTGATCATCCCTGTCTACTCTGTGTATGGAGAAGGTGGGAATGATTCTCACTGTAAAGATTTGTTCCCTCTTTTGAACTACTGTATCCATAAGTGTAGGTCAAGTTCATCAAATGGTATCAAGTTATTCTTTTTTTCTTCTTCTTTCTTCTTCTAGTTGAGCTCTGATCATCCAGTCATTGAAGCCAAGTCAAGTGGGTATTATCTACAAGTGTTCTTATGCATATGCCCTCTCTTCTTATCAGTTGGACACTTCACTCTCCACTCTAGTCCTCTGTTGCTATTCACTGACTCTGGACCCAAGAGTACCCAGGTCTTGCCACACTGCTGGCCGACCAGGTCTCCACCCAGGTTTACAAGAGTCTATTGAACATTGTAGGGCTTAGCTCACAGCTTCATTGCTGTTTTCCCTCACTTCCCCTTATCAGTGACGAATGTGGTCACCAACCAGAACATGTATTCCCATTGAGTCTGAGTCTTGGAAGGGGGTTTGCCCTGAGGGGACCTGACCACTTGCCTTGATGTCTCCCGGGTGAGCAACTTGCTTGTTGTTGTAGTAATCAGTCGGTCTGCCTATATTGTTTTGTATTTTTCCTGTCGGTTTTTCTTTTAAGTTGTATCTTCTGTTCTTCTAGCTGCTCCAGGCTAGGCTGCTTGTTCTTTCAAGTGGAAATTTCCCACCTCAGAAGATTCTGGGTGAGGTTCAGGATTCCACCTATGGTCTTATGTAACACAGAGGCTCTGCAGGAAACATTTTTCACTGGGCACGTTGTAGCCCCATTTTAGGTATTCCAATCAGTTATAGGCAAAAGACGGACTTACAAGCTTTCTATGGTGATATTTCTGGCTATTCCTTTCTATCCCTCTCAAGTGTCTATTTTATAATGGTATGCCAGGGAAACCAAGATTCAAAAGACAGCCAAGCATGTTAACATTATTTCCTACCTTTTCCCCATTCCAACCATGTCTCAATCCCTGTATCCCAGAGCTCTGTTGTTCCAAGGTTGTGCATACATCATTATTTACCTCTGTCCCACTTAGCCCATGCAAACCTGCCTAATTGTTTTCCCGTACACTTTGTTCCTCCATTCCCCTCCCCCTTCTTGTGTCGTGTGTAGATATTGGAGACACACTGCCAATGATGTATTGACAATAGTGCAGGGCAGTGACCCTCCAGGTGCCCAGAATTCCACTCTGCTTTCTGTCTGGCTGTGTGCCCTGGAGGTGGAGCCGATGGCCAGCACTGCTGCCTCACTTGTGTACCAGCATGAGGAGAGAGGGTGCGAGGAGATGTGGAAGTAGTGCTCCCCCCCGCCCCCGGTCCCCCTGCCTCCAGCCCTCCATTCCCTCTTGCCTCAGCTCCATTCCCACAGACCCTTCGGGACTAAGTGTGGAAGCAGCATTGCTGGCTTGCTAGATCCTCAGGGCATCAGTACCCTTTGTGGTCCCCTTGGCCCTGTCCATGGCTCTAAATCGTTTCTCCATTAAATTTTCTTTAGGTCGTCTCTGTGGGAGTGAATTTAGTTAGACTCTGAAGGTGAGTTGATGCATTCAGACTGTTCTGCGGTGCTGGTAAGGAAGAGGAACTCTACTCCCCACCTCTAGAAGAAGAGGGACAAATCAGTCTTAGGAGAAATACCACCAGAACGCTCCTTAGAAGCTAGGATGGGAGACTTCATATTGTTTACCTTGGACACTTCATCAGGAAGCACTTATAGCTAGAAAGGAGCATGGTGCTTGGTAAAGGAGAGGGACAGCGAAAAGGAGGGACCTCCTGGAAGGAGATCACACAGTGGCCACAGCAGTCATGGAGATGGCGTGGGCTCCGGCAGACTTCCATTCTGTGATACATAGTGTCATCTCCAGCTCATGGGCTCTAGTAACACCAACCCCACCCTGTGTAGGGTGCAAGCACAGGAACATGCATCTCTCTGCTGACTGTCCCCCTTCTTCCTTTTTATGTACTAGATTAGGCATGGCCCACGGTGTCCACTAGGAATTCAGGGCTCAAACTAGAGTGGGGTCTGTTAGAGGCAGTTTCTCACTGAGGAGAGTAACTGTGATGCTTACATGCCAGGACATTGGAGGAAATGCTAAAGAAACATTATAACCCAACGTCACTCATTTCTTAGTTCTCTTTAAATTGGTCATAGATTATAATGTGAGCTATTAAAAAAAAACAAAAGAATAACAAACCTCTAAAGTCTCTGCAAGGAGAGTGGAGAGTCTTACATTTTGATAAAATCAATGAACCAGAGACTGAGAGAGGCATTGACTCACTTTAACGTAGAGTGCGTGGTATTGGTCCGCTTTCTACCTGGGGGAATGGCACACAATCACCCTAGAAGGTAATACAATGGGAAAGATAACCATGCAGGTGAGTTTATGTTTAAAGAGTTACCATAAATCACAACATCCCAGGAGCTCAAAGATTCATGGCAGGAGACTTGGCACGGACATTTTGTGGTGTCAAATGATGCTGTCACTATATTCTTTGTTCATTTTCCATGGGGTTATCTGTTCTGGGCGGTGGTTCATTTTCCAGGCTGCCAGACAGGCTGAGTGGGAATCCTGCACTCGGGAAAGGGTCCAGAACACTTGCTCTCAGAAACAATTCCATCTTCAACTAAACAAAAGACTACTGAAAGAACAGGTTCCCTTTTGGAAAGTAAAATATTAAGTTATGAATATATTAAGTTATGAATAATTTAGAAATAAAAATCAACGTGAGCCACTATTAAACATATTGTACCTACCTTTCAGATACCTTCTATGCATGCATTATTATTATATGTGCACATTTATATCATAAAGGATAATGTTTATCATTTCTTATCTGTCTGGCTCCAAGTGTTTTGCATAAATTGGCTCATTAGACAGAAAGCAGAAGTCTGGCTTTATTATTATACTAAACATGGTAGTGGTTACGATCAGGATTCTGCAGTCAGATTACTTGTGTTCAAATCTCAGCTTCATGCAAATCTGGGAAAACTTTGAAACTGCTTGGTGCTTTGAGATAAGCACTGGACTTCTAACTGTCAGGTTGATGGTTCAACCCATCAGCTGCTCATCAGAAGCCATGTACAGGATCACTATGAGTAGGTTAAGAATTGGGCTGCTAACCATAAGGCTGACAGTTCGAATTTACCAACAGCTCCGTGGGAGAAAGATGAGGCTTTCTGCTTCCGTAAAGATTTACAGCTTTGGAAACCCCATAAAGGATTGCTGGGAGTAGGAACTGACTCCATGGCACACCACCACCACCCACACCACATGTTATGGAAGGAGTCTGGCTGGGGTTGTAGGATAAACACTGGACTGCTACCCACAAGATCTGCAGTTCAAATGCACCAGGTAGTCCACAGGAGTAAGATGAGACTTCCTGCTCTATGAAGATTTACAACCTCAGAAACCCTCGACAGGGTCACTTTGGGTCAGAATGAGCTTGACAGCAGTGAAGAAGAGGAACAATGTAGGCCCATCATGTATGTAGTCTTCATAAATGGGGATCACTGAGCTCGGTCTTGGAGCAAAGACACAAACAGACAGGATCTTGGACCAGACCTTGGTGTGTGGACACTGTTTATGGTCAAGACAGTACTGTAGAGCACGGGGGAGTAACTGTCGACAGGTCTACTGGACACCCACATCAGAAAATAAAGGCCTGTTTACTACTGACCACCAAAATCAATTCAAGTGGACTGCACTTCTAAATTGGAAAGGTAAAGCCAACACTTTGAGGGATGTTCCCATTTCAGGGTAGGGTGGACCGTGTGGCAAACCAGACTCCCACTGTGGACAGTTGTTAGATGCTGTTGAGTGGGCTCCAGCTCATAGCAGCCCTGTGCACAACAAACGAACACACTGAGGGACATTTCCGTCCTGCCCCCTCCTCACAACCATTGTCATGCTTCAGCTCACTGTTGTGTCACTGTGCCACTCCATCGCACTGAAGGTCTTCCTCTTTCTCACTGACCTTCTTTACCAAGGGTGATGTCTTTTCTAAGTATTGGTCATCTGACAAAAATGTCCAAATCAAACAAGGCCAAGTCTCATCATCCTCATTCCTAAGGCGCATTCTGATTGTATTTCTTCCAAGACAGGTTTGTTTGTTCTTCTGGAAGCCCATGGTACTTTCACTAGTCTTCTCCAACACCATATTCCAAATGCATCCGTTCTTCTTTGGTCTTCCCTATTCACCAGGTGAGTCCTCAAGGAGCTATATTTGCTCTTTAACACTTTAAAGGGATCTATGGCTGCAGATGCAATATGGCTGACAATGAGAAAAACAAAACAATCCACTTATAGGATCAGAGAGCTGCTGAAGTAATGGGGTCTAGGCAGACAGGGGGCTCATTGCAATTCTGGACACAAGGAAGAGGTTGAATTTTCGGGGTTTGCCTCGGCAGGAAATCAATAAAGCTGTTGGCAGTGTTTCAGGCTGGAGAGGTAAATATGGGACCTGCTGTTGTTAGGTCCCATATATACACAACAGAATGAAGTACTGCCTGGTCCTGTGCCATCCTCACCATTGTTATTTACACTTGAGCCCATTACTGCTACCACTGCGCCAGTCCATCCCATTGGGAGTTGGATACCTGAAACCTGTGGTCCCCCCTTAGTATGAGAGTAACAAGAAGTTGCTTGAACCCTAACAAAGCACAACCTAACCTCAATTTCTCTGAGTTCTTGTGTGGATCGGGAGGTGGTGTTTCTTTGCAAAAGGCCAGGTAGTAAAAACTGTTGGCCTTATGGCCTATATGGTCCCTGAGTCAACAACTCAACTCTGCCCCATGACGAGACAGCTGCCATAGACTCAACCCATTGTGGTTGCGTCAATTCTGATTCCTAGTCACCCTATGGCAGAGCAGAAGTAGCTCACAGGCCTCCCAAGACGGCAATCTTTGTGGAAGCTGACTGCCAGAGCTTTCTGCCACAGAACGGCTGTGGGTTTGAATTCCACACCATTTTGGTTAGTGGCCAAGTGCAGTAGCTTAGGTCATGTTTCAATGAGGAGTTGGCAACTTGTTTCCTGAAACAGGACAGTTAGGAAATGAATTGACCTCCTGGGCTCTGTCATCCCTGACTACTCCACTCTGCCCCTGTCATGAGAAAGCAGCCTTAGACAATGCATAAACTAAATCCTGTGATTGCCCCGACACATCTATTTATGGGCACTTCTCACCTCTCATGTCTTCTGTTAATCATTGTCTAACCATCAAGAAATGCAAAATGACTCTTGGGTCACATTAGTCTAAAGCAGGCAGAGTTGTGACTTGGCCTGTGGGCTGCTGTTTGGTGACCCCAGGTTTAGATTAGGGTGGCCGATCCAGCTTTGATTTCCTTGCCGAGGAATGGTGAGGGCTCTCAGGAAGGGATGGCTTACCCTGGACCTGTGACCATGCAGAATCAGCAGGTATGTGAGGCAATAGAGCCACGTGACACATGGCAGAGAGAAGTATGTTGTTGTTATAAGCAATATGAAATAATTCACAGGTGACATAGCTCTGCCATTGGCTGACAAAGACTTAAAACACAAATGACTAGACTCTCTTAGGAGATGAATAAATAAACAGACAAAGAAGCTCACCAATTAAATGGAAATCCTAGAAGTGAACGATGGGCTGGCTGTCCAGGGTCAAGGATGGTTTAACAGCAGAATTAGACACAGAAGTAGACAGAATGAATGAACTGGAAAGTAACCAACAGGGGGGACCCAAAGCACATGGAGATAAAAAGACATAGAAAACCCACAAAAGCCAGGGGGAGCATTTCTGGAAAAGAGCTGAAAGACCTAAAACAGGCATAATTGGAGTGCCATAGATTAGATTCTGCCTTGTATTTTAGAAGTAAAATGTAAAAAAATATGCAAAAATACGTAATCGCTGCAAAATATAATCCTATAGAGTCAAAAAGACTTGTGAAACCTGAGAAGGAATAAATACATAATAAAAATAAAAATAAAAGTAAAACCAAATCTAGGCTTTAAGGAGAAAGAAAGGCCAACATCAGAGGAACAGTGAGATTGAGGGCAGCCCCTCTGAGGAACTGCAGAGATAAGCCGCCTTACAGTGTGGGGGAAATACAGTTATGTACATTCATACGTTCCCAGTGGCTCACACTTTCAGCACCGAAACAACACGGAACACAAGTTTGCTGTTGTTGTTAGGTGTCTTGGAGTTGGTTCAGGCTCCTATGGATCCTGTGTAGGGTTTCTTAGAGTGTACACCTTCACAGGACCACAAACCTCATCTTTCTCCTGAGGAATGCTGGAGGTTCAAACTGCTGACCTTGTGATCATCTTAGAGCCCTGTGCTTACCCTACAAAGTCTACACTGCATTCCAGAACACAAACTAACATCTTTTAAATGTGTAAAAAGACCAATTGAGAAGTGTCTAATTATCAGAATCATTCCTTTCTAGTAGTTGTATACACACACGGTTTCTTGGTTCAAATGGGTCCTGAAAAAGTTATATATATATATATATATATATATATATATATGTGTGTGATATAATCATCCAGAGTTACTTAGCATCAATGAGTAACATGCACACAGCTTTCAAAGTCCTTGGGGGGTTCAAATGGCTAAGTGTTTGGCTGTTAAATGAAAGATTGGAAGTTCAAAGCCACCCAGAGGTCCCTGGAAAGAAAGGTGTGGCAATTTGCTTCCGAGAGGTCACAGCCTTGAAGCCCGGTGGGGTCATCCTGAGTTGGGGGGAACTCAGTGACAACTGGTTTATTTATTTGTTGCTGTTGTTTTTGGCATCTGAGGGTATTGTTACTAGGGTTCTAGTTCACATGCACAGGTTCATCCCAAATAAAACATGTTTAAACATGTATCTGTCATCAGTAGATGACTGCAGACAAGTCTCCCCAATAATCCACTTAGTCTCATTAAAGCACCTTCAGAAAGGTCCCATCTAAACAGTGGCTTCTGAGGGAACATGCTGGGCCAGTTAAGTCCAACACAGAGAGGCCAGCTAAGTAGGTTAAGGTGACAGTCTTTTTGTGATTTGAAATGGGGGGAGTCTTGGTGTGGCACTGGACCTTAAGGTCAGTTTGAACTGCCAAGATCAGCGGTTCAAGCTCACCAGTTGCTCCTCAGGAACTCTATACAGGGTTGCTATGTGTTGGAACAGACTTGACGGCACTTTACAACAATTCTTGACAGATTTTTTGGAAGGACACAGGGTGATCACTGGGCTTTTTATGAAGATGTTCTAAGAAAATGGGAAGTTACATTGGTGTGACACAGAGCAGGAAAGCTGCCCCGAGGAACTTCTCATCACGAGAGTGCATATCCGTTCATCTTTCAAGGAAAGCAAGAACCATCCTACGAAAACGTCTCGGTAAAGCCTATCCCATCCACTCTACAGCCCTGATCTTGACCTTCAGGCTTCTTTTTGTTCCCCGAACCCAAAGAACATTTCAAAAGAACAGCATTTGTGTCCCTCAAGGATGCTCAAACTGCCGTTTTGACATAGCGTATGTAGAAGCATGCAGAGCGCTCTGTCGAAGGGTTAAAGAGATGGAAACACCTCCCTAAAAGGGGAGGCTGTGTTGAGAGACAATAGCTTCCTGTTTTGATATTTTTGTTTAACAACGGTTTCTGTGATTTTTTTTTTTTTTTTTTGGCAATACTGTTAGACTTACCCTCATGTAGTGTGTACCTTTTGGACATATTGTCCGGAGGAAACAGTCACTGGAGAAGGATGTCATGCTGGGTAAGGTGGAGGGTCAGAGAAAAAGAGGAAGACCCCTAATGAGATGGATCGGCCAGGTGGCATCATTGATGGACTCAAGTGTGGCAGCGGTAGTGAGGTTGGCCCAGGATCGGACATTGGTTCGTTCTGCTGTGCATGGGGTCGCTATGAGTCGGTTCCGATTCAATGGCACCTGACAACAACAACACCAACAAGTGTGTACCTGGGATCGGGCCTTCTTCTTAGCACTGTGCATGTGGATGCCCACCTTTGAGATGCAGTGGGACGGGCTGAGCTGGATTTCAAGGGGCTGACTGCACTGAACTCCTCAAGACTCCGGCTCTAACCCCAACAGCTGCATGCCCCTGGGCCAGTCTCCACCTTGATGGCTCAGTCACCTCATCTTTGAAATAGATTGTCACCTGCTTTAAAGAATGTGGTCCTGCAGGTGATGTTCAGGTAGGAGAGACAGGTAATCAGAGCCCTGCCACACCCCCTCAGACCCAGGCCAGGGTGTCATGAAGGGAGTCAGGTGTAAACACAGTGGCTGCCCTTGTCCCCATCATCACCTACCTTCAGGCATGCTCACTTACTGAGGACCTGGACTGACTCCTGGGGGTGATGAACAGCCATTGCCTGATTTCATGGTCCCCCAAGGTCACCCTGCTCTCTGCAGGCAGACAGAGGAGAAAACCCTGTCTCATGGCTCACAGTGCCGGATCCATCCCCCAAACACACTCGCAAGATGTCTTTGCAGCCAGCGGCGGCGATGTGATGTTCACAAAATGGGTCTGAATAGGACCATCCCTCATGTTTATCGTTTTTTAAAAGCGTTCTGAGGACATTTACCCAAAGTAGGTTATTAAGACAACTTTTCCTAGCTGTCAGACCCACTCATTGGTCCTTCTTTCCTCTCTTCATTTTCGTAGCCAATGGAAATATTAAAAGATTTGCTTAGTAAACTCATTCTTTACATCCAGAGAGAAATACAAGCTAAGCGCTCACGTGGCCTCGTCTCTAATCTTTTTAGCTCAGTGGGAAAATTTACTGTGGTCCTCTCCATTTTTCCCTTCACAGACCATTGATGACACATGGTCAGGATAATCAGTGAGAAAATGGAAGGCTTGCTCCCTTCCAGAGATCTACGGCACATCCGTGCATCCCTGCCACTTTTCTTCCCCATCTCTCCCTGGCTCACATGTCTGGCTCCACTTTTAAAAGTGAAATATGGAGGTTTTGGTAAGCACATTGTCCATCTCCTCTTGATGGATATTTCTGAAACAATCTCATTATCACCAGTTATACGCCGCCGGGTCATTTCTGGAGCAGGCCCATGGAGCGACTTCTGATAGCACGGTGGATGATATTGGATATTGTATTTTTCTGGAAAGGTGAGCAGAGGAAATGGTTTTGAAACTGTTTTCACAGTTAAGGACGACAGTTCTGGTAGAGAGCCCATTAGGAGGGGAGGCAAGGCATAAACGCCGTCTGTGTGGACTTGTGCCATCATCTGGGTTTCTCAGGGACCCTTTGAGCCTCTGAGTCCCTGCCCTCCAGGCCTGGGGTCACCTGTGCCTTCCCTGGAGTCTGGACTCTGTGTCTAGCTTGGATTGTAGACAGCATGCAGCACCAGAGAGAGGTAAAGTGTTGACTTCTTGCTAGCAGTCCCCGGAGAGAGATGCCATGCTCTGCAAAGTGGGGGAGGGGGGGTTATCAAAAAAGAAGGAGACCGCCAATGAGATGGATTGGCACCATGGCAGCAGCGATGGGCTCAAGTGTAGCAATGATTGTGAGGATGGTGACGTGTTTGGTTCGGTTGTGTGTAGGGTCACTGTGAGTAGGAGTTGATTCAACAACGCCTAACAACAACAGCCGGGATGCTGGCCACCATGTCTGTGGGTCTGTGGGTGGCTAGTGAACCTCAGTTCCTTCCTTTGGTGCCTGTCAGTGTGGACAGTGCCATTTCCCCGTGCCTGGAAACCTGTGTCAAACCGGAGACACTGTCCTGTCTGGCCTGTCCTTGCTCATCTGCTGCTGGCCATTCCCACCGCAGTCTGGGATGTTTGTCCTCTTCCATTGTCCTGTCCTGGCAGGACTCCTGCTGCTGTTGTAGGTGCTGTGGGGGCAGGCTCCTCCTCAGGGTGACAGCTGTCCGGTCCTGCATCCATATGACCATGATCACACGGTGTGACAGGACCACTGTGATCCCAGCCAGCTACCTCAAATGCCCCTTTCCTCCATACTGTCCATGTCCCTCTGCCCACCACTGAAGGGCATCAGTGATCTTTCTAGAGTGCAAATGGACACTATAGGCTTGCTCCAAACTCTTTGAGTCAGACCGAGACTTGTGTCTGAGGTCCTCTGGGACCAGTTACCTCTCTCTACCACCACCACACAGAGACACACAGACACAGACAAAGAGACAGACACACACACACAATCATACATAGATACGGATATGCACAGAGACACACAGACAGAGAGACAAACACAAAGAGTCACACACAAACACAGACAGACAAACACAGACACAGAGAGACACACAGACAAACATCTAGAAAGACAAACACAGACACAGAGAGACACACATACTAACATATACACACATGGACACAGATACACACACACACACGACACATGCAGACACAGAGACACACAGACACACACACAGGTCCCTCGTGCCCTGGGTCCCGGGCTCATTTCAGACGGTGAGCTCTCAGCTCCTGAGTCCGCTGTGATTCCTAGGGGACGACCAGCTCTGATTGTGGTATTCAAGTCGGGTCCAGCCTCTCTCACATCTTCCTCCCGAGCCCTGGAAACACATTCTCCTCCTGCTTCATGCGCCTTTGAGGTTTCCTTGTCACATTTTGACTTTCTGTGATGACCACGTGGAGACTGTGCCCACTTTGCACCAGAGCCTCTCAGCAGGGGCCCAACGTTCCAGAAATGGCCTTCTTCTGAGGGTTCACAGGGGGGCTGCAGCGTGACCACTTTACATCAACTTCCTCCAGGCAGCAGGAGACATTGTTTGAAGCATCCGGTTGGCAAGGGCTGACCAGTGGGCGAGGTTGCAATCACAAGGTGCCTTCCTACTGACTAGAACAGGCACCCTGACGCTGCTCCACCCTGTCATTCCATGTCTGGGTTCCTCTTATGTGAGGTCAAGTCAAATCTGAGTCTAATTTTCACAATTAGAAGACTGTGTACATAGCCCATGGCTGTGGCTCCCAGGAGCATGGGATCTGGGCTGCATTTTGTGGAGGTGGTCACACTTGTAAGGCTACGTGTGGTGGGGTGTGGGGGTTGGTGGGGAACCCTGAATGCAGTTGTTGTCACACTTGTTCTAGATGCCATTGAGTTGACCTCACAAGGTTCAGAGTAGAACTGTATTCCACAGGGTTCTCAGTGGATGATTTTTCATAAGTAGA
>NW_006408623.1:8974316-8978086 GCF_000296735.1 Chrysochloris asiatica | reverse complement strand
AGAGTAGAACTGTGCCCCACAGGGTTCTCAGTGGATGATGTTTCATAAATAGATCCCACTCATGGTGCCCCCGTGTGTGTCAGAGGAGAACTGTCCCCACAGGGTTCTTTGTGGATAGTTTTTCATAAATAGATCATCAGATCTTTCTTCTGAGGTGCTGCTGGGGGTACTCTAACCTTCAAACAACCTGTGAGCAGGAGAGCACTTACTTGTTTTCAACCAGGACTCCCGTCAAGGGCACGCCTTCTCCTCAGTGGGCTCTGTCCTCTCTGTTGAAGGCAGACTGTGCTGAGGGGACACAATGGGGCCCTGTTACCAGCTGGCCCTTCCTCTTGAAGGCCTGGCAAGAGAGGAAGTCTCCTGGTGGCAGCTGGAGTCCTGGAGGGTCTCTCCTTTGACCCTCATTTCAGCTTTGTGCTGTGGACTTGGTGGGGATCCTGGCTGCAGAGCAGGACCACGCCCCGTGACCGCTGATACTGAGCCTGCTCTGTCCGCTCACCTGGGAGGTTCCACCTGAGCCCTCAGACCCCCAAGGATGGCTCTCCAGCCTCTGGTTCTCACTGACCAAGCTCCCTCTTGGCTGGCAGTTGGTCCTTTCTCTCCAAGCATGGACATGCACAGAGATTCAATGAGTCTGGATCTCTCTTGGGGAGACTGGCTGCATCTTGATCACGGGCTGCACTTATTTTGGGGCATGATTCACAGAGCTTGACAAGTAACAGGGAAGGAGCCTTTTAAAAAGTGACTCTGTTGGGTTGGGATTAACTAACTGAGCCAGTCAGCCCACCTGGGGACCCCTGAGGAGCAAGGCAAGTCACCTCAGGTTCTGCAGAGCTGGCCCTGGAGCTGGGCACTTGTCCTGATGTCCTTGTCCTGATATCCAGCAGGAAGCACAATCTCCGTGGCTGTCTGGTTGGTGGAGGTATCTGCTCCCATCAGCAGGTCACCTGCAGAGACTCTGGAACTCATTGAACTCATTCCAGCATCGATTCTGGGAGCACATGGTGTAACCATTAATATAGTTCCTGTTCAATGAGGCCAGGGGGCTCATTTTTCACGTTTTCCTCCCTCCGTGGACTTGTCACTTGTGTGCTCAAAGTGCCCTGTTCTGATGTAATATGAACAGGTAAACGTGAGCATCATTGATCTGCAGAATGGTAGGGAACCCCATTAGATGAGGGGGCGTGGTGGGTGAAGGAGTGTGTTCAGCTTTCCCAAACCTCCAACTGAGGTAGAATTAAGTTGGCTTTTGTCTCCTAAGAGCTGTCAGTTCTCTGGGACACTAATTTCTGTGTCGCCTTTGGGATGGTCCCAGTGGGGACATCAAGATGGGGAGCAGCCTTACAGGGTTCAGAGTGGGTTAGGAGGGTGGGGGTGGTGATGGACAGAACTACCAATGGTGGACTTGTTCCCACAACTCTGCTTATGTGGTCAGCCCTCAGCGACACCCCTGCCCCCCTCCATCTCCACCTTGTCCTCTCCCACTGCCTCATAGACTGTACTCTGTCCCGCTCTAGCTTTACCCCCAACACTATCCTAGGTACACACTTGCTGTTGTTGTTGTTGTGATACATCAAATGTGCTTGCTTGTATCCATTTGGATTGCTTTTTTTTTTTTTTTTTCATGAACCAGAACTTTCTCTACTTCCTTTTTGAATTTATTTACTTTAAATTTTCAAAAAATGTGATTTGAGTGAAAGTTTACATAGAAAGTTTGATTTTTATTCAAGAATTCATGTACATTTTGTTCTGTGACGTTGCTTGCACTCCTCACAATGTAACAGCACTCTTCCCACTTCTGCCCCGTGTCTCCCGTTTCCATCTGTCCTTCCTTCCTACCCTTGGGTTACTGCTCCTCTCACAGAACTGTCTGCTGTTTGTCTGAGAGCTGAGTCATGGAAGTGAGGTCAGTTCCAGGCCTGGAGAGTGACCCAAGGCCAGAGTTTCGGGGTTCCATCTGTCTCTATCTGATCAGTAAGCTTGCTCTTTTAAATCTATGTATAAATGATTTTGAGTTTTGTTCCACCTTTTTCTCCCACTCTGTCCAGGACCTTGTAATGGGCGTGTTTCAGAGCGGTTGGTAGTGGTAGCTGGGCATCCTCTGGGTTTTGTGGTTTCAGAGCTGTGTGTTGCGCCTTTCCGTTGGATTCATCGTTTCCAAGCGACTTCCATTGTCTCTAGTCTTCTTTCCTCCGGATGGGGACAGACCAACAGTTGCACCTTAGATAGCCAATCACAAGCTTTTAAATCTTAATTGCTACTCACCTAAGTAGGACGTAGAACACTGTCTTTGGGGACGGCGTTATGACATCTGACCTTGGTGTCTTCCATTCAAGGTCTGAGTTTGAGTCAGGATGTGGGACCAGTGGGTCTAAGATGCCTCTATCCTGTTCTGTGGAGGGACTCAATGATGGCTGAGAGCTGAGCACGGGCTGATTCCCGACCTGCTGGCATTGAGTCCATTCTGACTCAGATGATCCGATAGCATAGAGTAGAAGTGCTTTGTAGGGTTCAGAGGGTCTTCATCTTTACACAATCAGATGGCCTCATCTTTCTTCCCAGGGCCAGCTGGTGGGTTTGAAGGCTGACCTTGTGGTTAGCAGTCCAACACTGAACCCATTGTACCAACAGGGCTCCTCACAACAACATTGGTGGTGGTTGAGTCCAGTTGGTTCCGACTCACAGGGACCCTGTTTAGTGTTCCTGAGATTGTCTATCTTCATGGGAGCAGACAGCCTCACTTTTCCCTCAAGTAGCGGCTGGTGGGTTTGAAACACCAGCTTTGTGTTCAGCAGCCCAGTTTGTAATCCAGTGAGCCACCGGGGTTCTTTATGTGCAGATTAAAGGAGCTCAGACCCTTGTAAACTGCCCCCTAAGTGGTCTCCTGCTTCTGTCCTGAGATGAGGGTCTCTTAATCTCCTCTGTGGACCCAACACTAAGCTCCGTTTTATCTGGAGACCACAGGCAGGTCAGTTCCCCAGATGACCCTCTACTGAGGAGCATCAAGGTCAAAGGTCGCTGACTGGGTGACAGCTACCTGTGTGATCTAGGAACTGAGAAGCAGACGGGGGCGGGGGGGGCTTTCTAAAGTAGATCATCTGGCTGCAAGACTCTCCACTGAGTTGACTCCCCATGGAGTGGGGTGTGACACCCCCATTAATCTGCTGCTAAAACACTCAAAACCCAAGCACTGCTGTCAGATCCACAGTGGCCCTGCAGCCTACACCAGAACCATTCCACAGTCCTTCCGGAGCCGGCAGCCACCTCTTTCTCCCACAGAGCAGCTGGTAGGTTCCTACTGCTGACCTTGGGGTTAGCAGTCCAGTGCTTCTCATTGCCCTGCACGGCTCCGTCCTCTGACCTTAGGGTGTTTAAAAGCAGCACATCACTGACGACAGCACTCAGGGCTTGGCTGTGTTCCCACTCCAATGCACATTTCCTTTCGTTCTGCAGATTTTTCAGGGAATTTGTCAGCTGGCCTCAAGGGCCCCAACTCATGTCCGGGTCTTATGTCATCCCCAGGAGTAGTTTTGGATCCAAGCACGGCAATTTGTAGGGTTTTCACTGGTTGGTTTTCTGAGGGACGTTGCCAGGCCTTTCTTCATCTAGAGGCTCCCCTGGCACTGACATCAGCCTTCTCTGAGAGCCATGGATGGAACCTGCACATAACAGAGACTTCTACCCCACAGAGGCAGCTCCTGTCTAGCAGGAGGAGACCAGGTGAACCTGAAACTGGACCCTCACAGGAAGCTGTGGTGAGAGAGTGGCAC
>NW_006408623.1:8947416-8974201 GCF_000296735.1 Chrysochloris asiatica | reverse complement strand
GTGTGTGTCAGAGGGCTGACCACACTTCCACCAAGTGATCATTTTACCTGAAAATTATGCAGGGGCCTTTTGGTCCACCGCCTCCTCCCCCCATAAAAACAAGCTCTGTCTGTGTCCTCCTTGGGGACCCGCTAGAATGATACGACCGCACAACAGCTAAACAGCTTAGCTTTCTGGAAAAGGCCGCCTGAGATCAACCCTCTAAATGTAATTGAACAGCATCTAGTGGCAGAAAACGTCCATTGTAATGGGATTAACGCTCAGCTGTTTCCTGGGGAACACTCTGCCTTGGTTACTGAGACTTGTTTACTAAACACGTACTTGCTTCATCAGTGTGAGGCGACTGTCAGTATTTCTGGTCCTGAAAGCAGAAAGCACTGCACTATGCTAATTAGATTCAAGCACCCCACCCCCACCCCCCACCCCAAGAGTGAGCTCCATTCAGAATTAGGGATGCGCTGCTCTTTGGAGAACTTGTCCATTTTTCAGCGGAGGCGTTTGGTATGGATTTAGAGGATCAATATGGAGAGGGATTCAATACCCCGGGATTGTCTGTGAGCTAAACTGTCTCCTGTTCCTGAGAGCTCAGCAAACACCTCACATGGTCTGGAAAGCACTGAGCAGTTGACTTGACTTAGCGAAACGGAGGAGTGGCCAAGAGCTCATTCCTGGCCTGGCCTCTAAACCCACATGATTTTACTGTGGCTCAGAGGACACGGATCAGAGGTTTGTGGCCAGGCTGGGGGGCAGAGGTTCCATGCTCCTCTCCTAACCTAGAGTCCAGTGGTTCAAACCCATCAGAAAGAAAGACCTGGTGGTCTGTGTTCAGAGAGATCACCTCCAAGAAGACCTCGGGGAGCAGTCTACTCTGTCACACGGAGCCCCAGAGTCAGCGGAACTGATTGTTATCACACGTGTTAGAGGTACAAGGCTGTACATGAGCTCCCCTGAATCGTGAGGAGTAAGCTCTCTGCCCCTTCAGTACCACTGCTTCCTCACCCTGTCCATTCAGATCCTGGGACCTTCCCAAGTGCCCGAGTCCCTGTCTGCCCCACCCCCACAGGGCCTGGGTATATGTGACATGGTGCCCTCCCTGCCTGCTCTGCCCCCATTGGGTCTGGGTAGACAGGACTGGGTGCCCTCCCTGTCTGCCCTGCCCCCCACTGGGCCTTAGTTTGCTGGAAGCAGAGAGCTTCTTTGCTTTCCCAGGTCTCACCTTGAGGGAAAATCAGAATTGAAGATTGGTTTCTAATCAAGCAGAAGACTAGGTCATCCCTCAGGCCAGTATTGAACTGAATGACAAAACCCTCTGAGCTGGCCCCAAGTGGAGCCTAAGCCCCTCCGAGGGCAGGGTGTCTCATGCACTGGCCTGGGCAGTGCTCTGTCCTTCACCACCAGGTGAATGGTCTCTTATGGCCCCATGCCCGGCTTGCCCCCATCTCCTCTCCTGCACTGCTGTTTTCAAGCTGTTGCCTTGCTCTGTGCTTCCCCTGAGCACTCAAAACCCCACCTGGAGCAGAGACTAAGCCAGTGACTGGAGACCCCCACCCAGCCCTGTCTCATACTACTCCAGACAACGCATCAGCCAACATCCCTCCTCGCTCCAAGAAGAAGCATCCTTCACAACTTGCATGGCAGCCCAAGCCTGGAGAAGCCCGAGTCTTTGGAAGCTCACTCACTTCCTCCCATCTTTCCACATGTGTGTTCAGGGCTTTGACATGGAAGTCCTGTTGGCACACCCTGTCTCCTGGTCCACTCCTTGGACAATACCTGCACCCAGGATGTCCAGATGTCTTTATTGTCCCCTTTGCCATGGCCCATCATGTCTTGAAAGAGAATCTTCAGTCCGTACTCTGCATTGCCAGATAGTCAGCCCCCAGCCAATGCAGCCTTCCCGCAGGTTGTCATGCAGCGCAGTGTGAGAAAAGAAGCCAGCTTTATGGCAGAGTCCATATCTGCATTTGGGATGTGACTGGACTTCACCAACTTACAGTCAGTCTATCTCTCCATCGAGGACACGGCCTTTGGGGACAAGATGAGGACAACTCTGCAAAGGGTTTTCTTGAAGAAATGTCCGTGTTGACCAGTGACATTCTTCTTGCATTCTTTCCATTCTTCTGCCAAGTTGTAGAGGCTGAGTTTTAATAGCGGAACACACACAGTTTTCCTGAAACCTATTGAGACTACATTTGTACCCTTCCGGTAAATGCCTGGGCAGTGAGGTGGTGGGGGCACCCACTGAGACTGAGGAGAGGGTGTGGTGACCCTGTTGTGGAGAGGGAAGAGTACAGGCATACACCGAGTGTCTCATCCAGAAAAAAGCAAGAATGCCGAGAAAATCTTCAACTTTGAGTTATGCTCTTTGGAAGGAATTAGAAATTATCAACTTCTTTAAAAAACACTGTTGTAAGCAGAGCAGACCATTGGTTTTATATTCATACAGATTTCATTTCCCTTCCTGGTTTGTAGTCCTCTCCATGTAACATCCTTGTCCCATGCCCCCCTGTGTTTACTGTCTCCATTCCTCCTTTTTTTCTAACCCTTCTGAGCTCTGTCCTTGGGTAAACTCTGCCCTTTGGATCTCACATGGTTGATTTTTCTAAGTTGTGCCAGGGGGATGAGTTCAGTTCCAGACCTGAGGGTGACTATCTCCTTTTGATTTAGGGTTCCAACAAGATAGGCAATCAACGAGGGCACGTGTAGGTTGTCACTTATTTGAGGTGTTATTAGGTGTGGAGACATCAGGGTTTGAGGTGGCACGAGGTGGCTATGCAATGCAGCAAGAGTCGGGGTTGGCATAGGGTCCTGGTCTTATATCTGGACCCTTGAGCACATTTCAGGCAAGGTTCTAAGAACCTTGAGCATGCTACTGATGAATGTACATAATAAAAGGACATATTACATTGGGCAAATCTGCTACAGAGGACCTCCTCAAGGTTTTAATACAAGCAAAGATGTCACTTTGATGACTAAGTTGCAGTTGATCCAAGCCATGGTCTTTTTGATTGCCTCATGTGTGTGTATTAGCCGGGCAATGAAAAAGGAGACGGGAAAATGAACTGCTGCTTTCAGAATGTTGTGTTGGCAAAGAAGGTCATTTAAAATGAGGGAACCCCTCAATGAGATTAATTGACACCTCTTCTTTCTCAGGACAGGCCGAGCATATATGGGGAAGGTTCCAGCTTCCCAACACTAGGACAACAGCAGTGACTACTCATAGGCTATTATGGGATGCAATGAGGGGACGTGTGAGAAGTGCTTCATGTGTGAGCTCCTGTTCTCTGCTCACCAAACATAGCCCTAACCAGATACTCTCTCCCTCAGGTGATGCTAAAATCCAGAACCACAGCTGTACATGGGTGGTTGGGACTGTGAGAACCTGCCTGTCCCATCCTATGACTTCTATGAACTTAGAGGCCATCTGGAGCTTCAGGATTTGTATGTTTCTAGGAAATCAGTGTATATAATCATTCACTGGGGACAGAGGGAAAAGAGAATGAATTCTGGGAAAGATAAATTGGTGTTTGTTGGTCCTTTACTGTGGTCCTAGCAGAGACTTTAATATAATCTACTTACAGAAAACTCTAAGTGATGTTGTTGAATGTTTAGCAGAATTGTAACTGCGTCTTTACGTTCCTAATGTGCACTGACAACTCTTTTCGAGATTGCAAATAAGTCTATTCAAAATAAGACCAGAGTTCACTCTCTTGCAGATTTCTCACTTTTGATGCTGGAGACCTGTGTTCCGTTCCTGGCCAGTGCACCACTTCTGTGACAATCACGCATCTGTCAGTAGGGACTTGTGTGTTGCTAGGATGAAGAACACGTGTCAGTGGAGCTTTCAGACTAACAGGGATGAGGAAGGGAGGCTTGGCAGTCTACTTCTGAAAACCACCCTCTGGAAAACCTGTGGTTCACAAGACTCCAATCTGCAATGGATTATGGCAATGATGGGTGGAACAGGACCTGCTGGTGTTTGGGGTCACCTGCTGCATGGGGTCACCATGAGTCAGCTCCCAACAATGACTTCAAAATGCAAGGGTCAAAGATGAGGGCACAAGGTTCATTCATTCTGGCCAGATTCTTGACTCAACTCTTGATTCTGAGATTAGGAGATTTTTGTGTTAGAACTTTGACCCTGGGGCATGTGATCCAGTTGTTTGTGAAAACAGAAAACAAAAACGTAGAAGGGTAAGTGACATGGCTTGTTGTTGTTGTAAGGTGCCATCAAGTTGCTACCAATTCAGCGACCCTATGTACTGGGCCAACCTCACAATTGTTGTGACATGGCTTGGTCACTCCTAATCAATGTGGACACGTCCAGATTTACCAAACTTGAAAAGAAATGCCATGGAAAAGTCAGCCTGGAGTGCAAAAGCTTTGCAAACACATTGGAAATTTATGTGCAGAAGCAAGTGACCAGTGAGCATGGAGCTCGGCTTGGGTCTCCACACAGGGCTCCGCAGGGACAGCTGACGGGCAGAGGCCACAGGCCTCAGTAGACATGGTATCCTCTGACCATTACATTTCTGCTCACAGCGGACTCTGTCCCTTGTAGAGGCTAAGGCAACGTCACCTGCAAAGTTGCCCGTAGGTAGGCCCCAAGCAGGTGTCCTTGAAATGTTGGCTGCTGACAAGCTTGCAGTTACAATAGGTTCCCGGTGACTCCATGTCCCCAAAGATAGGTCCTCCTTTCAGCAAACAGTGGGGATCCCAGGATTCCACTCCTGAGTTCCCGTCAGGCCAGGCTTCCTCCAGGTTATTGCCTGAGAACATTCCGAGAAATTAAGAAGCAACATGATTCCTAGAGGTGGGCCCACAGGCCTGGAGACCCGGAGGTGTCAAATGAGCCAGCGCTGCTCTTCTTCTCGGGGCTGTTGAATTCTTTGGGGAGACAAAGATAAAAAGTCTTTGATGAGTTAGAGCCAGCTCTGCTTTGAAGACATCCTCCATAAGCAGGCTTTCTGTATTTAATGGTATTAGAATGTTGTTGCAATTCAGCAGTGCAGGATACAGGTGGAATGAAGGTTCATATCCAAATGTGTCTGCAGCACATGACGAGTCCACAAGAGCAAATCTCCCCCAGGAACACTGGGGCCAGATGACAGAGATTGTGAGAACTCTCTCTCTCACACAGAGATATACTCACAATTGCAATCCTACACACATAATTCACATACGCATTCACACACATGTATGATCAAATACACATATACAATCACATAGAACACTATCAAACACATACACAAATACGCTTACATATAAGTATGCTCATACATACACTCTTACACACATAACTCACATAAGCACACAATATATGATCATAAATGCATATGCAACCACATACACACATACACACTCTCACAAATGAATATACTCACATACGTATATACTTACACACGCACACACACTTATACACATTTCTGCATTCCGTTGGGTCACCTCTCTTTGGAATGTGCACGAATAATGATCTCTTCCAATCAGTCTTCCAAATTTCTTGGCAGAGATGAGTGAGTGTGTCCTGTGCCACCTTACTTTCTCAAAAGATTTCATTTTTATTCCATCAATTCCTGGCGCCTTGTTCTTTGCCAATTCTTTCAATGCATCTTGGACTTCTTCCTTCAGATCATATGCTACCTCTTGAAACGGTTGAACATTAACCATTTCCTTTTGGTACAGTGGCTCTGTGTATTCTTTCCATCTTATCTTGATGCTTTCTGCATCATTCAATAATTTGCCCAGAGAATCTTTCAGTAATGAAAGTCGAGACTTAAATTTTTTCTTCAGTTCCCCCAGCTTGAGAAATGTGAGCGTGTTTTTCCTTTTTGGTTGTCTGATTCCAGATTTTTGCACATTTTGTTGTAATATTTTACTTTGTCTTTTTGAGCGGGCCTTTGAAATTTTCTGCTCAGCTCTTATACCTCCTCATTTCTTCCATTTACTTTAGCATCTCTACACTGGAGAGCAAGTTTCAGTGTCTCTTCTGACATCCATTTTAATCTTTTCCTTCTTTCTTTTCTTCTTAATGACTTTTTGCTTTCTTCTTGTATGATGTTCTTGATGTCAGCCCATAATGCTTCTGGTCTTTGGTCCTTAGTGTTTAACGTATCAAATCTGTTCTTCAGATGATCTCTAAATTCAGGTGGGATATATTCAAGGTCATATTTTGGCTCTTGTGGACTTGTTTTCGTTTTCTTCAGCTTCAGTTTGAATTTGCATAGGAGAAATTGATGGTCTGTTCCACAGTTTGCCCCTGGCCTTGTTTTGGCTTTTCTGCCGTGTGGCACTGTGGGTTTATGCGCTGGACTGCAAAGTTGGTTTGAATCACAACAAGGCTGGTAGGTCAAGCACACCAGCTGCTACTTGGAAACCCTATACAGGGTCACTATGGGTTGGAAGCGACTCAACAGCACTCAACAACAACAACCACAACCACCATTTCTTTCCACAGATGTAGTGAATTTGATTTCTGTTTATTCCATCTTGTGAGGTTCATGTGTATAATTGTCTCTTATGCTGTCTAAAGAAGGTCTTTGAAATGGACAAATAATTGATTTTTTAGCATTCTCCAGCATCATTTCTATCACCAAGGCCATATTTACCAACTACTGATCCTTCCTCTTGGTTTCCAACCTTTGCATTCCAATCACCAGTAATAATCAATACCTCTTGATTGCATGTTTGATCAATTTCAGATTGAAGACGTTGGTAGAATTCTTCTATTTCATCGTCACTGGCTTTAGTGGTTGGTGCGTAAATTTGAACAATTGTGGTATTAACTGGGCTTCCCTGTTGTTTGTTGTGAAGTGCTTTCTAGTCAGTTCTGACCCATAGCGACCCTGCATAGGGTTTCTGAGGAGCACCTGGTAAGCTTGAACCACCGACCTTGTAGTTCAAACGTCTTTGCCATCTGGCACATTAACCCACAGCACAACACCAGGACTCCAATAGAAAGCTACTACGACTGCTGCAACCCTGTAGGCACATGGATATTGTCCTATCACAGACAACGTTGTACATCATGACTGATCTGGATATGTTCTTTTTGATGATGAATGCAACACCATTCCTCTTCAATTTGTCATCTCCAGAATAGTAAACCATGTGGTTGTCAGATTCAAAATGGCCAATACCAGTCAATTTTCATTCACTAATGCCTAAGACTAGCATAGTGGTTATGAATTGGGCTGCGAACTGCAAGGTCAGCAGTACAAAACTACCAGCTATTCTGCAGGAGAAAGATGAGGCTTTCTGCTCCCGTAAAGATTTACAGCCTCAGCAACCCTGTACAAGGTCGCTATGTGTCAGAACTGACTCCACATATAACCACAACAACAACAATGCCTAAGATATTGATGTTTATGCGTTCCATTTCATTTTTGACAATTTCCAACTTTCCTAGGTTCATACTTTGTACATTCCATGTTCCAATTATTGATGGTTGTTTACAGCTGTTCCTTTTCATTTTGAGTTGTGCCTCATCAGCAAATGAAGGTCCTGAGGGCTTTACTCCAATAGACTTTACTCTATTCTCATCATCACAGTCAGCTCTACTTTGAGGAGGCAGCTCTTCCTCAGTCACATTTTGAGTGCCTTCCAACCTGAGGGGCACATTTTCCAGCATTATATCTGACAGTGTTTCTCTGCTATTCATAAGGTTTTCAGTGACTAAATATTCACAAGTAGTTCATCACTCCTTCTTTCTAGTCTGTCTTCATCTGGAAGCTCATCTGAAACCTGTTCATGGTGGATGATCCTGCTGGTATTTAAAATACTGGTGGCATAGCTTCCAGAATCACAGCAACTCACAAGCCACCACAGTACAACAAACTGACAGTTAGACTGGTATCTGTCACAGGTCCCGTGCCATCCTCACATTTGTCACACTTGATCCCATTGCTGCTGTCACTGTGTTGTTGTTGTTGTTGTTGTTGTGACTGCTGCTGATATTGTTGCTATCAAGTTAACCCTGACCCTCGGCAATCTAGGTAAAACAGAAGGAAACACTGCTTGGCCCTGGGCCCTCACCATGATCATTCCTTTGCTTGAGTCCTAGCCATGTGATTTTCATGGACTCGTTTTCAGAAGTAGATCACCGATCTTTCTTCATAGTCAGTGTTAGTCTGGAAGCCCCACTGAGACCTGGCCACCTTGGGTGACTCTGCTAGGATTTCACATACTGGTAGCCCAGCTTCCAGCTTCAAGCAGCACGTGAGCTGTCCCAGTCTGACACACTGACAGACAGGGTCGGTTCAAGTACAAAGTCAGAGAGGTAGATAACGGTGACTGCCCAGCAGCCGGCTGCTCACTGACAACTTCTCCAGTGAGGGCATCTGAGGCTTTCATAACAGTCCCATGATGGGACTTTTAGTTGCGTTTATGCACATGGAAGAGCAGAGCAGTTGAGAACATGGGGCTTGCTCTAAGGAGATGCACACATGGAAAAGATTCAGGGGGCCCAAGAACAGAGAATTGTGCAAGACCACCTGCCAAAGCAAAGCCATGCGTTGCCCAGATGGTCCACAAAGATGTGTGGCAGCCCGGGGAAGAGACTCACAGGAATCCAGAGAAACATGCCAGCGGCTGTGTTGGGTGAGCTTGTGGATCTGACCCTTAGTTGTTGGAGACAGCAAGCCTTGCTGAGAGGCGTGGCTGTCCCACCCGGGCACAATGTGCACTCCTAGTGCCGTGACTTAGTGATGCTGGAGGTCCACCTACTTGCAGGGTCCTCACACCCATCCTTCCACAATGACTGAGGGTGCAATTAGCACCAGCTGCTTTTTGACATTCAGTTTTTATCTCTCAAAGCACGGAAGGGGTAGTGTGGCTCAATCATCTCCATTGTCTCTAATTTGCTGGTGGATTGCTTCATTGCAAAGAGAAGTACCATCAGGTATTGGATCTTGGCCTCCCAAAAATGAGCTTGGAGGAACAACGAGCCATTGGCAGGGAAACTTGTTCTTAGTGAGTATCTCGAGATTTAAAGAGGTTTCCTATCTCACTTCAGCTTAAAGAACACAATGCCCAGAAATGTCATTGTCTCAAATCTTTGGACATCGATATTCATGCTCCTGCTCATTGTGGCAAGACATCTGCCAGATACGAGACACAACACACAGGGTGAGTGGTGGTAGGAGAGTTGATGGCTGGATTGCACCTGACAAGATCAGCCATGTGAGACAGCTATGTTACAGACACAGGAAGGTAAACCATGTGACAGAGAGGTGGAATTGGCCATGGCCCCATCATTGAGATAGGTTTAAAAGCATACACGGGTGGATTCTGTTACTTGTTTCATGTAGTTTATTAGGATGCAACAAGATCAACAAAGTTGTAATTATTATTTATGAAGGTCTTTCCCACATAAAGCCAAATGAGCAAACACCATTGTGATCCCAGCCCTAAGCACTTAGAGTGCAGCTAAGCATCCCATTTGGAAGCACAAAACCCAAATAATAAGGCATAGTATTTACAGAGCTTCTGGGCACATTCCCTCATTACCCAGGAAGCGTGCTCCCTAATGTTGAGAATTTGGAAAGATGGGTTGGAGATGGTCTCCAAGTTCATCTCATCTGGACACCTGGCTGATGCTCCAGTTTTCTAAACAGCTGCTTTTGTAGCTTTAAGTGGGGATTGTAAGGCACAGCTGATGTCCTGACAGGGGAACATGGGCATAGATTGAGCTTAGATATCTTACAATTGAGCAGTCTGCTGTTTTAGCACCTGAGCAATTCACATTGTAAGCTAGTGGTACAACATTCCTGAAGGTACTTTAGGGATCATAGAGAATTCATTACAGAATGCAAATTTTAGTGATATCCTACGTTTGTTCAGGATCTGAGAATTTGTGGAGAGCCCTGCAGTGAGTTAAGCATTGGGCTGTTAGCTACAAGGTTGGTGGTCCAAACCTACCAGCTGCTCTGTGGAAGAAAGATGAGTCTGTCTGCTTCTGTAAAGATTTACAGTCTAGGAAACCCTAGGGAGCAGTAGGGCCAGTGTTGGTTTTGGTTTGGTTCGTCCATCAACCAATCTCATTCTTACATAATGGACTCAGGCCACAGGTAGCACCATTGCTGACTACAGAACACCAAACACTTGGGACAAGGGGAGGTCATGCAGCTGGGAGCCCTGTGGGCACCAGGTAAAGAAGGTCAGGGCAAGAGGTTTTGGGCTGTTGGTAATTGCTGTGGTTTAGGCTCTGACTCACAGTATAGTGTTTCTGAGGAGTGGCTGGTGAGTTGCCAACCTTGTGGTTCAAACCCAACTTGCAGTCCTGTGCTTATCCTACAGCATCACAGAACAAGAGGAGCCAGGACCAAGTCAGTGTTTGAGGTCCAGGTGATGCAAAGAAGCCAGGAAGCCAGGGCTGAAACCACCACGATGAAAGTGGTAGTGGTGGTCGACATGGGGGTTCCCAGGCTCCAGGGACAAGAGAGCACGGAGTAAAGAGTGCGCATGTCATTCTACCTGCCTGTGTGAGTGTAAAAGCTGACTACCTAGACTCAGAGTGCTGGGGGCCAGAGCTCCCTGCTGGACAAGACACAGCCCAGGACCACAACCCGTCCACATGCCAACACAAGTTTCTCATTGGCCAGCTCCTCTGTTACTACTGGCTCATGAGAGATGCAGTCAAGAATGAACAGTGGCTGGAGTGCTGACTAGTGTATAGGGTTATGGGTCAGCCTGGCTGTCCCCAGGCAAGAGTGCTGGCCTAGGGGAACAATATCAGAGGGCATCTTTCACAAAGAGGACCCCCACATCTATTATATGTACTGGGACCTGCCATGGAGACCTGAGCCCAGAGACCCTCTTTCCTCAGGGACACGCACACCAAAGACACTGAGCAAGGGTCACTTCTTGTGGCCATGCTGAGGCCATGCCAAGAATGAGGAAGTACTGTCAGAACAGGTCTCCTTTTTCTAGACGTTTCCAGCTCAACAGATGTCCAAGGTAGAGGTGTATGGCACAAAACTGAGTGCTTCTCACTGGGATGGTGGCCCACCTCAGGAGGATGAGGTGGTGGGTGGTTTGGGGCACTTGGAGCCTCTGTCCTCGGATGACAACAGAGTCTCCAAAGGTCCTGCTGGTGGCACCGCGGGGGACATGGCCATGCTCAGTGTTGTTGTTCGGTGCCGCCTAGTCGGTTCCAACTTGTATCCACCCTGTGCACAACAGAAGAGAATGTTGCCTGGTCCTGCACCAATCCTCACAAGCACTGCTGGAACCACTGTGGGACTCCAGTCCTCCTTAGTCACTGTCCAGGCTTCACATGCAGATGAGGTGTTTGAAAACACCGTGGCTCAGTTCAGCACAACTCAGTCCACTCAGTCCACAGGTACTGTGGTGCTCGGTACCTCTTTGTCGACAATGACACTCACCGATGGCTGGTAGCCATAGGCACACCCAACCTTCCGGTATGTTTGTGTGCATGAGGATCCATGGTGGATACGTGGCAGGGGACAGGGCACCCAGGAGAATCAGGTGCATGACTTGCTCCGTTCCCACCTGGATTCTTTTTGCTGGGGACCCTTCCCAAAGCCCTGGGTTTATGATGCGATTTTAGTGTAATTAAAATGTGCATCACCCAAATTATGTAATTAATTACCTTCAGCTTCAATCACATTTCTAATTGATCCCCGTCTGCCGGCTCCACACCTGGAGGTCTCTGTGACACCAGGAACAGTTGGCTGCTCTGCTGTTGCCTCACTCACAGACACCAGCCAATTAGGTAAGTGTGACTTTGTGATGGCCTCTGAGCAGAGGCCTTGACTAGTCCTGGCCACGCACCACTGCCTGGAGCAGGCAGCATAGGTGGGGCTGTCCTGAGCACAGTTAGGAGCCACACGCTGGCTCTTATGAGCCTGAGAAGGCCAAGTGGGGGCCAGTGAGTCTGAGCACCCTGGTGGTCAGGAAGAGGTGGAGTTTCTCATCCTGAATGTCAACAGGATTCCTGAATCTTGCAAGAGAGTCAGTGAGGTGGGAGATTTGGTCTCACTCCTTAGGAGAAAGAAGACATCCAAAGAGGAAAGTGTTGACTCTACAGAATAAAGAAAAATACCCACACTGAAGAAGATAGTCCACAGAGTAAAGATAAGACCAATATGGAGGAAGGTGCTTAAGCCATATAATAAGGAAAAAATCAAACAGACTAGTGCTAATTCCACAGAATGACGAAAACCAATGCAGAAGAAGGTGTTCATCCCACAGAATAGAGATGTAGCCAGTATGCAAGAAGCCAGGGACTTTCTACAGTCCAAATCACAGGAAATGGCTACTTGTGTGAGTATCTGACCTCACAACTTCTAATACAATCTACATTCAGACTCATTAGATGACCAGAAATCACGTTGAGAAAATCCTGGTGTGTTGTTGCAGGATAGACTCTAGACTGCAAGGTCAGTTTGTACCACAAAGTCAGCGGTTTAAACTCAATAGCCATTCCTTAAAAATTCACCTGTGCATCACTACACAGCCAAGAGGTGTGCTGAAACCTTCCTTCCATGGTATGAAATTAAAATGTCTTGAGAAAGGGCCCCCTTTTTATCTACAGTAAGGTCCTGTACCAGCTGCTGGAGATTTCTGAGCTCGGGGTGTTAGACTTTTCTGATGGGGACGAGGACCAGGCTGCTGCCGTCATGAGTGCATGTGTCAGGTCTCATGAGGATGCCCCCGAGACAAACCCAGGAGGGGGAGGAGACAGTGCGTAGTGCACAGGGAGCCCTCTCTGGCTGTCCACATCCTGTCTGCTCCCTCAGGTCTGCAGAAGCCAGACATCTGGTGGAGGGGTGGGAGGAGTTTGAGGCCAGGTAGATGGAGAGGGAGGTGAAAGATGAGGAAATTTCAGCAAAGATGCAACCAGGGAACACTTTCTCCCAAGAAGAGAGTGGACAACAAAGAGGGAACTTACCGGGGCTAACCAAAGTTAGTTTAGGGCAAAAGGAACAGAGACAAACATTGAATGCCCTACAATTTTTTCTAAGACAAGTATTGGGAACTCAAGATGGCGATGACAGAAAGAGAACTAAGCAGCTCTGAGAAAATTCCAGAAGACGTTGCCTCAGGTGTATGTATTCCAGACCAGCCTGCCAGCAGGGCTGTTTTTTTATGGTCTTTCCTTGCAGTTCACTTGCTTAAAAACATATTTTTAACAACTTTTTCCTGACAACAAATTCTAGCTGTACTACACTCACTAAGAATGGAAAGAAAAATGTGCCAAAATCAACAAGCCAGCCGTTCTTATGGTACAAGTGGCCTGGTAACTTCTTATTTACAAATGCCAATAAACAGCATATGCCAGAGAGAGCACACTAGGATGATTAAATCAACTGTTTTCAAATTTCATCAAATCCCTCACTAAGCCCTCTTTAAGAGTTCTTAGAGTCCCATAAAATAGGATCAATCTAAAAGGCTTAATATAATTGTAGTGAACAGAGTCATTTTTTATTATTTGAAAGAAAAATGTATTAATAAAATAAGGTTTATTTTTATTGATGGGTCAAAAATCACATTTGACATGAAGTAACATGTTTTGCCGTGAACCATCAGGAGAATGACTAAATCACTGTTAGAAGAATGTTCCTTAGAAGACAGGATGGTAAGATTTCAGCTCATGAACTTTGAACTCCTCATCAAATAAAGATGAATCAGTAGACAAGCATATCATAGTTTGTAAGGTAGAGGGTCAGAGAAAATGTGGGAAACCTTCCTTGAGGTGGACTGAACAAGTGCCACAGCGATGGACCCAGCACCCCTGTGCGTGTGGAGATGGTACAGGACCGGACCCAGTACACCTGTGCGTGTGGAGACTGCACAGGACCGGACAATGTTCTCTTCTGCTGTTAGCCTTAAATTCCATTTTTCCATGAACTTTTGGAGGCCGCTTGGTATATATCCTTGAGAACACATTCTCTCTCTCTCTCTCTCTCTGTGTGTGTGTGTGTGTGTGTGTGTGTGTGTGTGTTTGCACACCTGGGTTTTTCAGATTGCCCTCTAGAAGAATGACAAATAACCCAGTGTGTTCTCTGGACTCTGTGGAATGTGTTTGTCACCACACTTTGTGGTTAACTTGTTGTTGTTGTTGTTGTTGTTGTTGTTAAGTGCCATCGAGTCGGTTCCGACCCATAGCGACCCTGTACAGGGTTTCTGAGGGTGTAAATCTTAAAACGGGAGTAGAAAGCCTCATCTTTGTCCCGCGGAGCGGCTGGTAGTTTTGAACTGCTGACCTTAAGGTTCACAGCCCGTAACCACTACGCTATCAGAGCTTAACTTAATGGATATTTACACCTATTGTCTGCTTGTTGAGCTTTATGTCCTGGAGTGTTTCCTGACCATAGCCTTTGTTCAAACACATCCAGCAGCAGTGAGGAAGACAGTCCTGATTATCTGCTCCCATGAAGATTGCATGGACCTCCGATAGAGCAGTTCTGTTCTATACCACACGCAGTCACTATGAGCTGGAGTCAACTTGAAGGCTCTGGGTTTGTTTGTTTCATCTCTAGAGAACACACTGTATGTGTGGGTGTTTGGACACTCTGAGCCGGAATCAGCTTGAAGGCTCTGGGTTTATTTGCTTAATCCCTTGAGAACATCGTGTGTGTGTGTGTGTGTGTGTGTGTGTGTGTGTGTGTGTGTATACCTGGGCTTTTCAAATCAGCAGCTGGCCCAATGATGCATAGTCCAGTGGACCTTGTGGATCACATGGATGGATATGTGGTGGAGACTGCAGAGATGCTGGCCTCCTTGGCACCAGTAGGACATTCCCCTGTGAGAACCTGGCCCAGAAACGAGCTTGCCAGGCTCACTGGTTGTACAGAACTACTCGTTGCGATGATTCCACTCCTGCTGCTTCTATCAAGACTCATCAGGTTCTGGGACAGTCAGGCAATTAGCACTGGGGATGGCACAAACCTCATCAACCTTGTCAACTAAACAGCCTCGGTCACCTGCTCTGTGTGTCCTGTGAGCTAGAAAGGGATCCTTGTGTCCCCAGGTTTGAAGGAAAGACGGATTTATCAGAATCCAGAGGTGTGCAGGCTGATGACGTGTGATCATGAATCACATTAGTCCATGACTCTAACCAGAGATGGCGATTCTTCTCTGCCTTTGCCCCTGAGATGAGAAAATAGAGCAAATGAAGTTTTCAAAAGCTTTTAATCATTATAAATTATTCTAGCCTTTCAGTGCATGTGTCTTTTCTTTCCCGGTGTGTTTATTTATATCTGACTGTTTCCCCTTAAATCCAATATGCTTTTCACTCAAATTGCTTACTTTTTGGCAGCCTGTTGTAGGAGCCGTAGACACGCAGTATCTGCAGTGAAGGTTGCAGACATTGCAGCCAGACCCCAGTGACATGTATTCGAAGTCTGGGCTCCAGTTGGCTCCTTCCAAAATGGTGGGGAGGTGTAATCACAGATCTTAGCTGAATAAAGAGAAAAAGAGCTCTATTTCTGAAAGGATGCAGGCTGGATTGTATGTGATGTTTAGGGCCAGAGCGTGGTCATTACAAAAGGCAGCTAGAACTTGTCCAAGTGGACAGAAATGGAGTTCTTGTGGAATTAACATATATGTGTGTGCACATTTGGGTTCAAACACACACTGACACACACACACACATGCCCACCCACATGTCTGCACACAAAGGAATACCTGCATACACACATGCTCACACACCAGCATTCACATACACATACACACATGTACACCTTCATGGCTGTACACACACATACACATACATGCTCGCCTGCTTGAGTGTTCAGATATATGCATGCATGCACATACATATGCATGCATGCACACATGCGTGCACACACATATTGCCATGACCACACACATCCTCACATGTATGCATGCACACACATGCTCACAAACATGCTCACCTACCTATTTGTACATGTGCACACAAACATCTGCACATATACACAGATACACATTCACATGCAAACACCTGTATGCCATCATGCTTACACACATACACACTCACATGCACAAAATTTACATGCACATCCATGATCATGGTACACAAGTCTGCCTGAATACCCAAATGACTATATGCCTGCAGACATGTATGCCCCCACATGCCCATAAACCTGCACACATGTATACCTGTAGATCTGCCCACACACTTACATGAACACAAATATACCCCTATGTCTTCACACAGATGCATGAACACATGTATGCCCTTAGACCTGTGCACACACACATATACACACACCCCTGCACACAAGCATGCCCCCACATGCTCGTACACTTGCACACATGTATGCCCACATATACATATGTGAACAAATGCATGTTCCCAATGCCCATATACATGCACACATGTACTGCTGCAGACCACCCCCCAAGGGCACACATGCATGCACACTTTCCTGCCTGCACACCCGAATGCCTGCATGTCCCTCAAAAGTACAACTACACACATGGCCACCTGCTCACACACCTAAGCAGGCATAACACACTCACATCCTAGAGCAATGGATGTTGGTGGATGGACCAGCAGAACTGAAGTGGATCACTCTTGAAAGGAGCCAGTTAGTTAGAAGGTGAAGAGTGTGGGTTTGGGATCAGTTGACCTGGGTTTCAGCCCTAAGCTGCCCTCTGCACCAGACCTGTAACCCTGAGAGCCCACCCGGCCCCCTCCTCCCCCCATTCATGAAGTGTGGTTAGATACCCAGTGTGTGGCTGTGAGGCCATGGTGCCAACAGACCAGCTGTGGCTGAGTTGAGTCGGACTCAAGGTGACCCTATATGCACTGGGGAAGAACTCCACAGAGCTTTAGTGACTGTTTTCCTGATGCAGATCTCAAAGCCTTTCTTCCGAGGTGCCTCCGGGTGATTACCAGAGCTGTTTAGGTCACTCTGAGAGTCTTTTAGGGGAGAACACAATTTGTGTAGGAGACCTTTGGTGAAGCGGGAGTGACAAAGCATCTCCATCCATTCTTCCTTGGATTCTCCTTTAAATGAGAAAGCTGCTCCAGTTTGCCCAGGATGCTTGCCATTTAAAACTGAAAGGCAGCCACCCCTTGACCCAATTCAGCCTCAGGTCAACCAGAGAGGCTGTCTCCCCTGCCTCTTTCTTCCCCCACACTGCCTTACTTCAGGATAGCTGACATTTTATCATAACAAAACCCAAACCCACTTCCTTCAAGTTGATTCTGACTCCTGGTTTCCTTGGGGTTCTGAGGCCACCAGTCTTCATGGAAGTGGACTGTGGAACTGCCCGTGGATTTCAGCAGCCCAGCTTTCAGTTTGCCAGTCAGCGTTTAACCCACTGCCTCACCAGGACTCCTTCATGGTAACACTGGGAAAATGGCAGAACAGACTACTGGGGATAAAAACCGGGAGCACAGCAGAGTCGGCCTCATTGATTAGGTTAAGACCAGGGATTGTAATTGGGTCATTTCTGATTAAATGCAGAGGATCGCTCTAAACTCCTTTAGAATCAAAATAAAGAAGGCTGCTTCACTTGCATTTAAAGATCTCCAGTTCAAAGGCTGACTGACTTTGTCTTGGATGGAAGGTTTTTGTTTATCCTTTTTTTTAAACTTGTAAATAACTAAAAAATGATTGCCAAGCTAGGTATTCCCATTGGGATTCTATTGTTTTCTTCAGAAGCATTCAGAAAGAAATATTAAGCAGGTGATGCAGTGGTTAAAGCACTCGACTGCTAACCAAAGGAAAAGAGGTTCAGTCCCACCAGCTGCACCTCAGGAGTAGGTTGAGGCCATCTGCTCCTGGCGAGCCTGCAGTCTTGGGAACCACATGGAACTCTTCAGTCCTGTGAGATCATTCTGAGTTAGAATCAGCACAATGGCAGCGGGTTTGCCCACCAGTTATTTAGTATTCTGATACTGTCTTTGATAGTCAGTACTTGTGGCTCGCAGAATAATTCATCCCCCACCCTCCATAAATGCCAGGGTTAGTTACACACAAAAGGTCAGTGAGGATGGTGTGAAGGATGCTGGCCAGCTGCCCCTGAGATAGATGACTGTTGTGGACAAATCATCTCAGGTCTCCTGCGAGGGGGACGGGGGGTCGCAGGGGTCATATCAAGAGATGTGTGCATGGACAATGCATTGGACAGACATACACTGCTGACTTTGAAGATGGAGGAATGGTGCAGTCATGAGCTTGGTAAGCTCTAAAAGCTGGGAGCTTTGGTTGCTGGTGCAGTGCGAGAAGGGCAGGGCTGGTGGACATCTGTCTGGGACACCTGCCCATGATGCTCTCTCCCCCTCTTGTTTAGCATCCTCGAGGGTGGACGGAGATGCTTCCTCCATGCTGGGTGGCAGAGATTTGATGCTCACTTCATACTGGGTGGGGGAGCAGAAGAAGAGGGGCCTTTGAAAGAGAAAGGAGGCTAAATGAGGTCCAGGGGGCAGAGCAGGTAACCACATCTGCATTCCTTTCTCTAGCTCACCTGTGAGTCCACCCTCTATGACATGTGACCAGTGTATGTTATGTAAGATCACCCTCTATCACACAATGACCAGTGTGTGTGCCACATGAGACCACCCTCTACGACATGTGACCAGCGTGTACCATGTGAGACCACCCTCTCTTTGCTGAAAAGTGCCTCTCTATGCTGTGAGATGTGGGGTGGCTCCTGCTTTGGCTGCACCTGACTCTCATGACTGTGTGTGATCTGTGTGTTTGAAATGACTCATCCTCCTTCCATCCCCCACCCTCCATCCCCTTCCCACAGCATCGAGTCACAAGAGTGGAGGAGTCATACGGGCAGATGTAAGCATGCAGACACCAATGTTAATTTTACACACACACATGTACACAAACACATGTGCCCCCACACAGATCCACGACATTCTGGGGCCTTCACAGAGTAATTGAAGTCTATCTGACTCTTGACACCATGCCTCTGAACTGGAGGGTCAAGACCTTAAAACATCACTTGATCTCCACGTAGCCACTCTAGACTCACCTGACAAAATCATTTCTGTTCTTGCCTGGCATCGCTGAGTATGAAAAATTGGCAGTACATACTTGGCAGTGTTTCCTCTAGGGGGAGGAATAATTACTTCAGCTGGACCTGGGATCCTGGGAAGAAAACATCAGCCAAGAAGAGTGCAGACACTGCAGAGTGGTTTTTGCTCAGAGTCTTCAAAACTGTATTTATGTAATATTTCATCTGGGCCCACACTTTGTGATGTAAAACTTCGATGGTCTCTGAAATCATGAAGAATGAATTTAGGACTACACACATCCAGGAAGGTCTCAACAAGGAAGATCCTGGTGGAGTTAGGAGACAAGACTCTCCGGAGGCTGCGGCGTCTCCATAGTCTGTCCTCTGTGTGTTGTAGCCTCAGGACCTTGCTATTCTTCCACAGAGAAGTGGGGTGGCCAAGGGTACACCCAACAGGAAACACAGGAAAACACCCAAGCTTGTGATCAGGATAGTTGTATCCACTGGACATCAGGAAGGGACCACTGAGAGTTTGGGACCATCCTGTGAGTCCCCATTGGTGCAAATGGTTAAGCACTCGGTTGAGTTGTTGGAATTTCTATTCCACCCAGTGATATTTTGGTAGAAAGTCTTGCTGATCTACCTCTGGAAACTCAGATGGTGAAAATTCTATGGACAGAATTCTACTCTGACTTGATGGCAGCCTTTTCTTATTCTTGTTAAGCATGACCAGAAGTGGGAAGAATGGGTCCATTTGGTGTTGTGTAGTACCCAACGTTACAAAGTGTTCCTGACCTGAAGGACACAGGGAATAAAAACAAGAATGGGAAGGGACAGTCCCTTACCTCACAGAGTTAAGACCAAACTCAGTCAATACAGATCTGAGAACTCCTGAATTTAGGGTCCGAAGCCTTTTTCAGGGCGCTTCACCATTCTGGGAGATCCATATTGATGGCGCCATGTCCGTCTGCCTGACCAGAGAAGTCAGGACTGAAATTGTAGGTCAAATGTGTACATCATGTTTGGAAAGAGCACTTGATTAGGCTGAGAAGCAGAGGCCAGCAGACATGCATTCAGGCTCCCCTTTTCGTTTACAATTATCCAATCCAATTGTGTTTCTTAGTCCTGGCTTCTTGTGTTCGTAAAAGTAAACTAGAAATGTAAGACTTAAATGGTTCTTTTGAATTTGCACATGGGAAATGAGAGTGTGGAGTATTTTTTCTAAACTGTGGGCATTTAAATGCAGGCATACACATCATACATTATTATTATTATTTCCAGTAAGTATAATTTCTGTATTTAAAATATTCTTAAACCCGTTCAGTCTACAACCACCATGAGAAAGCCCTAATCCGCCTCAGAGGATGAGAAGGTGGTAAAAGTTGGCTGGGTCTTCAGAGAGTCTCAGGCGACTGAGTTTCAATGGCTCCCAGATGGTTTCTGTTCACCCTTTGAACAGACCTTAGAAGGTGGTATCAAGGTTTGGTTTGGGGGGTGTATGTAGCGGAATCTATGGACGTTATTACAATTTCATTCTACTTGGATGTACAATCAGCATTCATGGAAGCAATAGTCAAGAAATCAAATGATGCACTGCATTGGGACAGATTGCTAGAAAAGACCTTTTAAAGTTTAAAGAAGCAAAGTGACTGAGATGTGTCTGGAATAAGCCCTGATCTCTAGTCATGTGCTTACAAAAGTTGGTTCGTGCTCAAGGCAGACAAAAGACTCATTAATGCATTGTAACTGTGGTGTTGCCGAAGAATACTGAGTATACTGTATCAGGAGGCTTAGCAATTCAGTCTCAGAAGAAACGTAGGCAGAATGGTCTTGGGAGGGAGGGTGGCCAGACTTAGGACACTGGGTGTGGACAGGTCATCAGGAAAGGTCAATCCCAGGAGACAGACATCAAGGTTGGTAAAGGCGAGGGTATGTTCAGGCAGGGACAAGCTCCAAGTTACATAGCTACAACAATGGCCTAAGATCCACCAACAACCGTGCCAACATTTATCCCATTCTACACAAGGTCTCCATGAGTTGGAACCAACTTGATAACAACTAACAAGTAGAACTGAATGCTCCTATCTCAGGCCTGTGTCCTGCAATATAAACAGTCTCCATTGGGGTTTGTGCCTGACGTGGTCTGTGGTCTTTCTTGTCAGCTACCAGTCTACAGATGTCTTTCCTACCTTTGGGGAATCCCGCACCTCATGGGTTTGGGTAAGAGGCAGAAGTCCACCCCACACCTTCTCCATGGGTAACAGCTGACCACACAGCTGCTTACCGTCTGCCTCCCTGGTGGAGGGGTTGGAAGATCTTCCATCTGCCCCACCAGACTGCTCTTGCCAGTGCTTCTATGATTCCTAATAGATTTTCTTGAAGCAGAATCTGAAAGCCTGGAGGCCTGGTCTAGGCCATCATTGAAGATGCTGGCGATGTTTGAAAGTGGCTGTAAAACATCATCATCCGATCTCGGGAAATCAAGAGGCAGCGAGCATACTTGGCTCTCCTGACTGATGCTGAGAGGAGACAGGAATCCAGCGACGGGGCTGCTCAGATGCTCGATCCTGAGTCCACATCACCTGTCTCTCTGGTATCTGAATTGTGGGTGTAACGAATTCTGAGTGGAAGTCTGTATCTCTGGGACAGGCCGAGTACTTTGATTCATTAAGAATCTCTCACATATCACCAGTCCAAGTTCTGCTGCCAGCATCTCCCACTGTGAAAAGTGTAATAATTTACTTTTGAGAAAATCCACCATCAGAAACTATATGGAGCACATTTCTACTCTGGCACACATCATGGGGTTGCCATGATGACAAGCTGTCAATTTGATGACAACTCATTTTATTCAATGTGAATCTGATATAGGAGTTGGTCTGTATTCCTGTAAGCAGAATCGAACTTCTCCAGTACAAATCCTGGACCTGTAATCTTCATTAGCAACACCAGATCCCCTTGAAACAGACAGATCCAACCAGCTGCCTAGAAGACTGGCCCCTGACAGGATCGCATGACCTCAGGACAAGTGTTTGTTCTCCAGACGAAGCCACTTCCTGCTACTCCTGCTCAGGGCTTCCTTAGCTGTCTGCATTAGAACTTTGTTTGAGCCCAATGATCTTAGCACCGGCTCAGAGGAGCTGGATGACAAGGGAAGATCTCAAGTGGGTTTAAACACAGGGGGATCATCAGTGTAACATTATACCCTCAGGAACGCAGTCAGGGTAGACACACGCACACACACTTGCATGTCCACTCACTCCAACAGACACACACACTCATGTATGCACACACACACATGTGCACATGCACATCCATGTCTACTCACGCTAACAGACACACATTCATGCATGCACACACATGCACACATGCACACATGTTCTCACATACACTCACAATACTCTCACACACAGACACACGCACACACTCACACATGTTCTCACACACACTCACAACACCCTCACACACATGCCTACACACACACACATGCCCAGTCATGCTCCAACACATATACACTTATGTAACCCATCTCATATACACTTACACACCTTCATCCACAAACACACATACACTCACAACACCCTCACACACATGCCTACACAATACACCCACACATGCACACTCACGCTGCAACACACACATTCATGTAACTGCTCACACATGAACTTACACACATTCACACACAGACACACAGACACCCACAACATCCTCACACAGACACCTACACACACGAGCACACATGCACACTCATGCTCCAACACACACACACACACACTCATGTAACTGCTCACATGTATGCTTACACACATTCACACAAGACATGTATCCACTCACAACACACACATTCTTGTAGACAAGCATGCACACACATGGACACTCACATGCTCACACAAACATTCATGTATATACTCACAGAGCACTGTGGCTTTTATGAGTATGACCACAGGTCTGGGCAGTGTTTTGTTCTGGTGTACCCTGGGTTACTATGAGTCAGAACCACTCTATGGCACTTAAAACAATAATAAATGGTTAAATACCTAAGCTTTGGTTCAAGCCACGACATTGGTGGAAATTGTAAAGTCCAGTATAACTTTTAAGGTGAATTCATTTAAAACAAGGTAATCTTGGTTAAAGTTTTAATCAAAATGTAGAGGAATTAAATTATTCTTTAAAAAATCTAAATTTTGGGCTGCTCAAGGGGATGTAAAATCTCATTTAAAATATCCAACCTTAATAATGTAAAATACGAATATTCCAGTAATTACAAAAATCACAGCTAGCTGCTGGTTTGGTATATTGTTAAACTTCATTGTGATGACTGTAATTTTTCCATTTATTATGATTTGAGAACAGGTTTGTTGGAGGATTTGAGACAGACTTTTCTTTTCACCACAAGACTGTGTGAGCTGCTCTGATTTTACACTACTAGGCAGGCTGTGGAAAGCAGTTTATGAATAAAAAGGTCACCTGCTCCAGGGCGGTGTGACTTGGGGGACAGGAACATGTCTCAACATAGAAAAATGGGTTTAACTTGTTGTACAGAACATTTTACACCAGAAAGGAGGCATCTCAGAAAGCTTTGTGATTGTGGTTAAATATTTAAAATGCTCGAGGAAAATAAAAAAGCTTGACCTATCATTTTTTTTCGTCTTTGAAAGCTTTAAGGGGTTTAGCTCTTGAACCCTATATAACAGCATTGACACCGGGTCAGGACCCAGGGGTGCGCTTTCCCTGCCCTCTCTCTCCCTCCCCTCCCTCTCCCTGACACATGGCTCGCAGCCCGGGCAGACTCTGGGGTGGGTGGGCCATGCATGGTGCACACATTGTAAGATCCAGTCAAGATGGTCCTGGAAGACTTATGGAGAAGTGCCACTATATGGGCATGTATAGGACGTGATACATGGCATGGTGCTGTAGGCTCAGCACTGAACTGTGAGCCACAAAGTCAGCAGTTTGAACCCATCAGTTGCTCCTCGGAAACCCTATACAGATTTGCTATGAGTCAGAACCAACTCGACAGTACTTATTAATAACAACAACAACCCTTATGGAAGGGCCAGTCATGGTTCCGTGGAAGAATCCAAGCCTTGTGTAGAGGATACGCAGCTTACACACAGCTACAATTGTCTCCCATCGGAGGCTTGAGGGTTGCTATGATGTTGAAGAGGTTTCAGTAGAGCTTCCAGATGGAGAGAGACCAGGAAGAAAGGTCTGGTGATCTTCTCCCAACAGTCAGCCAGTGGGAGCACGGTGGATCACAACAACTCCATCTACTGATCCGATCATGAGGATGGTGCAGAGTTGGGCACTCATGCATGTGGGTGGGGTGGGAGTGTGAATTGGAGGCAACACAAGTGGATCTAACTACGACAGCCTGATGAGGACACAGGAGACAGCCAGCAGGACTCTGTAGCTCTGAGCCCTCACTGGCCTCGCAGCAGAGTCACCCGGGAAGGACCCTGCATGGTGGGGAATAATAGATCAGAGCCTGGGACGGAGCACCCTATGACCAGAGGGGGGACCCTGGGCTGGAGTCCTGGTGTCTGTGGCAGAGGGATTGCTCAGTGTGGGAGCCAGACAGTAAGGCATGTGGGATAATTTCCTAAAGGGATAGTTTCCTGATCAAGGGATCGTTTCCTAAAGGCCTGGGTAGTGGCCACTTCCCCTTTCAAAGTTTCTGGACATGTGTTAGTTCTCGCTGTGAAGCAGTGGTGCAGGGAGAGCAGGTAATTGGAGAAGGAGCAGCAGCTGGAGACCTGTCCCCACCTTGGGAGGACCTGCTCCCACTACATCTGGGCACTGAGCAGTTAGCTGCCCTCCAGGCTGACTCCCTCCCCTGGTGACCAGTGTGAGTCACAGCTAATGCCTGGCATTGTCCAGGCTCTCTGATGTCTCTGGAGGGGTGCTTCTCTTGGAGCCCCACAGCAACCCCCCTCTCCGGACCTGCAGGGAATTTGAAGCCTGGACTTCAAAGGAAGCTGGAGACAGGGCAGGCAGTCATGGGAAGGACCCTGCTCAAGGGACTTCCTGTCCTCCTGCCAGAACCACTGGACAGAAGGCTGGTGCCAATGGCACTCAGGAGTCTGGTGCCCTTGTTGAGATGATAAATGATGTTAAACACACACACCACCAAAATAACAATAATGAAAGAATCCAGTTCCATTGGTGTCCAAAGCGGAGAGCAACACACACTGTGGAATGTGGAAGTGATTGTGTCCACATTTGGCTGTTCATTTCTTTGTTGAGCCATGGGACGAGTTTGACACCCATGATTGCGCATCATACATTAGAGGAAGGGACAGCCTGAGAGAAGGAGCCCCGGGGGAGACTGCTCATGGATAAAAAGAAACAAAAGTTCCTGATGAGAGAAAATTGAGGACCTTTTTTGTGACCTGCTGTCAGTCTAGATAAGTAAGGATCAGAAAGAATTACTATAGATATTACAGTGAAATCTATATGAAACTAACTGCTCGACAAAGGTGCTGTCTACAAGTGATGCATCTGCCTTCTTTACTTTACCTCTCAGTTGATTGCAATGTGGGCTACTTGTAAAATGACATTCAACAGTTTTTCCTTAAGAATACCCACCAATTCAGAGCCCAAGAGAGGTTTTGTGGGTGTCATTGGGCCGATTCAGACTCTTAGAGACGCTGTGTACAACAGAACAAAACACTGCCTGGGCCTGTGTCTTCCTCACAATCTTTGCCATGTTTCAGACCACCATTGCAGCCATTGTGTAGGTCAGTCTCATTGAGGGTCTTCCTCTTTTTCTCTGATACTTCACTTAGCCAGGCATGATGTCCTTCTCCAGGAATTTGTCCCTGCTGATCACATGTCCAAATGGCATGAGATGAAGTCTTACCATCCTGGCTTCTAAGGAAAATTCTGGCTGAATTTCTTTCAAGAGAGATTTATTTGTGAGTCTGGAAGTTGATGCTAACACCATATCTTTAATGCATGCACTCTTCTTCTGTGTTCTATATTTATTGTCCAATTTTCATGTACACATGAGGTGATTCAAAATTCCATGGCTTGGGTCAGGTACACCTTAGTCCTCACAGTGGTATCTTTGCTTTTTAACTTCAAGGGTCTTAAGCAATAAAAGTGATATGTCTAGCTACGCTTCATAAATGTTGTTTTAAAATTCAGTCTTATTTGTGGCAAAACTTCTTGGATTCTTTAACAGATGATGCATATGGTGGGTTCCCAAGAGGGCAGAGGAGGTGTTATAGAGTATTTTTCAGGAGAAGATGAGCACAGACTTTTGGTTTTCCTCAAAGCGTGTCTTGGGTCTAGTGTTTCAGAAAGCATTGGGAAGCACAGTCCTACCCCTTGAGGATGAGTTCTTACACAAATAATAATCAATGGCAACTGGGCAGTCATGACCATCTCAGTCTGCTTCCCTGAAAAACCTGTTCAGAGGTAGTGTTTTACTGGATAATATAGAATGGGGGTGGTCTTGGCAACCAAGGGAGAGGGGACTAATTGTCTCCTCCAGGACCCTTAGTCCCTTTCACTTGCTGTTGCTCCAGACAAGGGGAGACCAGTAGCTGCATCTTAGAAGCTGCTTGCAAACTTTTAAGACCCCAATTGCTATTCTTCAAAGTAGGATGTTAAACTTCATCTGTGTGATCTCAGTTAGGCCTGGATTTGGTCACTTATGGTTGGCAAGTAAGCACAATGAAGTCTGTGCTTACCACGTGTACTGTAAGAGCATGCAGACAGTACTTGCTGGTTAATTCATCCCTGCTAACTCTGCTGAAAGCAGAGAACACCAGAAGGATGTTTACCTGTGCTTTATTGACTACGCAAAGGCTTTCAATTGTGTGGATCATGACAAGCTATGGACAACATTGAGAAGTAT
>NW_006408623.1:8918361-8946451 GCF_000296735.1 Chrysochloris asiatica | reverse complement strand
GGTACTGACTTGATGGCACCTAACAACAACAACAAAGGTTAGGATTCTACCACTGAGCCACCGCTGCTTCTTGGCCTCTTCCAAGAAAAACAAAACAAAACACTTACTATCAGTCAGTTCCAACTTATAACAACCTCTTAAATCCCACAATGCACCAAATATCCTACCAGGGTCAGAGAAAAAGAGGAAGACCCCCAATGAGATGGATTGGCCAGGTGGCAGCATCGATGGATTCAAGTGTGTCAACAGTATTGAGGTTGGCCTAGGATCAGACATTGTTTTGTTCTGCTGTGCATAAGGTCGCTATGAGCTGGTGCCTACTTGATGGCACCTAACAACAACAACAACAACAACAACAACAACAACTAACCAGACAGGAGTCCAGGTGTGATGTTGTGAGTTAATGCACTGGACTGAACAGTTGGTTTGAACCACAAGGTTGGCAGTTCAAGCTCACCAGTTGCTCCTTGGAAACCCTATACGAAGTCGCTATGGGTCAAAACTGACTCAACAGCACTTAACAACAACAACCAGACATGAGTCCTGGTGTGGTTCTATGGGATAAAACACTGGACCACAAGGTCAGTTTGAACCACAAGGTTGGCAGTTCAAACTCATCAGCTGCTCCTTGGCGATCCTATACAGGGTCGCTATGGGTCAGAACTGACTCAACAGCACTTCACAACAACAACAACAAACAACATCAACATGAACCGTGACTGTGAGTCATGGAGAGAGGGCAGTGAGGTGCTTGTCTGAGAGGAAGCTCACCTTTCCTTGCCTTACCTTTGCCCTTCAAGCAGCATCTGTTCACCTTGCCCTCCCGTAGCTTTGGAGGGGACCTCTCAGGTTGTTTTCTAGGGCACGGTATGGAGAGTGCTGGTTAATGTGTCTGAAAAAATCACTCAGAAACAGACATTCTGTGAAGAAACAGAGGTTGATGGGGAACATCGCTTTTTTAATCTACAGAACCGTATCATTTACTTAAAATAAATGACTTTGAATGCTGTTCAGCGATAGAAATAACCTCTCTTGGCAGGGGAGTTAAAAATGCATATGGGACCCTAACGCTGTGTGAGATTGCTCCCAACCTCTGCATTTTTGCAAAGGAGAGACTCAGAAAGAACCCACTGCTTGGTGGCTTCATTTGCAGTTAGGGTGGAGCCATGTTGTCCCCGTTAGCCTCTGCCGAGTAGCTGGCTGATGGTGAACCCGTGCACAGTAGAACAAAAAACGATCCTCCACCTTCCCTAGTGTCAGCTGTGGATAAGATCACTGTGGTGCGTCACCAGTGGCTGGTTTCTGGAAAAGGAACACCAGGTCTTTCTTCCTAGTCTATCTCAGTCTGGAAACTCCACTGAAACCTCTTCAGCATTATGGCAACGGGCAAGCTTTGGCTGACAGTTGGCTGTGGCTAGCATGAAGTCAGTGGATGGGGATGGAGTGAGCTAAGGTCACCCAGGACTCAGGTGGGGCAGGAGACCCATCGCCACCATTCTACATAGCACCATTTTTGGTGATTAAACATCTCATGAGAAAGGCGGGAGATGAAACTGTGCTAAAGTGCCCAGGCGCCTGATATCAGTCTTGTTACAGTCTATAAATGAAATTGGGGCTCAGATCAGTCTCTCAGGCTACATTTTTTCTGAGTACCAGTGAGCCTCATTCTGAACCCCCAGAGTCCACGCTTCATCCTCTGCCTGTGTTCCCTTCACACACCACAGTAAAGCCCAGGGCCGGTGGTGTTCTCTGTAGCTGGACTGAAGGCTGTCCGTGAGGTTGCTTGGTCCTGAAGGTCACTCTCAAGGCATCAGAGTCTCCCCATTTTGGGCAGAAGCCTGGGCTCTGGGATCAGCAGGTTCATCCTGGCTGGTCAGGATGAGGACTTTTCACACCCAGCACCTTGCCCCTCCTACCAAACTGCGACACCCACAAACTCACCCACCACAGCACAGTTGCAGACTGAATTCCATGTGCCGGGCCCATGCCCAGGAATTCTTATGGTGCAGTGGTTATGTGTCAGGTTGTTAACCAAAAGGTCAGTGGTTCAATCCCACTCTCTGGGAGAAAGATGAGGAAGTCTGCTTCTGTAGAGATTGACAGCCCGGGAAATCCCATGGGGCAGTTCTACTTAGAATAAATGACTTTGAGTGCTGTTTGGCAATAGAAACAACCTTTCTTGGCAGGGGAGTTAGAAAGGTGGTGACCCCGTGCGCAGTGGGACAGAACATGGTCTGGTCCTACACCTTCCCACAGGCAGCTGTGGATGGACCCAATGGCAGTGGGTTGGGTTTGGAATGCAGAAATCATAGGACAATCTCTTTGATATCCCATGTGAGTAAAGTTTTACTAAAGGTAATACAGAAATGGCTGCAAGCATACATTGACAAAGAACTTCCAGAGGTTCAAGCCGGATTCAGAAGAGGCTGTGGAATGAGGGATATTGCAAGATCCGATGGATCTTGGCTGAAAGCAGAGAATATCACAAGGATGTTTATCTGTGCTTTATTGACTACGCAAAGGCTTTTGATTGTGTGAATCATGACAAGCTATAGACAACATTGAGAAGTAAAAGTATTCCAGAACACTTAATTGTGCTCATGAGGAATCTGTACCTGGACCAAGAGGCAGTTGTTCAAACAGGACATGGGAACACTGAATGGTTTAAAATTAAGAAAGGTGTGTGACAGGGTTGTATTCTTTCACCATACTTATTCAACCTGTATACTGAGCAAATAATCCGAGAAGCTGGGTTCTATGAAGAAAAACGTGGCATCAGGATTGGAGGAAGACTCATTAACAACCTGTGATATGCGGATGTTACAACCTTGCTTGCTGAAAGTGATGAGGACTTAAAATATTTACTGATGAAGATCAAAGAACACAGCCTTCAGTATGGATTACATCTCAATGTCAAGAAAACAAAAAATCCTCACCACTGAATCAATAAACATTCTTATCAACAGTGGAAAAATTGAAGTTGTCAAGGACTTCATTTTTCTTGGGTCAACTATCAACACTCACAGAAGCAGCAGTCAAGAAATCAAATGATGTATTGCATTAGGCAAATCTGCTGCTGCACAAGACCTTTTTAAAGTGTTGAAGAACAAAAATGTCAGCTTGAAGACTAAGGTGCTCCTGGCCCAAGCCATGGTATTTTCAATAACTTCATATGCATGCAAAAGCTGGACAGTGAATAAGGAAGACCATAGAAGAACTGATGCTTTTGAGTTATGGTATTGGAGGAGAATATTGAAAGTGCCAAGCTCTGCCAAAAGAACCAATAGATTCGTTTTGGAAGAAGTGCAACCAGAGTGCTCCTTGGAGGCCAAGATGGCCAAACTTCATCTTTCATACTTCAGACATATTGTTAGGAAGGACTAGTTGATGAAGAAGTATATCATGTTTGGTAAGGTGGAGGGTCAGAGAAAAAGAGGAAGACCCCCAACGAGATGGATTGGCCAAGTGGCAGCATCGATGGACTCAAGCGTGGCAACAGTAGTGAGGTTGGCCCAGGATTGGGCGGTGTTTCATTCTGCTGTGCATAGGGTCTCAGTGAGTCAGTACTGACTGGATGGATGGCACTTAACAACAACAACAACAATGTGCAGTTTAGCGCTAAGGGGGAAAATGTTATTAGTGACTGAGGTGGCTTACACCAATGTCCTGGTGTGGCGCTGTAGGATCAGTATCAGATTGCTGACCCCAAGGTTGGCTATTCAAACACACTAGCTGCTCTTCAGAAACCCTACACAGGGTCACTATGAGTCAGAACTGATCCAACGACACTTTACAGCAACAACCAGCGTGGGGAGCGAAGTGCTGGTAGCACAGCAGTTAAGCGCTCAGTTGCTAATCAGAAGGTTGGCAGTTGGAACCCACCAGTGGCTCCGAGAGAGCCAGATCTGGCAATCTGCTGTCATGTAGTGTCACTACGAGTCTGAATCGACACGAAGGCACACAGCAACCACCACCTTTGGGCAACTCGTAATCCCGGAAAAAGGAAACTGCCATATGCTGACCTCATCAGTTCTCCAGCGCTGAGCTGACCGAAGGACCACAAGGGGTGAGTTTCACAGATAGACATTTCTTCTCCCATAGGTCAGGGGCCAGACGTCCCAGTTCAGGTCACCAGATCTAGAAGAAGGGTTTCTTTCTCTGTTGGCTCTGGGGGCTGATCCCTGTCTCCTTTCAACATCTGTGGGCACACAATTCCTTGGAGATTTCCATGTGTTTTACCACTATCCTTCCCCTGCATCGAATAGGTTCTCCAAGCAGGAACTCCAGGTCTAATGGACGTGCTCCACTCCTGGCCTGCCTCCTACCCCTCTGCTTATTTCTGTCTCCTGTTATCTCTTGTAAGATTTGTTGTTGTTGTTAAGTTGTTAAGTGCCGTCGAGTCAAGATAGGAGATGATTATCAAATGCCCCCCAACACTCCCCTTGAATCAGTATTGTAGCCTGAATAACGACGTTGTTGTTGTTGTTAAGTGCCATAGAGTCAGTTCTGACCCATAGCGACCCTGTAAAGGGTTTCCAAGGCTACAAATCTTTACCGGAGTAGAAAGCCTCGTCCCCTTTCAACAGACAACATCATGGTGTATGGTTACATTGTTACATAGTTGCCACATTATATCATGGCACAACTGCCGAAGTACTGAGGATCATGGCCTAGCAAAGTTGACATGTACTTTTGGGCAACACGATTCAATCAATGACAAGAACCGCCCCTATATTTCAAACTCACTTTGTGAACTCTAAGAAGAATTAGTTGGGGCAGAAGCCATGGCTGGATTTGCATGTTGGAAAAACCACCAGGGATGTGTCAAGCAGCTTCAGAATGTAGTGCTACCAAGTTGCTACTGTGGGCAAGTGCCGTTGAACCAGTTCTCTCTCATAGTGACCCTGTACAGGGTTTCTAAGGAACGACTGCTGGGTTTGAACTGCCTACCTTGTGGTTGGCGGCCCAGTGCTTATCTTATAGCACCACACCAGGACTCCAGATATAAACATGTTGTTGTTAAGTGCCGTTGAGTTGGTTCTGACTCATAGAGACTCCGTGTAGGTTCCTGAGGAATGACTGGTGGGAATAGCCCAGGACCCACCTCAGAAGACACAGTCACCAATCTCAGCCGCCTGGTGCCGGCACAGGAGGGAGAGATGACTGGGAAGGTGTGGAGAATTGCGTCGTACTATTAGACATGTTTTGTTGCCTGAGGTCTTGAAACGAGAGAAGGAGCTTGGCTTTTGTCAATGAACAGATGGCATGAAAGCCCACCACAGTGTTACTTATAGAGCAGACTCTGGGAGGAGACTCATTGACACTACAGGCTGATAGAGTGTTTGTTCCTGCAGAGGCAGACCATGTCTGACACATCTCCATGAGTTTGGCCTTTAGGACCTAAACCAAACCCAAAGAGCCCCTGCCAGCATGTCCACTAGGCAGCACCTCATTAGGGTTTCTGACCTGTAAATCTCTATAGGAGCTCAGTCTCACCTTTCTCCTGTGGAGTGGCTGGTGGGTTTGGATTGCTGACCTTGGAGTTAGCAGCCCGACGCCTAACCCAGCACTGCTAGGGCTCCATCCAGGTGCTTAATTAATGTCTGTTGAAGAAATGAACCCAATGGTAATGCTGACAAGGGCACAAAGAGAACTGATGGAGCTCATCAATTTCCCTGTGTCCTGGCAGAGCCCCTGGTGGGGTAAAGTGAATGTCCTTGACTGCTCACCAAAATGTCAGAGAGGGTCAAGTCAGCCAAGGAGATCCTCAGAAGGAAGTTCTGGTGATCTGCTTCTGAAAATTCATCCACTGAATTCTATTGTGATACATATGTGGCCACATTGATATGGGTTTGATTCAATAGCCACTGGCTTGGTGCAAATAAATGCTACTGAACAGATAAGTTGAGACGAAAGAAGCAGTTGCTTCCTGCTTCTACCCACAGAGGGCCAAACATTCTGGGTCTTTGTGGGCTCTGGTGATGTCCGGGCTATCCTCACAGTAGATGCAGGCACTTGGCTGGACCCTCTGGGACTGGCTTATGGGTCCCCTTCAGCCTCATAAATACCCCACCCTGTCTGCCACAGGCTCTCCAGATGATGTGTTGTTGGGTGTCGTGAAGAGAATTGTGCCTTTTGGTGCAGCCGTGTGAGAAAGTAGGACTGTCCTATAGGATTATCTTGGCTACAAATTTTTATTTTATTTATTTATTTATTTTTTTAATTGTGGCTTGGATGAAAGTTTACAGATCAAATTCATTTTCCACCCAACAACTTCTACATATTTTGTTTTGTGACAAATCCCCCCAATGTAGCAGCACTCTTCCCACTTCCTACCTGTGTCCATTTTTACTGCCCCTTCCTGCCTTCTGAGTTTGTTTTGGGGCAGCTGCTGCCTTGTGATCGATCTCCTATGGTGCTTGTTCTGAGGATACACCCTCCTGGTGGGACTGTCCACTTTACAAGCTTGCCTGCTGTTGGGTTGCAAGGTGACCCCTGGGTTGAATTTAGTTCCAGATTTGAAAGGTGTCGAAAGGCCAGCATCTTGGGAGTTCCAACAGTATCTATCAGACTAAGAAGCCCAGTGTTTTTTATGATGTTGAATTTTGTCCTATATTTTTCTCCTATTCTGTCCAGGACATTCTGTTGTCCCTAACACAGCAATTGATAGTGGTAGCTGGGCACCATCTAGTTCTTCTGGTCTCTGAGTAGTGGAAACTATGGTTCAAGTGGTCCATTGGTAGTAATCTTTATGGGAGCAGGTTGCCATGGAGCCACTGAGTGGGTTTGAGTTACAGATTCTGAGTGCTCAGCTTCTGCACCACCAGAGTCCTTGTCCTCCTGTAATTCCCAGTCTCGGTCTCTCAGTGTGGTTTCAGTGGATGCTATCATGGTATCACTGCCAGCCACCATGACCGTGCTTTGTTCTCCTTCCCAACAGTGGACAGCTGACCCTTTCTTGCTCCCCAGAGGTCAGCATGCTTCATGATCTGCTCAGACAGATAAGTAGTGGACAATAAGTGGGCGTCCCAGCTGGACGAGCACCTTATTGTGACTGTTAGATCCCCAACAGTGAGAAAGTGGTGTGTCCCATGGTGCCTCTTCAGGAAGGTCTGGTACCTCTCACCCCAGTGGCTAAATCACCCCAGGAAGGAACACTGTCTTGAAAAGAGCTGAGACCCACCATGAACAGTGTGTGTGTGAGAAACTCAAACTTGCTTTCAAAGTACTGAGGATGAGAGATGTTTGTCACTGCTGTGTAACCTCACCTGCACTGACAGATACACCATGGATGGCCCTCTTGGAGCCCTCCTTCTTGCCACTTCCCACCCGAAGTCTCCAGCTGCCTTCCCCATATCCTCCTGCTACTTGAACACAGCATTCTCTGGGTCTTCTGTCACAGTCGATTATGGTTATTTATCGGCATGCCAGCTTCTTGTTCTCCTGGGTGAACTCCTTAAGGGCACACACCGCACCTGCTTTATTTATTGTAACAGCCCCGGTGTGTGCTCAAAACATTCTCTGAACAAATGAATGAATGAAAGCTCGGCAAAAAGAAGAAAAATTGTTCAATGCAAAAGACTGCTCACTAATTTATTGTTTATGTGAATTAGCAGCATTTTATGTTAGGTTTGCTTTAAATGGGACACATATTATACTGCTGCTAGGATTTAATTGTAATTAAGCAGACACATTTGCTGAAGCTGTTTTGGGTTTAATCTTTGGATGCCACACGTTGTTCCTGAACAATTCTGCCTGTGAGTTTCTTCCCAGAACCATGAGATGAGGGAGACAGGCTGGCAGGTGTGAGGGAGTGTCTGAGTTTACCCGGAAATGTGTGCAGCTCAGTGTGGGCAGGTGTCTTTTGGAACAGGGTGTCTGAGTGTGGCAGGGATGGTGGTTCTCATGGACCATTTATTTAGATTCTGAGGGGATCTGGGGATGGTGGGGTAACATTGTCTTGGTGCTTTACAGAAGTACAATTCCTGATTTGGAATTTTCATCGATTGCTTACTGCTTAACTTTGATCCCTGTTCTTCTGCCGAGTGTGCCTGGAAGAAAGCCAGTGCAGTGTCTCACTCTGGATCTGTCAGCTGCTCTTCACTCACTCACTCACTCCTTGACCATCAGTTAAACTGTCATGCACCATGCAGCACCAACAGTGATGCCATATGTACAAGGCATAGTTCTCGTCATCATGGAGCTTGGGATTTCTCCCTTTGGTCCTTAACATGTTAGGCCCTTCTATTGGCAAGCCCTCCCCATTAGAACATACACACATAAAACAATACATTTGCACACACACAAATGCACATATATGCACATGTGCGCACACACATGCATGCATACAAAGACACACTGTGCACCTGTACAATCTGCACACATGCATGTGCACTGCATACATGCATACACCATGCACATGCACACACACATGTGTACACTGTGTACCTGGACACACACATACAGAACACTGCACATATATGCACATGCAGCACAATGCATACATGCAAGTGTGCACGAACACACTGAGAACCTACACAGACATGCACACATAAGACACACAGCACCCATGCGTAAACATGACATCAAACACATGCACAAGAGCATATATATATATATATATATATATATATATATATACAGAAATGGATGGTGCACCTGCACGCACATGCATACATCACACAGCACATAAATGGACATGTGCACACACTAGCATACATGCATATACATGTTTACACACACATACTGTGTACCTGAACACATGTATGCATGGTGCACACATTTGCACACACAACACTGCACATATATACATATATACAGAGACATACGGTGCACTAGAACACATACATGCATGCTGCACACATGTGAGCACATGGCATGACACAGACATGCACACGCACAGACATACTGTGTGCCACAACACATACATGCATGTTGCACACCTGTGCACATATGACACAACACATATATGCATACACACAAGACACACTGTGCACCGGAACACATAGTGTACACTGCACACATACACACACACACACACACACATGTCAACACCCTGCACATGTGTGCACACCTGCAGACACTGAGTTTGGGGGAGTGAGCTGGTGGACCCTGAGCACATCATTCCACAGGTAACTGGATGGTTTTTAAGTGGATACTTCTGTCTTTGCAACAAGGCTCCTGAGCACTGACACTGCCCCCATTGCTTTACAGAAGAATATTATCTGCTTTAGGAATTTCATAAATTGATGTCCTTCCTGACTTCAAAAGAAACCCTCTTTACCAGGCATGCCATGTGAAAAGAAAACTGTCCTCAAGACGTGAAAGCAAGACCAACCTCTCGGAGAGAACCCATTGAGCCCAGCTGGCCTCCGTGGACTGCCTTTGTACTGCTGGGCACGTGTTTTAATGAAGATGAGCATTTGGAAGGTGCATGTTTGGATAGTTCAGAAAGTCTATTACATGCCTGAAAATCTCAGTGGAAATTGACCCGAACCCTTCCTTGAGAGGCCACTGCCCTCGAGCCAATCCCCACTCATAGTGGTCCTAGAGAGGGATCTAGGATCTGTATATTTCTACCAGAACAGGCAGCATCATCTTTCTCCTATGGAACAGCTGGTGGGTTTGAACTACTGACCTTGCTGTTAGCAGCCAAACACTTAGCCCACAGCATCACCAGGGTTCCTTAACCATTGCATTGTTGCTGTTGTTAAATGCCATTTAGTAGGTTCAGACTCATTGTTGTTGTTAAGTTCCATCGAGTTGGTTCCGACCCATAATGACCCTGCATAGAGTTACTGAGAAGTGACTGGTGGCTTGAACTGCCAACCTTGCAGTTCAAAAAGCTTTTCAGTTCAGTGCATTAACCCACAGAACCACACCAGGACTCCTTCTGACTCATAGCAACCCTATATAGAATTTACAAGGAGTGCTGGTGGGTTTGAACTGCTGACCTTGTGGTTGGCAGTCTAGTGCTTATCCTACAGTGCCACACCAGGACTCCAACTTAGCACATCATAAACTCTGAGTAGAGAATACAAACAGCCCATAGGAGTCTCATGTCTGGAGCCCCCTGGTGGTGTACAAGGATGTTTTCCAAAGTCGGATTCTTTTTCTATTGGGAAGACACCCATCCTTGAATAAGACCTTGGCCTCAGATGGTGTGTTCCGTGCACCTAGTGTTGGGTTCTTCCAGGTGTGAAGATGACAAGTCTATCTAATGAGTGACTTTCTTCTAAAGTGTAGCCTGCTCTGTCGTCTGCAACCTACATCGCTGATGGGGAGCAAAGGAAGCCACTTAAACAGGTACCACAGAGCCGGCGGCGTACATTCTCACTGACCAACTTCCTCAACTCTTGAACGCTTTATGCTGCTGATTCAAAGTGATCAACTGGAGTGCATAACGGTGAGACACAGACCTTGGTACAGGACTTGTGACATGAGGGGAAGCCCCTGAGAGTCAACTGGGGTTTGAATGTGAGTTACAGAGCCTGAGGATCGACAGGGGGCTGCTTGTTAATGTGGAGGGAGAAACATTTATGAGTAGACACATTTCACTGCTGAAAAGCTGCAGGAATTGATTTTTAAAGCTACTGTTGAAATTACTGCCATCTTCCCATCTGTCTCTCTGTTCTTAAAATAGTTTCGCTCCTGTACCTGACCCATGGATCTCTATGTAGTAACTCATGACTTTGTCAGATTATTTTGCCAGGATCTATCTGCCCTCAGATTTTTCTACAAAAGCTTCATCTGCAAGCACTGGGGTAAACTGACTGGGTCTTGAAGGAAGACTTGGAGATGTTCTTTGCAAAATGATAGAGCTATAACACACATGGTTGAGTGTCAAATGCTGAGTACCCCTAAGCAATTAATAAGGACATCAATGCCCATTAATCAAACATAACGTTATTCAACAGGGTAGCCTGCATTTCTCCACTGATGATATTCATCTGAGAGCCCCGAACTGGACAACTCAGACTGCTCTCAAAGGTGTGAGGATTCCTCCTGTAACCTCATGATTATCAGGAGTGGTTTCTGGTCATTCCAGGTGGCAGCAGCAAGAGAATATGGCCATCTTTGGTGACTCTCGTTGGTTCTAGTCGACAATCAAGCCTACCGATAGTTAGGTACTTGATGGGAGACCATCCCACTTGTGGGCAGCAAGAGATTGGATGTGTGTTTCAATAACACACCAAGTTTATAACAGCCAGCTGTGTGAACATGGAAACAAAGCCGATGAGTGGTATTTTCACCTGTGGGAGAGTCAGGCTTGCTTGCAGGTGAACATATCCACAGAAAAGGACCAAAAACCCTGCATGTGCTTCAACAATTCCAGCTATATGTTTTTAATGGTGCCTCCATTCATTTTCACAGGAGCAGTGCCCATGAGAGCTGCTCTTAGCTTTCAGGGTCTCCATGATTCCTCCTCCTAGGACTCTTGGTACCCCCAACTCCTTTCTCTTGACCTTTTTCAAATCCTCATTTCCAAACATGTTTTGGTTTTATCTGGGGGCAGAAATAACACCTCGAAGAGGGAAGGGTAACTAATGCCAGAGCTCAATGGGGCAGGAAGTTTTCTTCTTGGAGCTGCTAACTACTTGGAGCTGAGAACTCAGAAACCTAGACTGAATAATGGTCTGTGGTCAAAGAGAACACTTGAGCATGTTAGCTGGCAGAGGGAGAATTTTCCTGTTGTTGACTTGGCTCCAACTCATGGCCACCCCATGGACAACAGAATCCATTATTTCCCAGTCCTGCACCTGTTCACAGCCACTCATGTTCAAGTTCATCCTTGTGGTTTATTGTGCCGTCCATTTCACAGGTGCTTTCCCTTGTACTTGCTGGTCCTCTGACTTCACCAAACATAATGTCCTTTTTCAACAATACAGCCCTTGCCCAAAGCAAGCAAGTTGGACATTATTTTGTTGGGATTCATAAGGCTCTCATTGGCTGATGTTGGGGAAGTAGGTTGTCAGGTGTCTTAGTCTGAAAGCTCTGCTGAAATCTGCTCAGCTGGGATTTAAAGTACTGGTGGCAGAGGAACCCAGAAGCCAATACAGTAGGACAGACTGACAAACAGGGTGGAGAAGGAGAAACAGGAAAAGTTCTGGTGATGAGTTTGTGTTCGGGGTGGAAGTGGTACTTGTGAATTCCATGTGGAATCTACCTCTTGGCCGCGTGGCCTCTCTTCATTCTTGCAGAGGATTCGTGATAGCGAAGGGAATAAGCTAGGTTTCCACACCTTCCCCGCCATCCCCACTGGCTGTCATTCTCAATTATGTACTGAAGCACTTCAGAGTGAAGGCTTTCTTTGCATGACACTGAGCTATAAACTCCTGTGGACTGCGATAAGCCAATTTGGAGGAGAACTATTATCCCATGAGATGGCAAAGGGGAGAAGATAAGCTATTGGCTCATGCTGGAGAAAATGTCTCAGGAAACGGGGAAAACTCACTGCATTCGGCATCGTTTCAAAGCATTTTCAACTTCCATTTTAATAAAATGACATTGAAAATAACCCCAAATTTCTTTTTAAGCTCAGAAAAATAAAAGCATCTCTTCAGATATCCCTTGCCATGAAGATAAATCCAAATGTTAGGGGAAGCAATTCTAAATTAGAATCTAGAAGTGCCTTGCATTACCCATGACTTAAGTCACACACGCATGGTTAATGTGACCACTGCCTTTTGCCAAGTGCAGGAGAGAACGCTTCATTTTTGTGTCCGTAAGGCCTGAGATGTGGAGAGGAAGCTGCTGGTCCACACTTTCAGGATGCCACACTGTGGGTGATGGAGAAAAGAAAGCTTCCCTTTCTGGGGCTGGTCTAACTTAGACTCTTTGTTAGAATCATCTTCAGCAACACTGGTGGTGGTGTAGCTAAAACACTTGCTTGCTAACTGGAAGGTCGGCATTTTGAGCCTACCAGCCTCCCTGTGGGAGAAAGATAAGGCAGAAGTCTCCTTCTTTAAAGACCTACCTTCTCAAAGCCCTTTGGGGCAGCTCCACTCTGCCCTAACAGGGTCATCATGAGTTGGAATCAACTCAATGAGAGTGGGCTTTTGCTTCAGAGGCATAATCTGTGTGTCTAGCGCTGTCCAATGTGCTGAAGATACAACGTTAAGAAACAAATTAAACACTATTGTGTTTCAAGAGAGGAATGAGTCCTACCAGATCATAGGGCCATCTGCTGACCTGTACACATTGGAGCAAGAACAAATGCACAGTGTTTAAAGACAAAACAACAACACAGCTGGGTCCGCATGGAGCTTGCATCCTGATGAGTAGACATAGGCAATACACAGAGAATAAATATATCAGCAGTGACTCATAAGTTCCGGTGGTGCTGTGTGTTAGGCATTGGGCTGCTAACCACAAATTGGCAGTTCAAACCCACCAGTCACTCTCAAGAGGAAGACGAGACTGTCTGATCCCATAGGATCTGCAGTCTCAGAAACCCTGTGTATGGCCACTATGAGTCAGACTAAATTCCTCAGCAATGAATTTTGGCTTTGGTCAATTAATTAGATTATTCTGGTGTGGAGATGTAGGATAAGCCCTGTATTGCTAATCATAATTTCAGTGGTTCAAACCCACTAGCAGCTCCTTAGAAACACTATACTGGGTCACTATGCATCAAAAGTAGCTTGGTGATATTTCACACACACACACACACACACACACACACACAAATGCTATTAGGCAAGATCCCTGTTGGTGCAGTAGTTGAAATTCTGGACTACAAACCAAAAGGCAGGAAATTTGAAGGTACCCCCTGACCTTGACCCTGGCTATTCCATGGGAGAAAGCTCCTATGATCTGCTTCCATAAAGATTTACAACCTTGGAAACCCTATGGGACAGTTCTACCCAGTTCTGTAGGGTCAATGTGATTTGGAATTGGGAGCCTCTGGGTGGTACCGACAGTCAACACATTGAGCTTCTAACTGTAAAGATGGAGATTCCTCAGCAGAAAGTCCTGGTGAATTAGGTCTCAACAATCAGCCTCTGAAAAGCTGTGGAGCACTGTCTACTCTGATACTCAACTGGCTAAGGAGGGAAACTGAGCAAATTTGAATAAGACAAGGGTGTCCCCTAGGTATGTCTGGGAGCAAGTGGAGTGAGGTGAGGAGCCCAGAAGGCAGGCGACACAGGGCCTGGTGAGTCAATATCAGACCAAGACTGGAGCCATGGAGGGCTGGGTACCATAGACCAGCCCAGTCATGTGAGGGCTGCTTCCTGGGGCTACCACAACACAGTGGCTTAAAGCAACCTCAGCGTGTGCCTCACAGCTCTGGAGACTAGAAGTTCACAATCAGGGTCTCTGCAGGGCTACACTCCCTCTGAAGACTCTTGGAGAGGGTACTTCTTGTCTCATCCAGCTTCTGGGAATCCCAGGTTTACCTAGCTTATGGAGCAGCACTCCATCTCTGCCTTTGTCTTCCCAGGGTCTCTTCTGGATCTCTCCTCCTTGGTAATAGTCACAGCAGTCACATAGGATTAGGTCCCACCTACTCCAGTATGACCTCATGCCAACCTACCTGGTGACATCTCATAAACAGTATTTTCATCAAGATCTCTGGTTAGAGTCTGAGCAATCCAATCTATCTGCAAAGTGCCAGGAAGGAGTTGGCTTGGGGTGGGGGGGGGGGCAGCAGGGTTGCAGGCATGAGGTGGGAACTGTTGGAGGGACATAGGTTTCTGGGCACAGCACGCAGGGATGGTGTGTAGTGTGGATACTGACATGCAGATCACAGGTGTATTGGTGGGAGCTTTGAGAGGACTGACCATCGTAACTGAGCGTGGGTGAGGAGGTGAGCCAGAGACACAGCCTGGCTCCTGGGGACACAGCAGGTAGCTGTGAAGAGGGCCTTCTGTCTACATAATGCAGACTGGAGAGTTGGGTTTAGCCACGTATGTCCTTTAGACAACATGAGGAGCAAAGAGAAGTATATATAAATGAAGTATCTATAAATAACTCAGTGGTAGCAATAATGGGTTCAGACATGACAACATGACAATGGTGTTTCGTTCTCTCGTGCACAGCATATCTATAGATTGGAACCAAATCAAGTGCACCTAACAACAACATATACAAAGGGAAGATTGCAATATGTGGTTTGTTGTTGTTAGTGCCATTGAGTCAGTTCCGACTCATAGCAACCCTGTATAGGGTTTCCTAGGAGTGGCTGGTGAGCTTGAACCACCGACTTTGTGGTTCAAACCAATCTTGTTGTCCAGCACATTAACCAGCAGCGCCACACCAGGACTCAAATATATGGTAATATGAGTGATCTATAAAATACAAGACGGCAGGGGTGAGGAAGGGCAGGGGTGACGGCTGAGACACACTGAGAGGTGAGTGTGGTTGGGGCACAGGGCTGGTGCTGAGAAATCAGCCAAGGGTGGGTGGGTGGGGGTCAGCTCAGGACGTGAGCCCAGGAGTGAGTTTTCAGAACAGAATGAGAAGGGCCCCAAGGCAGGAAGCTCATGACCCTGTATGGTCACAAGACCTGTCAGGTAGATGTTGAACCAGTCACTGATGAGTCATTGCTGGAGAAAGTGATGGTGAATTTGAAGCAAACATATTCAGGAAATGTGTATTCCGGAGGCTGAGGGATTCATCAGACCAGATGGGGGCAACTGCTGTTCGTTAGGTGCCATCGAGTCAGCTCCGACTCATAGCAACCCCATGCAAACAGAGTAAAACCCTGCCTGGTCCTGTACCATCCTCACAATTGTTGCTATGCTTGAGCTCATTGCTCAGTTCATCTCACTGGGGCTCTCCCTCCTTTTCCCTGACCCTCCACCTTACCAAGCATGAGGTCCTTCTCCAGGGACTGGCCCTGCCTGATAACTGTGTCCTAAGTGTGTAAGATGAAGTCTCACCATCCCGGCTTCTAAGGCGCTTTCTGGCTGCACTTCTTCCAAGGCAGACTTGCTGCTAGGGACATGGAACAGCAGAAACCAACTCTAGGATCCCTTCTCCTTTGGGGTCCTGTGGATGAGTGTTGGGGTCAATGATGCCACATTCCCAATTAACCCCAGAGCTGGGAGGCACTGGGGACAACTCAGTGGATAAGACCCCAGGGGAGGCACTAAGCCATTGCTGGCCAAGGAGCTCTTTCCCCGGAGCCAACATGGTGCTACTTCCCCTGGCAAGCATCCAGAAGAACTTTCATCCCCAAACGTCTGCCAGATGCCAGACAGAAAGGTCTTATCAGAGGCCAGGAATCCATCTGTGCCCCAGGAAGCCCAGCCACTTCCTTCTGTGGGAAAACTTGATGCCAAATTGTTAATTCTGAAAGCAAAATTACCAAACAACAGATTGAGTGTGGTTGAGTCCAATTCACTTGCGATTTAATTTCTCCCCCAGAAACTGCCTCAGGGGCTTTAGTGAGCTGAGTCTCAAATTGTTTAAGTTTCCTTTTGAAAATTTAAATTCTATACTTGGATAGACGTTCACTTTGCTTTATTCATTCATTTAATTTTTATTGCATGGCCCCACTATATAGTACTTACATCCCCCCCGCCCTCCCCCCCACACACACACACAAGAGATACAAACACAATCAATTGTCTGATTGTCAGCTGTGGGCCCAGGACCAGGTGTGGGCCCACCCTGGGGGAGGGAGGGATGAGGTGTAGCTGTGTCAGGATCCTGAGACCTCCTGTGTGCCTGCAGGGCACGCAGCTGACTGTCTCCTCTCTGAGAAACTGGCTCAGGAGAAGGAAAAGTCGAGAGAACAACCATCTGACCGGCAGAAATCTGCCACCAGGGTCCTTATCTCTCACCCACTTACACCAAGTTGATGCCAACTCATAGTGACCCCACAGGACAGGGCAGAACTCCCCCCACAGGGTTTCTGAGATTAAATCTCTATGGCAGCAGACAGTCTCATATTTCTCCTGAGGAGCTGCTGGTAGGTTTGAACTGTTGATCTTGAGTTAACAGCACAACGCTGAGTCCACGGCACCACCAGGACTCCTTTTTTTGCTATTCAGGAGTAGATGTTTTTGAATTGCTGTAGTTGAAAGTGTCCTCCACTCTCTGGTCCCCATGAACAGAGAATGGGCTAGCTCCAGAGGGCAGCTGGCCTGACCCTGTCTGTGTCTGGGCTGGGACACAGCTCTGTGACTCTCAGCTCTTGGCTGTGCTGTATCCCTGCTGGGTGGTGTGGTGTGGTGTGAATGGTCTTTGAGGCTCTCCAGACCCACACACTTCTCGGCACCCACACCACCTCTTGGGTCTCCACTCTGACAGCAAGATCTCACAAGGACCAAGGCTGGCTGATTGCATGTCCTCAGGAGTAGCCTTGTGCTGGGCATGGCCTCCTGACTGTGCTTAGAACACCGCTCTGCTCAGAGAGTTGTTTTCCCTGAAAAGCAGGTCCCCACTGAGGCTGGACTCACTGGTCACCACATGGACTCAACCTGCTTCACAAAGACTGTCTTCTGATGTCCTTGATGGATAGCACACAGAACCTCGCCTGGAGCAGGTGTGTGACCAGCCTGCTGCATCCCCAGCTCTGCTTGGTACTCACTGTGTGACCGCTACAAGCTGCTAAGCTTCTCTGTGTCTCCGTCTGCCCTCTGTTCACCAGAGAAGATGCTACACAGCACGACCTTCTAGGGTGGCTGTGAGACAGGAAGCACTATATGGAAAGAAGTCAGAACAACAGAACAACACTGTTTGCTGTTTCCCTTGTTTAAAGATCCATCACAGCTCAGCAGTGTTCCTCGCAGTCCTTTCCTAAGACCCCCGGCAATGCAGTGAAGCTGTGCCTATGGCTCAGGCCGTGATTTAGTGGTAGCTATGTGGTAGAGCTGGGGTCATAAAGTGGTCTCAGTGTTTATAAACAGCACTCACACACACACTATATATATATACACTATATATATATATACACACACACTATATACACACACACACACACACTCTCTCTCTCTCTATATATATATATATACATACAAACACCATATGTACAACATGCATGCACACACACTGTATATGTACATTCACACACACCCATATAGACACATGCATGCACACACACCCCATATAAGCACATGTATGCACCCTCATACAGTTACACACAATGCACACATACACATTGCATGTACACATGCATGCACATGCACCATATATCTACATTCACACACACACCCCTACAGAGCTATATATGTACACATCCCATACATGTACATACGATGCACATATGCACAACTCTATGTACACACACATGCAAACACATCATGTATCTACATTCACACAATATGCACACCCATACATGTACACACAATGCACATATACACAACCCTATGTGCACATGCATGCACATGCATCATATATCTACAATCACACACCTCCATACGGACACATGTATACATACACGCATACATGCACATACAGTGCACATATACACACATCATATGCAAAAATCATATATTTACACTCATACACACCCCATATGAAAACATTCATGCACACACATGCCATACACGTATATTCAATGCACATACACATACCATATGTACACATATCTTGTTGATATGGACAGGTGGTGCCCACTGTCACCAAGATCTTATCAAAAGGTCATTGCCTTCCAGCAAGGACAAGTGCAGCTTGGCTTCTGGAGATTTATGGGCAATAAAACACATCGCCCACATAAAGAGGTACTCACAATTGCCTCACTATGTGTCCAGAGATGACAGCGGAGGAGGAGGGAGCCTCCTGATGGGGCCGTTAACTGGCCACCCTTTAACCTCTGCGTATTGTTTGTACCCATGTTGAGGAATTGCAGTGTATCATAATTCAAATCCTTGCTTGGGCTGGAGGACAACCTGAGGGCTTCAGAAAGAATGGGTTGGACATAATAAGAGTTGGGAACCCACAGATAAATATTCCACTAAACGGAAATGCTGGAGCAACTGATCATTGGGGAATAGATACAGCTCTGTGCTTTCCCTTAAGATAACCACACAACAGATTTCTGAGGAACAGAGACTCTCAGCATTCCCCCAAAGGTGACGGCAACCATGTGCTGGAATTTACACCCTTCTCCTTTTCAAGGAGTTCCCAGGTGGTTCAAACTATCAACACTCTCATTGCTAACAGAAAGGCTGGGGACTTAAGTCCACCAGAGGCACCTCACAAGAAAGGCCTGGTGATCTGCTTCCAAAATACCAGCCACTGAGAACCCTGTGAGCACAGTTCTATACTGACACACGGGGCACCATGAGTGGAATTTACTTATGAAAAATCATCCACTGAGAACCCTGTGGAGCACAATTCTACTTTGACACACATGGGGACACCATGAGTGGTATCTACTTATGAAAAATCAACCATTGAAAGCCCTGTGAGCACAGTTCTACTCTGACACACACGGGGGCACCATGAATGGTATCTACTTATGAAAAATCAGTTACTCAAAACCCTGTGGAGCATAGGGAATAGACACAGGAAAGCTTGGGTGCTGGGGTGGGGGCAGGCAATACACAAGAAGGGGGAGGGGCATAGAAGACTTTAAAGGGGGCTAGAAATTGCCCAGTGAACTAGACCTCCTGTGGAGCTTGTGCATTGCATAAGACCATAGGTGGAAAACAGAATCCCATCCAGAATTGTCTGAGGTGGGAAATTTCCACTGGAAAGGATGAGTAAACCAGCCTGGAGTGGTTAGAAGAACAGAAGATACCTCGTGAAGAAAGACCAGCAGGAAAAATCAGAAACAATAATGGCAGTATGATTGATTACTACAAGAACAAGTAAGCTGTTCATCTAGGAGCCATCAAGGCAAGTGGTTGGGTCCCCTCAGAGCAAATGCCCTTACAAGACTAAGACTCAAGGGGAATACATGAGCAGGCATGTGGTCTGGCTTGTGACCATGTTGTTCACCGATAAGGGGAAGAGGGGGAAAAACAGCAGTGAAGTTGGGATCTAAGTCCAATCATATTCAATAGACTCCTGTGAACCTGGGAGGAGACCTGAATGGCCAGCAGTTACAGCAAGACCTGGGGACTCCTGGGCCCAGAGGCAGTGACATGGCCATAGAGGACTAGAGTGGAGAAAGAAGCATCCAGCTGCTGATATGAAGTGAGGGGAGATGCATAAGAGCACCCATACTTGCAGATAGTACCCACTTGACCTGGCTTTGATGGCTGGATGATCAGAACTCGACTAGAAGAAGTAAAAAGAGGGAGAAAAAAAAAAAAAAAGAGTAACCCACTACAATCTAATGAACTTTACCTATACATATGGATGTAGTAGCTCATAAAAAGGAACAAATCTTTACAGCAAGGATCATTTCTACTCCCTCGGTACATAGGGTTGACAGGGATGGGTTACTTAGACATTGGTTACCCAAAATGGGGGGAGGGGCAGGCTACAAAGGCAAGAAGTGACTGGCTTACAAGTTTTCATGAGGGAGCCTAGTTCCAGACAGGGCAGGGGTAGGTAGAACTTCCACTGAATGATTACCAAGCTGTTGGGTCCAGGTTGGTGAAAGGAAATGGGGATAAGACCCTTGTGGTACAGTAGTAAATAATTGCCATCAGGACTGACTGTGAGGGTCAGAAATGTAGAGGTAGATATTTTTTGACAAAAGGAGGAGAGTGATTGGTTTTGCAGTCCAGGAGTGGAGGTTCCTGGGACCATCAAGTGAGAAGAGTGGAGAGTGTGACTCTACCCAGAGAGGCAGTGATGCCAGGCATGGAGACAGAGGTGATGATGTGGACGAATGGAGCGGCTGGGGACACAGGACTCAGGGAGGGAGAGGGGCTGTGTGCTGACAGCCAGGGAGGTGGGGGGGTGGACCTGTGGGGTGTATCCTTTGGTTATTTAATGATGCATGGAGGGGATTGCAATCATTGCAATAAAACAAAATATGATAGGATGAATGTAAAGCTGATGTTCTCCCATGTAAACCCACATAATCCACAATAAAAACTTAAAAAAAAAAAACCACCAAAAAAACCCTGTGGAGTACAAGTTATCCTCTGACACCCAATGGAGTTGCCCTGGGTCAGGCTTGAATTGACCACAGCTGCTCTTGGTTTCTCACATGTGCAGAATTACCTGCACATAAGGGGCTCAATGCAGCCAACATAACCATCTTTCTGTGGCCCCTTATATGGAGTGACTGTCATCTGAGAGGATAATGCAACCCCCTGCATTTTTCATCAGTCTCAGAGCTTCTGGAGAAGTCTTATACCTTGGGTCCAGTGGGCCTCGATGATGACCCCATGTGTGTGCAGGAACATGGCTGTAGGGCTGTGCTCAGAGCCACTCTGTACTTGGCCTCATCTGGACTGCTGACTGCCATGTGGCCATGTGGGTAGGAAGGATGGGTTCTGAGTGTCTTTCTGTGATATGATGGAAGGAAGGTCTCCATGATCCTCATGGGGAAGACCTTCTGTTGAGAGAGCTCAAGACAGCAGAATCCGATCCCACAGTACATGGTTCTCCACTCCTTGCTAACAGAACGGTGCCATCCACATGAATACAAGAATTCATGGCTTCCATTTGGAGGCGATACGTTCAAGACAGCACATTGGCTCCAGGACTGTCCCTGGATCCTTAGGTCCCTTGACTTGTAGGTGGATGCTCCTGTGATGTCTGTCTTCCCCTCTCTGTGCTGATCTTTTTATAGGGTGCCACTCTGAAGAGATCAGGTTTAGGATCCACCTACTTGGGCATGGCCCCATGAACGTAACAGAATAGAGCCTCAGTTCACAAATGGTCTCAGAATATATCTGGAGGGCACAATTCCATTCATCTTATCCAGGATCTAGGCACTTGAGGCAAACTCCTTTCACTGGTCCCCAAGGGGTGACCAGAAATCCTAGGTCCCCTTGAGGTCTCACTCCAGTGTGTCCACCTTTGCTAGTGTGAGAAGAGCCTGGGAATCAGTTTCTCACACTTTTCAGTGGTACCAATATGGTGGGTGGGACCACATTGGAGAATGGCCTCAACTCTTGCCAGCTGGAGAAAATGGGTTGTTGGCTGGTTAGAGCCAGTACTGGAGCTCTGGCGAAGGATCAGCTTTTCCCAGGCTCTGTTGTGTGTTTCTAACCTTGCTATTAGGTGGAGGATGTAAGTCCCTAAAAGTCAATCTGCCATAGCAGAGACGTCTGAGAAGCTCAGGTGGCATTGTGACTTGGTGTGAGGACACCAGGCTTGGAGCAAAAGCTGCCTGGCCTTTAAAGTGACCACAGGATTTACATCAAGTTAGAAATATTCCTGTCTTCTCACAGTTCCAGCCTGAGCCTTCATGGGGATCTCTCAGCGGGAAGCAAATGCAGTATCTTCAAAGAACCTCCTCTCTGTAGACCTGGCAGCCTTAGCAGAGCAAGGAGTTTGTCAAGTCTACTGTCCATCTCATAGCACTGACTACAGTGCCACTCAGAGTTCAAGAAGCATCTATGTTGAGAGAGCAAGTCTGATTTCCCACAGCTATTCACTGGCCACCTCTCTGCCTGGCTCTGTGTTGGCACAGATGGAACCCTGAATCCATCACAGGCTCACCCTTGCCTCAAGGCTCTCTTCATTGTGACTAAGTCCCAATTTTGCAGGCCCCAGAGGCTGAGCACCTGGTGACATTCCTCAGGTGTCCCAAGGTGCCTGAGCAGGTAGAGTCCAGTCTAGGGCACGTTCCTCACCATTCTGAACAGGTCATTGTCCTTAGAACATCTCTGGTCCCAACTTTATAATGAAACTACCACCGCCACCATCATACCACCATCACAATGACACAGAGAAACAGACACCAACTAGAAACCAGGGAACATACTCATACACTCTTTGAGGACATAACAACTTTGAAAATTATGCCAGTCCAATTAACATCTAGAAGCTTCTGTCTCACGGTGACTCCACGTGTGTCAGAGAAGAACTGTGCTTCATAACTGTTTCAATTTTTGGAAGTGAATCACCAGGCCTTTTTTAGTGATGCCTGTGGGTGAACTTGAACTGCCAACCTTTTGCCAAGCACAATATTGTTGGATTTAATTCCAGGTGTAGAAACACTTCTAAGTTAGAAAATGTTTGCCGTGCAGCTTCCTCAAGTTCACCTGTTAGGGCCAACACAAGCAAAAGAAAACCAGTATATTCCAGGTGTCTCTCACAACCCATTCGATGCTCACCTATAGACAGTCAGCCTACAGAAAAGTGGTCCAAACAAGACCAAAGGAACTGCTTGGCCACCCATATTTATGAGCCAGATTAAGATCTATGGCTTTAAGCCACTGTGGGTTGGGTTTGTTATGCAGGAAAGCTGACTGATACACCTACACTATCTGAACTGTGGACTGTGGAGACAGGCTTGGGGAGACCTTTTCTTCTGGGGTCGGGAGGACTAGGGAGAGAGTCCTCTGCTTACTGGGCCCCAGCAGGAGAGTCTACCCTGCCTTGTGCAAGGACAGCCCCTGCCTTGTGCAAGGACACACCTTTGTGTGCCACAGACGCACCCTGGATTTCTTGAACCTCCATAATCTCCTGTTGAATGATGCAGACAGTGACAACATACATCGCTGTGTAGAGGGAAACAGGCCTCTGCCTTTCAGGAAAAGGAATGTGGTACCTTTCTATGTGTGGGCTGTGCATCTGGGGAAGGACTTCACCTACATCTTTCTCCTTGCTGTCACCATCAACCTGGCTGTGTGACTTAAGGTGTCCCTTAAGAGGCAGGTGGCCTCTGAACCAGATTAAAAAGATGAAACGATCATTTTGAACAGTGATGAGCCAAAGAACAGGATTGGTAGAATGACACAAAAATTGGGAGCAGAAACAGACACTTTTTGTCATTTGAGCTATAGAAAGATTCATTTATGCATACATTTAGTAAAATATTTCATCCAGTTATTTCAGGATCTTAATTACTTTTGAAAATGAGACAAGATAGCTGTTTGAAGCAGCTTTCTTTTAACTATTCAGTGCCAATGGGAAACAAGAAAACGTCTCTGTTTTAATGAACAGAATCTACATATAGGTTTGACCTTGCAGGGACCCTTCTATTATGTGGGAGGTGACACACCAGGTGCCATTGGATTTGCTTTTTCTCGCATGTAAATGACATTTAAAAATACTCCTGAGTCAAGAAAAATATACCAATCTGGCTTTTCCATAAATAAGGGAAGCAAAAGTGAAATCAGGAACACATTTGTCATGAAGGAAGGGGCATGGACTCAGAATTCCCTCGGGTCCAATGATGGGGATATGTGTGAGAGAGGAGGAGGATCCACCTGAGCCTAGATGAAGCCACAGGGTCTCAATTCTCCTGGCAGACATGCGGGACATCCCCTTCAGAACAATGCTTGCCTAGCAAGGCTGGGGATGGGGAGTCCCGGCTTAGAGGCACAAGGACAGCCCCTCTGTGTCTGACCACCTCCATTCAGACCTCACTGGATGCAGTGGTGGTCCTGACCACCAGGCTGCCTGTGCTGCCTGACCTGGAGAAGCAGCTTTGTCCCCTGGCCGGAAACTCAGGGTACTCGGAGAAGCCGCTACTGGCTCAGGTTTCGTTGGGGTTTCTGTCTCAGTTCTTGCCTAAAGTCTGTTCTCCTCTTCGGCCTCAACGTTGATACACAAGAATGTTCCTACATTTCCCAGCTTTTACTAGGATGGAGAACCAAATATCCGAGATTTTGTCCTTTGCTCAGACTTGGAAACAGTGAGACTTCTGACTTCAGCAACGGAGATTCTCAAAGCAGTGACATTCATTCATTCATTCATTCATTCATTCATTCATCCCAGAAGCATTAACTAATGGTCTGCAATGTGAGAATAGGTGATTTCCTGTCCCATGAAAATCCAATCTGATCACATCACATGTTAAGACAATTCTCCAAAATAGACAATTAAGATAAATAAAGACAATTAAGATAAAAAAACATATATAATATATACATATGTTGTTGTTGTGAAGTGCCATTGAGTCGGTTCCAACTCATAGTGACCCCTTTATAGGCTTTCTGAGGAGTGGCAGATGGGTTTGAACTGCTGACCTTTCAGTTAGCCATCCAGTGCTTATCCTACAGTGCCACAATAGGATTCATATATGTATATATGTACATATAGCTCTAATAGTGTAATGGATATGAGTTGGGCTGTTAACCTAAAGGTCAGCAGTTCAAAACTACCAGACATTCTGCAGGAGAAAAATGAGACTTTCTGCTCCCGTAGGGTTGCTGTGAGTTGGAACCAACTCCAAGGCACACCATCACCACCACCAGTATATATATATGTGTGTGTGTGTGTGTGTGTGAGTGTATATATGATAGATAGATAGATATAGATAGCTAGAATAAAACATAAGAGAGAATCTCAGCAGCCTTGCAATAGTCAAATATTTGCTGAGACACAGAAAACATGAACCATTTAAAAAAAGTGTTCTTTTGTACTTCATTACATTTAAATTTAAAATAAAAAAGAAGCACCACAATCTGAGAGAAAACATTCAAAATGCGTGTATTTGACAAAAGAAATTTGTATCAAAATATATAAATAACTCTTACAACTCAAAGTAAGAAAGCAAACAACCTTAAATAAATAGATGAATAAGTAAGTGGCTAATGATTTGAACAGACACTTCCACAAATAAAGTGTTATTTTGCATGATTGAACTATACACTCCAAGTGAGTGATTTCTGTTGTGTATAAATTTGATGTCACTGAAATTGATTAAAATTTTGACACCAAAGCCTTGGCAAGAATTCTCAAGAGAGGCGGGCATCTTGAACATGTCTGAATGGCAAATACATGAGAAATGCTCAGCGTCATTAGTGGACTTAGAAATGCCGACAAAAACCACAGAGGTACGAGGGCACACACACTAATTTGGGTAAAATTCAAGGTAATGATCTTTTTGCATGAATTCCTCATACATTTCTGGAGAGATTAAATGTCGTATAATCTCTTTGGAAAACAGTTTGGAAACTTCTTATCAAACTAACCATGCACTTATCATATAACCCAGAAATCCCACTCATATATTTATTCAAGAGATAGGAAAACCTAAGTCCACAAAATGATGAGTGCCCAATTATTCTTACAGTTATACTCATAATAGTCAAAAACTGGAAATGACCCAAAAGCCCACCAGTGAATGAATTGATAATCAATGAATGAATGAAATGATAATCAAATTTGAGTATATTTATATAGTGAATTATTACTTAATAATAACAAGAAAATAATTTTCATAATAAAACACACATGAATCTCAAAAACATCCTGCTCAGTTGAAGCTCTTGTACTGCACAGAGGATTGCTGCAAGTCACAGCCAGCTCAGTGTCACTTCGCAGTAAGAACATATTGCAAAATTGACTTGATATTAAATTCTAGAATAGGCACATCTCATGAATAGATCACAAAAAGGTCAGTGGTTACCTGGAGCCAGGTATGGGCTTTGGAGAAAGAGCTTGGCAGGGCACTTTTTGAAGTGATGGATTGTGATGGTGAGTAGACTGGTGCTTACTTGCCAAAAAACTTAACTGTTCACACTTTATTGTGTGTAGCAAATACCTCAAAGAGTTGAAGAAGTAAATAAGTAATACATAGGTTTTGTTGTTGTTGTTGTTTTTGCTTTTGTTAAATGCCACCAAGTTGGTTCAACTCATAGCAACCCTCTATAGGGTTTCCAAGGAGCAGCTGATGGATTTGAACTGCCTTATCTTGCAGTTCACAGTCCAGTGCTGACCCTACAACACCACACCAGGAGTTGAACTAAAACATATAGGAAGTTAAACAAAAAGACAATAATAACAACAAAATCAGAAAAAAAAAACAAACACATTAGCGCTCCCCATGAGAACTGTAACTCAAAATTACAACAACAACAACAAAAAACAAAAGGCCAGGCTAACTGATTGGATAGAGACAAGTGAAACCCCTAGACTGTGGCTCTTGGTCACCCTTCAAGTCTGGAAGTGAACTCACCCCCTGACTCAATTTTCAACCAGGCAATAGATAGATCTATAGGGGACAACAGCATTACTGAGTGGTCAGCCATTCGAGAATAAGAGGGCAGGAGAGTTGGGAAAGAAGGAAGAATGGGAACAGATAAAAGGAGGAAGAGGGTTAAGTGGTGTTACATTAGGGGATGGTAGTCAATGAGATGAAGTTTGAATTATTTGTTGAATGTGAAACTGATGATCTCTTCTGTAAACCTCACTCAATTCACAATAAAAGTTTAAAAAGGAGAGCTGTAAGGAGCTGGCCATGTGTGTCCAGAATTCTATCAGAACCTACCCTACGGCATGGGGGCCTTGTGGCCACAGGGCCACGTGGCCAAGTGTGGCCAAGGTCCCTGAGTGGACATATTGTTGGTAGCACCTGGGAGCCTTCTAGAAGGAACTGCTGACATGCACCAGAACAGTAACTCATCAAAGGAATGTTGTTGTTGTTAAGTGCCATCGAGTCAGTTCTAACTCATAGAATTCCTGTATAGGATTTCTGAGGAATGACTCTGGGTTTGAACTGCCACCTTGCGGTTCAAATAGACTTTGGGATCCAGTGCGTCTCCTACAGCACCACACCGGGACTCCATATCACTTTCACATAAGGGAAACTTGGACATGGGGACATCTTGAAGCAGAAAACCAATAAAAGGTCTGAGAGTCACAGCTTTCCAGGGGTTCTTCTCCACTGATGTTTTCTCCCCACCCCACCTCAGCACAGAGCCACAGGCGGAAGTCAATGCAGGTCACTGTGTGCACAGGGTGGTGATGATGTCTGTCCTGCAGTTTGTTACACAGACGATCATCCCTGACACACCATGTGAGACCTCCCGAGATCACAGGGTCAATGAGATCTTCCAGGATTTTACTTAGACAAGTCCCATGCTGTTGTTGCCATTGTCATTGGTTGTTGGGGACATACGCAAGTATTGAGACGATGTGGTCCTGTGACAACATGGACGAAACTCCAACCCCGGGGCCCTTCTCAGGATTACGAGCCATGGACCCGGAAGGCCAAGGAAGTGACCTCCTGACGTCCCAGATTCATTGGTTTTTGCGAACTCACTGGTTGGCTACCTCTGTATAATTTTCTTTGGTCCTAATATTGTTCATTCTATGCTTCTAACTCCAATAATTG
>NW_006408623.1:8903815-8917453 GCF_000296735.1 Chrysochloris asiatica | reverse complement strand
CATCATATCTATGTGTCTGTCTTTTTTGTATATATTTCGTCTCTCTCTTTCTCTATCCCTTTCGCCGCCAGATCTCCCTTCTTCGTGACACCCACACTTCCTTGTCGAGGCTGGACCCCAGCATAGGACCTCAGCAATTTGGTAGGTGCTAGCAAGTTGGTTCTGACTCACAGCAACCCTGTGCACAACAGAATGAAATGTATCATCTTCACACTTGTTACTACATGAGAGCCCTTTGTTCCCGCCATTGTGGCAATCCATCTCAGTGAGGGTCCTCTTCTTCGTTGACCCTCTACTTTACCAAGCATGACGTCCTCCAGGGACTGGTCCCTCCTGACCACATGTCCAAAGTACAAGAAGCAAAGTCTTTCCATCTTTACTTTTAAGGAGCATCCTGACTGTGTTTCTTCCAACACAGTTTAGCTCATTCTTCTGAGAGATCATGGTACTTTCAATAGTCTTTGCTAACACCAAAATTCAAATGTATCATTCTTCTTTGGTCTTCCTTATTCATTGTACAGCTTTTTGATGTCTGTGTGGTGATTGCAAATACCGTGAATTGGGTCAGGTGGACCTTTGTTCTCAAAGTGGCATCTTTGTTCTTTAACACTTTAAAGAGATTTCTGTAGCACGATTGCCTCTATGTTTAGAGTGTGGTATCTCCCAATGGGGATCCTGACGTCTTGTGTAGACAGTTGTGTGTGTGTGTGTGTAGTAAACAAATGTGTGTGTGTGTGTGTGTGTGTGTGAGCTTGTAAGTGTGTCTGAGTGTGAACCAGTGTGTATGTGTGTGTGGACAGTGTTGAATGTGAGTGTGTGTGAGGGAATGTGTTTGTGTGTGTGTGTGTGTTGGTAGAAAATTACATGTAGTTGGATGTCTTAGCACTGTCTTCACCACAGTGTATCTATATCATGTGCACTTAAAGAATGAATGATTTGCCATATGTATCAGTGGAGTGGGAACAGAGAAGGTACAGTATCAATTAGGAATGGGAGATGGGGGCAGGATTCCCTACCAAGCCAATATTTAAGGGATATAGACCATGTCTGAAGGTCTTCAGGGACTGAGACATCCTAAGCTGCACTGGAATCTTCTGAGTTTGTTGTTGTGAAGTGCTGCTGAATTGGTTCCAACTCATAGCAAGCCTATACAGGGTTTCCAAGGAGTGGTTGGTAGATTTGAACCACAGATCTTGTGGTTAGCAGTGCAGTGCTTATCCTGCAGTGCCATACCAGAACTCTTCTTTTTTGTATTTTAAGTTTTTATTGTGAATTGAGTGATAGTTTACATTGAAGAACACCAGATTTACATTCATCTTGTTTTATTTTAATGATTACAATCCCCTCCATGGATCATCATTCAACAGCATTTGTTTCCATTCCCTCTGTTTTTTTTTTTTTTTGATGAACACTGAAGCACTTAGGAATATATAACCATTCAAACCACCAAAGGGTCACACCAGGACGCTTCTGAAAGTGGATATTAATTAGGTTTCTACTCATTACTCAAGAAGTCCTTGGGTTGTGCAAACGGGTAATACCCTCAGCTAACCACTGAGAATCCACCTAGAGACTCCTTGACGAATGACCTGGCCCTCTACCATCACAAAATCAACCACTGCAATGCCTTGGGGAGCAGTCCGGCTCAAAGTCCAGTCGAGAGCAGTGCGTTTGTGTGTGTAGCCTTTGCTGGTGTCCTCCCACACTGTCAGCTCAGTGCTGGGTTGTCCATTCTGTTTTCCAGAGGAGAAAATGGAGTTCAGTGTCTTCGTTGGTGCATCATCAGAAAGAAGCTGAAGATAGGTTTATTTACCCCGGAATGGGGACCACAAGGAGCCCTGGGGTGCCACTGTAGGATAAGCACTGGACTGCTAACTGCAAGGCTGGAGTTTCAAATCTGCTAGTCATTCCTCAGAAACCATACACGTGGTTGCAATGAGTTGGAACCTACTCAACAACACTTGACAACCACAGCAGTGTTGTGTAGAAGGCCTGGTGTTGCACTGTGTGCATCATTGAGGGATAAGGGGAGGCACTGGGCTGGGCATCATCCCTGGGAAAAGATGCAGGGAGACAAGAGGAAAGGGAAACAAATTCACAGACTGAAGGACAATTGAGGGGGTGCAATAATTCACTTTGCAGCATTCAAACCCACATGCAGTTTTCCAAGGTGGACCTCGCCACTGCGTGGACAGAAGTGACTGTAAAAGTGACATGGCGCCAGGTACACACGCACTCTTCATCATCTTTGCATCCCACCATCCACCCACATAGCATCTTCTAAATAACTCTAGCCATCAGCTACCAACTGTCCACCGATGTTGCAGCTCTGCAAGGCAACCCCTCCGTGCAATTTGTGAGAAAAGATGAAATCGTGTGTGGGTTGATGGTAATTAATGCCTCAGGAAAAAATCTCTCCTTGGTATGGACTATTATTTGCCCGATGGAATGTAAGCTTTCTGTAGGGGATGGGTGTGCAGCTGGGTGGGTGGACCTCAGAGTCCTCAAACCCTCCCACTCAGGGAGGTGTCTGTGGATTTGAAATCACCTCTTCCAGGAGTTCTCTGTCAGGAATTATGGTTGCAGAAGGCAGATGCATGTTTGTGAGAAAGGATTTCATACAGACTGACAGACTAAAAGGGGAACAGGCCATTTTATACTCTGTTTGTTGAAGTTTTAGAAGATTTTGTGTCTTTTTGTTGGCTTGTTCTGTAAATATCTGAGGGGTGGCTAAGGTGCTAATTTAACAGGCTTCAGGATCCATTAGCCATGTGTTGCTTGGAATCCTTTTCTTCATCTAGCCATCTAGTCATTCAAGCACACATCGACCACGCTTCATCTGTGTGGCTATCATACATCAGACCTGAGAATATCAGGGCTCTTCCAGTTTTCAAGAGGTGTCCATTTCATGGTCACTATGACACGACTTTGTGAACACAGATGCCAAAATATTCACTGAGAGGCTGCTCACAGAGATGGAGAAGATACCAGTATAGGAGTGACATCTTCCAGGTAAAAAGACAACAAAGGCCAATACAAACTTAACATTCTGGCATGTTTGGGTGTGACTGAGACCCAGAGGAAGAAGATGACTACAGAATGTCCTCCTTAGATATCATTGAGGACCAGGGGGAAAGTCCCCTGTAGGATGCTGTCTTTGGTGACTGCTGAGGACCAGGGAGAAAGTCCCCTGTAGGATGTTGTCTTTAGTCACCATTGAGAACTGGAGGCCTTTGTTGAGGCAGTTCTGCATTTATTGCCCAAATAGGAAACACCCTCTTTCTCCCCACCACCTTTATGACTTCTCAGCCATGAGACTGGGTCTCCCTCCTGTACTGCTATTCATACAAGTCCCTTTCTGCACTTACATGGTAGTTTCTCCTTGTCCTGTGGGGAAGAGGAAGCTCTGCTTTAGAAGTGTAAATAGAACATGGCAAGTCTCAAATTGATTTTCAAGTTTGTGACCACCAGGCAGCTGAATGCATGGAATTATCCATCAGTGTTCCCCTGAGAATCCCATGGTTCTTGTGTGCTTATGTGTGTCCTTCTTTAGGAGTTCAAGTCTGCTTCTGCCCAAGAGGAGTGGCCATCTAATAGAAGGAATCTGGGATGCCCTACCATCAGCATGACTTGATCCTGAGTCAGCCTTTTTTATATGGCAAGGGGCTCACCATGACAACAGACATGCTCTGGGGATCCCACAGGTGATGTTAGGAAGGTGTTTGCTCTCTCTGATAAGTCTCCTCCTTGTCTGCTCACTGCTCACTGGCTTCTGCCGCATCCAGGTAAGAGCTGACTGCTTTTACATGTTTTATTCATAGGTGCTTCATAAGCCAAACTCCTAGTGGACATCAATAGCAGTATGAGTGATGTTATTTAAAAGTACCTTGCCACTTGATAGTAAAAGTGGAATTATTCTTGGAGTGGAATTCATCAATCTCCAAATATGGCTTTTGAATGCTTTTTCCCACAGAAGGTCAACTTTGAATGAATGAACAAGAGTGGCATTTTTGGTGACTGATTGCCACTTCACTTTACTTTCTTTACAAGGCATCCATTGGAGGAATTCTCTCTCTTCTGCTGAGGGTGAAAGCACATCTGTGACTCAGTGGTTTCTCAGAGGAGAGACATTTGCTCACAACAGCAGCTGCCCTTGACAGTGTGGAAGTGTCAGCGCACCAGCCCAGTCTCCTCCACCATGGCTAAGACAAACGAGCAGCATCCTGGCTACAATGGACTGGGAACTTTGGGTAGCACGGACCATACACCTCTGCTTTGTTGTTGCTGTGTTGTGAAGTGCCATTGAGTCGGTTCCAACCCATAGTGACCCTGTATAGGATTTCCAAGGAGCAGCTGGTAAGCTTGAACGCTGACCTTGCAGTTCAAATGGCTTTGCAGTCTGGCGCATTAACCCACACCAGGACTTAGACATTCATTAAAACCAACAACTAGCACACCAGTGGAGCCATTTACTTCCCTCCACTCAGTGCTTGGTTGGCTGGGCACAGAGAGGAGAATCCAGTCAGAGCCACGTTACTGTTGTTAGCTGCTGCTGAGTTAGCAGATGTAGCCCGTCCTTTGCTATCTTTATGATTATTGGCATGTTTGAGTCCAGGTGGGTGATATTCTGTCATGTCCAAAGGGTTTTCATTGATTGAGTTTCAGAAGTAGATTGAGGACCAGGGAGAAGGTCTCCTATAGAATGCTGTCTTTGGTTACTGTTGAGACCAGGGAAGGGAGAAGGTCTGCTGCAGGATGTCATCTTTGTTCACCATTGAGAACAAAGGAGAAGGTCTGCTGCAGGATGTCATCTTTGGTCACTGTTGAGGACCAGGGAGGAGTTACTCTGTAAGATGTCATCTTTGGTCACCATTGAGGACCAGGTAGAAGGTCTCCTATAGAATGTTATCTTTGATCACCATTGAGAACAAAGGAGAAGGTCCCCTGCAGGATGTCATCTTTGGTCACTGTTGAGGACCAGGGAGGAGGTGCCCTGTAGGATACCTTGTTTCTTTCGTGTCTGTCTTAGTCTGAACGTTCCACTGAAACCTCGCCATCATAGGTGGCCTGCTGGTACCTGGAAGCCACCACAGTAGGACAGACTGAGACAGAGAAGGGAGTGATGGAGGGGTTGTTTGAAATAAGGACATGAAAGTGGTTCAGGCTACGCACATTCACAATGCTCTCTGGGGATCACAGGAGAGAGCATGCGATGTCTCTGTCTTGCTCATCTCCATAAAGGCAGGCTGACATCATCTCAGGACACTCCTTGCTGTTCTCTTCCTTTATGACAGTTCTCATTGGGGGGAACCGGGCAGTTTTCCCCTTTAGGGCATATATGGTAATGTCTGGAGATATTTTTTTTTTTTTTTATGATCACAAGTTGGGGATGCTATGGATACTAATGTGTGAATGCTAGGGGTGCTGCTAAACATCCTATAAAGTCAGTGGTTCAAACCCACCAGCAGCTCTGAGGGAGAAAGCTGAGGCTGTCTGCTGCCTTAGAGATTTAAAGCCTCAGAAACTGCATGGAGCTGGTGTATTGTGATAGGGTCATGATGAGGTGCAATAATTCCACAGCAGTGCATTTGGTTTGATTTTGGGAAACTAAATTCATAAGTTAAAACCCCCCTGCCTCAAAAACAATGAAATCTCTAGTCCCAGATACTATTACTGGCGAATTACATTAAATATTTAAGAAAGAATTAACCATAATTCTATACAATCTTTCCCAGAAAATGGAAGAGAAAAGAACACATCCCAACTCATTCCTCAAGACTAGTAACCCACATATCGAGACAAAGACAAGAGAACACAAAATTAACAAAGAAAATGAATGTCAAATAGATAGGAGCTTGGGTAGCACACTGGGTTACAGGTGGGCTGCTAACTGTAAGGTCAGTCATTTGATTCAACCAGTCCCTCCATGGGAGAAAGATGAGGCTTTCTGCTCCTGTAAAGATTTACAGCCTTGGAAACTCTCTACAGCATTGCTACGAGTCAGAACTGACTCCATGCCACACAACCACCACCAACATCACAAATCATTGTCCCATCGTAGGTTGGTTCCGACTTTATGAGTATCCTCAACTTCCAGGACCCTTCCTGGACTAGAGGCCAGTCTGTTCCCCATCATGGCCCACTCTCCAATGACCATTGTGTACCTGTCCTAACCACCTGGGACTAGGAACCCATCAACTAGGGGCAGCTCCCATGCTCGTGAGCCCACAAAACTATCCCAGATGCCCAATACCTAGCTACCTTAACCCTATTTGTCTTACATCAGCAATGTAAGTTCCAATTTGTCACCTTGTTCCCAGGTACAGCCCTATGTGGTCTGTTTTCCAGGTGTGCTTTGGTCTCCAAACTGGGACCTGTGAGTACATGCACTATTTGTTTTCTGCCCAAATCTCACTTCCTCATTTGCACCTCACAGACCACTCTGGGACACCCCAGATCCACTTTGGGTCAAACTGCACACAACCAAGGAGCAGACTGGGAGGAGCCCTCTCTTGGGAGGTACAAAGTCCCTACGAATGATCCATCAATAGAGCTTGGGGTTTCGGCCACCGGGCCTCTGTCTCCCCGTCATTTTCACCGTCTTCTGGGGTAGCTTTCATGCAGTGAAATGCCTGACAGTCTAGAAGAATCCTCGCCCCTCTGGCTACAGGGCAGTCAGGGGTCTTACACTTAGTGTACAGGTGGAACCACAGCGAGATGCCAGCTGTCCCCTCACCAGGGTTCAGATGAAAGCTCACTTCCTCTCTGGGTCCCACAGTTCCATGTCCAGACCCTGTTTGACCACTTATCTCTTTAAATAATGGCAACTCTTGCCCTGTCTAATTCTGAACATGGAAAAAGGTCAGAAGTTGAATGCTCTAGGGATGAGCCCAAAGCATGTAGATTTCAATATATTCATTAATGACTTGGAAAAGTCAGAGAAAAGGTTAAGTGGCCAGATTTGCTGAGTGCACAGAATTATTTAAGTTCACTGCTCAAGGAAGAAAACACACAGGCTGCCTCCTACGGCATTCTGCTTTTTTCTTGCCCTATGAACATCTCACAAGGTGAAAAGTATTACGACTGCCAGCGGTTCAGGGAGCACGTTGACTCATGCCTCAAGTCCTTCCCATTGAAACATAACTCACAGCGCAGACTCAGATTCAAGGGGTTGTGGTTGCCAAACTCAGAACAGTCACTCTCCAGGAACACCTGCTTCTCGGTACAGCTAAGGGTTTGTGGGGAGCAGGGCAGAGCCGGGCCCCTGCTGAAGAGGAGCATGTTGGGTACAAGGGTGGGCATATCCACCTCAGTGGTGCCCCAGAGTCAGGCTCTTGTGGTCTGAGTTCCAGTCCTGCCTTGGTGTCCTAGTGCCGCTTTATGTAGCAGAAATACCACAGTGTAGGGGACTTTCAGGGACTAGAAGTCCCAGTCGAGGTCCTGGCCATGTGCGTTCCTTTTGTGGCTCCTCTCCTAGTTTCTGTGTAGTCCTTGGTGTTCTTTACTTGCTGATGGGTTCTCACATGGGATCTGTCGTTGCAGGGCATGTGTCTCTGGGCCTAATCTACTCTTTTTCTGACTCAGAAGGAATTAGGAGTAGCAACCACTCCTCCTCCAATATGGGCTATTAACAAAACAAAAGGAAACCTGTTTTAACAAGGGTTGGGGGACACATTCACAGGTATCTATGTGTGTTAGGTACTGTCTGTCTGTCTGTCTAACGCGCTGGGACTCACGGCAGTACCTGTATAACAGCAGGGAGTCCTGGGCCTTCCTCACAATCACTGCAGAGCTTCTGCTCAGTCTTGCAGCCACTATGTCAAGTCCTCTTGTTAGGGGCTTCCTCTTTTTCCATGAGTCTCTACTTTACCAAGTATGATGTCCCTCACAGGAATAAAACCAAACATCAAACCCACTGACATGGGCTGGATTGTAGCTCATCACAACTCTTTAGGACAGAGTACAACTGCTTCTTGGCAGCCTCTGAGAATACACATCTCAACAGAAACAGACTGCCCATGGAGCAGCTGGTGGGTTTGAGGCCAATACTTAACCCCATAGTGCCATGGATTCAAAGGCATAGAGCTCAGGGAATTCTACACATACTCGTACTTTTTAGGAGATGCAATTCAATTTCTAACACACACCAATGAACAGCTTCATAGCTTTGAGATGATCACCAGACTTCTCGTTGCCTCTATTTCTCATCTTTGAAATGCGTACATGCTGCACCATACCGTTCCAGGTCTCGGTGGGTGTTTAGTGGCTGTGAGCCATGTGAGGACTCTGTCTACATTGTTATCCACACAACTTCTCCAGGACCCCCATCAAATGGAGCACTGCAATGGGACCTGAGAGAAAACCAGCTTAGCTGGTTCTGAAAACAGCACTGATCCACCCCACTCTCTGGGCTTTGAGCTCCAGCACTTGGTGACTGGATCCTGGGTCAGAGAATCGTACTAGAAAGCAAACTGGATTTCAGGCAGTGAGTGTCTATTCAATGGAATGGAGGTCTGGGGGTCAGTGGATGTTGGGGATTATGGGTAGCTCAGGGGCAGGCCAGCAGATACTGAGCCACCAGGGTGGCCTTGCTTGCTCCCCTGCGCCTCTAGAGAGCTGGGATCTTGGGGATAGCATGCATTCAGCGTTCACTTTGGGAGTCATGTTAATTTTAATGTGGTTGAAATCCATCCTCTCTACTGGGGACAAAGGTGGCAAGGGTCTGGTCTGTCTGCTAAGGAAAGGGCTCAGAGGAGATTACCACCCTCCAAAGAGGAAGATGAGTTCATTGTTGGGGCTCCTGGGTGGCCACAGCGGGGCCTCGCTGCAGCTCTTTGTGAAACCTTGAGCTGCTGGCTCCCCTCCAAAAGGTGAAATTGTGTGAAAAATGCACTTTCTAACCCTCATCCTTTCTAGAGTCAGACTAAGCTGCTTCTCCCACCATATTGTCTCCAATTAGTGGGCAAGTGTGGTCCTCTTGCAGGCTCGCATATGGTGTGGCCCTCAGGCCATTATGCTGAGGACCAGCCTTCCTCCTGCTCCCTCCAGTTGGGGGATCTGAGGAGAGAACCCCTTAATTGGGCATACAGGGGCAGAGTGGGAGCTACTGATTCATCTGTGGAGACAACACTGGTGCAGTGTGTGGAAAGCAGGGAGGTCAGTTGTCCCACAGGACACATCTGTCCTCTCTAATGACCATTGGTTTGCTTAGCCAGAAACATCGGGTTGCTCCATGAATGGGGCTGAACAGAGAGCACACAGCCTTCACAGTTCTCCTGGAGCCAGAGCAGGTCCACATGTGAGGGGAAACCTCACTGCATCCTGTTCCTTAGCCTCCTTGGAAGGACCCAGCCCTGGGTTGTGACCTTGGGGATGTTGGAGAGGTCTGGAAGCCTGTCCTGTGGGACCTCCACCCTGTCCTGACTGCCCTTGACTCCTCCCACATCAGGATGTCTGTGTCTGGAGGGAAGAAGGGAGGGAGACAGTGGGGGACCTGGAAGGAAGATGAAAAGGGTAGCCTTGCCCGGTACACCCTTAGCTTAATGTCCTTCCCTGGACTTCATGTTTGGTGTCCTCTTCCCCTGGACTCTGAGACCAACCAGGTCTTGACTCTCTGCTGTCTCCCTCTTGGTCACTCTCTAGTGGCCACCACTGTGAGTCCCAGCATAGCAGTGGGGGCCTCTGAGTGACCTGTCCCTGCCAGTATGGCCAATAGCCCCCACTTGTTGCCCTCAGGAGGATGTGCCCATCCCCATGGCCCTTTCTGTGTCCTGTTTGTACTTTGGGTTCCTACAGGGGCTCTTGCAGCCTTGGACTAGAGCTCTGTAAGGCAGAGGACCCTCCAGTTCAGTCCCTGAATATCTGCTAGGCTCTGACAGTGTGCTCTCAGGATCCTGGCTTCTGCCCTCGGTGCCACTGCACTGGTGGGCAGGGTTGAGGAACTGATGGAAAATGTCTCTAGGACTACCTTTGTATCCACTCTTCTTCTCTCTGGTGTTCTGGAGTCTAGCCATATAGTCATCTTGGTTGTCTGCTGTGGGCTAGAGCATCTACATGTGTCTTCACTCGAGTCTCTGCTCACATCCCTTGTCCATGAGTGACTTTGGTTCACCATACTTTATGAATCTTCCAGACTTTCTACAGAACAATATTCCGACCCAGGCCACGCGGTCCTGCCCCTCCCACTGTTTCTTTTCTGGGTTTCTCAGGAACTTGGTTGTACTAGCAGCTTCTTCTGACTCTCTCTGCTCACCTGAGTAGGCCCCCCACATCTTTAACCCCTTGGTATGCTCCCATTCTGCATCTCATTGCACAACACATCCCTGCACCAGGAGGAGGCTTGGGCAGTGACAGAGACCCAACTTTGTGGGAGCCGCTGGGGCCTCCCCTCTAGTCCCTGCTCACCTCCAGGCAGGGCTCCTGGCTGCGGACTCCTCACCTTACAAGTGTCAGGTGTTGTCTCCCAAACTCAAGGCCTCTCTAGGTGACAGCTGACCAAAGCCTTCCTCCACAACCTGGTCCTTGTGGTGGGTTGGCCAAGGGTGTACCGTGGGGAGGACCTGGAGCAGCATCTACTTTGGGAAGATGGACAGTGGGCAGGAGCTCAGTGGCAGCCAGGGTTCAGGCCCCTCCTATTCCCTGGGGTCTATTCTAATGCTGCAGGCCTGTGAGGAGACATGGTCTTCTTTCTCTGTGTATGTGTGTGTGTGTTTGTCTCAATTCAATTTTACTTGCAAAAACAAAGTAAACCAACTTTAAAAACAAACAAAACCTTCTACAGACTGCAAACCCTATTTAATGGAGCTCCCTAAGAGCCAACATTATTTTCCCCTGAGAGGAATAAAGACGCCCAGACTCACTGCAAATGCTGGCATTTCACAGGCTGTCCCTGGGTGTGGGTCTCCTCATATCTCGGTGTAGCTAGGCAGATCTATGTTTTCTCCTGAGTGATGGGGCAGGTTTGGGGTGACTCTTATTGGTTGGGATAGCATGAAGCTAGATTGTGTATAAACCCTTCAGGCAACAAAATCTCTCACTGACTTTTACAGAGAGAGGAAGACCCTGGACTGCTGAGAGGCAGCCACAGAACACGCTCACAGCTGACCCTCAGGGCCCTGACGGTTCAGCAGATCAGCTTCTCAGCAGCATGGAGAGCCTCAGCTCAGATGGGGGTGTCACCTACTTACCTGAGGGGCACCTGGATCTTTGCCTCTTCTCTGGTCTGACTCCATCCAGCACCTGGAATGAGACTTGCCAAGTGCCACTGGGGGTGTGGCTGTTGGTGATGGGGGAGAACACTGTGTAGTTGTTCTTTGGGGGGCGGGATGACGGTATAAGCCCATCTCTTGGGTTTCCCTTCCTGGTAGTTAATCAACGGATGGAGATTTCCGTGTCTGTGTTGCCCATGTTGCCCCCCCAGCACATAAGCAGAGCAGGGCACAGAAGTGGCGTTGAAGCACTATGATACATGAAGCAAGTTCAGACCGTAGATGGAAGCAGCGAACGAGTGCTGGCTGCTTTGAGGTTCTGCGAGTGGAGGCTCTTCAGAACCAGATAGGGTACCTAAGGTACAGAGGCCCAGGGCATTAATGGAAGGGAGGGAGGGATGCTCACTTGAACAGAATTACTCCAAGGACAAAGGCCCTTGGGGATGGGGTGACACTCCCCCAAAAGGCCAGCGGAAGCACTCCCAGATCTCAGCAAAGCCCCCTTTCCCAGGACAGTGCCCTGGTGCATGGTCCGGCGTCCACTGTGCGGGGTACTGTCACTGTTGTTAACTGCCGGCGAGTTGATTCCGACCCATAGCGACCCTGTATAGGGTTTCTGAGGAGCAGCTGGTGAGCTTGAACCACCGACCTTGCAGTTCAAACAGCTTTGCAGTCTGAGCATTAACCCACAGTGCCACACCAGTATTGCCACTTGGTTGGTTGGTTATGTGCCATGGAGTCGGTTCCGACTCATAGCAACCCTGTACAGGGTTTCCGAGGCTGTAAATCTTTACAGGAGCAGAAAGCCTCATGTTTCTCCCATGGAACAGCTTGTAGTTTCGAACTGCTGACCTTGCGGTTCACAGCCTGATTCGTAACCAATACGCTTCAATTGATGGAGAAGGGATGGCTAAATCCTGTCTACATGGGACATTTAGAAGAGTCCCTGAATCAGCCTGACCAGAAACACCAATCCTGGCCAGCCCCTATCACCCAGTTTCTGTCCTCAGCCTCATAGAAATATGCACACGAATTAAGGGCTTAAGCCAAATAGTAGCTGATTTCTGAGTTGCACAGCTTTCTGGTTTGAGGTGAGAAAAAAAAAACCCAACTTCCCAGTATTTTTGCATCAAAGAGAGAGAGAGAGAGAGAGACAGGAACTTGCTAATTGAAAAACTGAAAAGTGCTTTGCAAGGAGGAAAAATACGGGGGGCGCCAGCTATGTAAATTAGTATATACCCCATCCAGAAGGGATCGTGCCAGACTAGGAGGAAATTAGGCAAATCGAGAGCATCAGTAAAGTATCCTACAAGCACACTGAAAGTCACTGGGGTTTTCTCTCCTAAAAATGGGGTGCCCAAGAGAAGAGAGGTGATGAGAAGGCATGTGGGGCTCCCAGGTGGTCTGTGGGTATAAGAGGCGAGACGGCTCCAGCTCTTCCACCCGGGTCAGGCTGGGATTCCCACACCAGCTCTCAAATGTGTCCTGTATTTCTTTTCTGCTCAGTGGTGGGAACCCTTTAAGTGCCCCGAAAGGCTCCAGACTTGTTCTGCTCTGGTTGAGTTTCTGGGTTGGGGACCCCAGAGGAGTTTGTTAACATATTAGAACATCTGCATCCTGCTCTGAGCAAGATTCAGAGAACTGGCCTAGGCTGGTAGCAGGTGCTGTGGGCAGGGGATCTGGAGGCAGTCCAGCACCAGTGACCTGGTACTTGGGGTCCATGTAGGAGGGAGGCCCAGCCAGTGGCTGGGCCATGCGCCGCCTGGCGGTGACTTCCGGTACTGGCGCGAGACAGCCTCCGTCTAAGGACTCTGAGGGGCTAGTCCTGACCAAGGCGGCTAAGCCGGAAACGTGGAGGACGGGGCGCAGGGTGGTAGAGGAGCACGTCTTCTGTATTGGGGGATCGCGGACACAGCGGGCGCCCGGTGCGTGGCGTTGGGTGGGACTCCGGGACAGTGGAGCTGCGCAGGCCAGCGTGGCTCTGGGCGGAGAATGAGGCTCAGGAGCTCAGGACCCTCTTCCTGGGCTGCTAGGACCCGGTGGCAGATTGTGAAGGTGTCTGGCACACTTCCCAGGGAGAAAGACCCCAGCGGCTCTGCAGCGCCCTGGACGCGGCTCACCAGCGCTCTTACGGCTGCCCCAACCCCCTAGTCCAGCTCTAGGCTACCGCCTCACCCTCAGACTCGCCACACAGCAGACCATGCCATCCTTCCGCCGGGCCGGGGTCCGAGGTCCTGGATCGGGGGCCCGGGGTGGGTTAGGGTTCCTAGTTCCAGGGTTGGGGTCCGGGGTCCGGGGTCCGGGGTCAGGGACCCGGGTCTGGGGTCCAGGGTTCCGAGGTCCGAAGATGCGTGTGCCCTCAGCGCCCCACGCGCCCCCAGCTTCTGGGCCTGGGGCGGGTTGGGCAGCGGCACGCGGCAGGAAGGGAGGG
>NW_006408623.1:8890851-8903505 GCF_000296735.1 Chrysochloris asiatica | reverse complement strand
GCCCCCGCCCGTACTGCTGGCCGCCGCGCAGCCCCCCGCCGCCACGCTGCTCCAGCCACTGGCAGCCTGGCCGGCGCCCGGGGAGCCGCCTTTGCCGCTGCTGCCGCTGCCCGCTGCGCCAGACCTGGCCACTGCGCTCCACCCGCCCTGGCTCCCTGGGCAGGTAACGTGTCCCCGCCCCGCCGCGGATCGGGGCCGCCGGCCGTCCCTGCCCCTCGCCCAGCCCGGCTGAGCTGGCCCAGGGATCGCGATCCCTCGTCCGGGGTGGTCGTCTAGGCTAGAAGCTGGCCGGTTCCTCTAGGCTAGAAGCTGGCCTCAGCTTAGCCGCTATGCGTTGACAGGAAAGTTCAGGTTCCGAAGTCCCGATTTGCTCCTGGGCAGTTGGGGTTGCCTTGGTCAGGGGCTGTCAACACAGTGGCTATGAGACCTGCGGACCCGGGCCAGGGTGGGCCCAGTATGGCTCCAACTTTCACTGGGGCCCGGTCGCTGTCCAGACCGCGGTGCTGAATTCGCGGAGCAGAGTGTAGCCGCCGCGCCCGGGCTGCCTCTCCGAGTAGAAGTTAATACTTTCACAGTCTGCCTGCCTTGAAACGCAAGCTGGACATCAATAGCTATTCCGATCTGGCTTTTCGTTTGCCATTTGAAAAGAGACTCAGCACAATGCCTAGGAAAATCCAAACCAATTGACTCCAGGAGGGAATCCTGCCTCTAATTCAGAGCAGTGTTACCGGTGTTTCACGCTCCTGCCCTGGTTCTTTTGGAGCAAACGCCATATCACACTTTACAAGAGTTTGGCGTTGAAAGCCTTGAAATTAAAACAATATGTATTAAAAAAAAGTGATTGTGTCTTCTATTAGTAATGCAATGGGGCAAGCTGCTTGTGTTGGCCAGACCCCTGGGTTACCATCTAACTGTGCAGGGACATTTAAATCAGGGGTGGGAGAGAGGAGGATAGCATGTGTTTTATTCCAAGCATTGCCAGTATTAAATATTAGCATATTCAAATGAGTGGGCCATTAGCCTACAGGATCTAAGAACCCCTGCTCTATTATCGTGTGAGCTTTTCTAAAAAAAATGTTATTAAATTTCTAAATTGGTCTTTAGACTTAATAACACACCACAGAGGTAGTACTGGGTATGGAATTTTGGTGTGTGGTGCGGTTCATATTGGGTTTTATTGAATAAACCTCTCTGTAGTCTTTGCCATGTTTGGGAAGGTTGTCATATCACGGATCGACCACTAGAGGTATATAAACTCAAGGAGCTGCGTTTTTGGTTTTTTTTTTTTTTTTTGGTTTTTTTCCCTCCTCTTATATGGAACACTGCATTTTACCCACCTTGTGCAAAAATTAAAAAATAAAAATAAAAAACTTTGTATTTCAATTTAAATTATTTCACGTTACCCATTTGGGCTAGAACAATAATCTTTAGAACTAGAAGAATATTTTTATATAAAAGGATAATCAAAAAAGGCATTTATGATTTTAAAACAAATAGTCGTTGAAGGGTTCCATATCACTGAGCCATGCATCTTACTTGTTTTCCGCTGATGAGGATTCATTTGTTTTAACAAGGAAGACTGCATCTTAAATTGTCAACTCCTTTTCCGTGTTTGGTGTTTGATTCAGGGCTATGATGGGTTTGTTTGCTTCTTTCTCTGCCAATTTGCATTGCTGATCTTTGGGCAACTTTGCACCTGGACTCTTTAGCTATTTCCATTTTGAAAATATTAGTTAAGTTCTGGTTTTTAAAGTGATAGATGAGATTAATACATGGTATACTTAAGATGATAATATAGAATCTAGCTTTATGCTTGCTTATGGGAAGAATTCAAGAATTAAATGAGAAATGGTCAGCATTTCCTTCCCACTGTGGCTGCTCCTTCTCTTGGGGCAGAAAGGCATTTATTTGTTACCACTTTCTCATGGTTTTGTACTTAGAAGTTGCTTCTCAGCACTGACGAGTACTTTATAACAATTTAGAAATGATAACTTTTATACATTTCCTTTGATCTGTGAATATTTAGAGTTGTATTGATTGGGGGGAAAGGGGTCTATTTTCATAATCAGATCTGCACATTACGTATCATTCCCTTAGAAAGCAGTAATTCTAGGGTCAGTAGCATTGACCATTTCAGACGAAGCTGACTTCTGTCTTTTTGGGTCACAGTGGCTGCTTGGTGCCCATGCTCCTGTGATGGGATTGTCTCCCTCTTCCACCGTGGAGCTGGTGCCTATTTTCCCCCATGTCTTCCCATCTGCTCTGCCACCTCCTGTTGGAAAAAGTTGGATAGACAAAAGGCTACCTAACTGTAAGGTAAAAGCACAAGCGATTTCATTGAATTAATGGGGTTTTAATTATTCATTTGTTGCATATTTCCATGACAACAGGGAACATCCTGTGTTTTCTAATTGCAATAGATTGAGCCTCTAGGTGTAGAATGAAAGCTTTCCAGAATGAGAGTGATCTGTTCAAAAACACCAATCAGCAGATGTGGCATTTTGTTTTAGCTCAAAGTATGTGGATTGCACAGAACAGTGTAAACGTTTTCCAATTCTGAATCAGAATCTTCTTCATCTTATTTTTATTGCTCAGTTTTGAAATCTGTAGCTATGAATCTGGAGGCTTACACATTATGTAATGAAAATTTCCCATTTCCAGTGAGTTGTTGTTTTGCTAAGGATGGCATGGGTTTTCATCTTTCGAACTGTTTATTCTGGGCTTTTGAATTCAAATTTACTGGCTATCCTTTGCTCACTTGAAAACTGATGGAAGCACTAGGTCGAGGTTGTCTCTGACATGCTAATTATCTCACGACTCTGATTCTCCATTCTGAACACTGACTACCCAGCGCCATGAAGTCAACAGTTGAAGACAGTTCAGGAGGCTTCAGTGAGGAGATGATTAGGCATGGGTCCCCATGAATCTTTCAGGTTTAGAATAGATGTCCTATGTGGTGGTGGTGGTGCTGTGCCGTGGAGTCGGTTCTGATTCATAGTGATCCTGTACAGGGTTTCTGAGGCTGTAAGTCTTTATAGGAGCAGAAAGCCTCATCTTTTCCCGTGGATCAGCTGGTAGTTTCAAACCGCTGACCTTAATGTTTGCAGCCTGATTTGTAACCACTGTGCTACCAGAGTTCCTTAGATGTCCTATGTAGTCCCCAATTATAAGGCATGCGATATTTATGGTCAATGTAAGACAAGATGGATATTTGTGTTTAGTGGCTCACATTCATCCTGTGTCTTTCCTAAAATGTAATGCTTGCTTTATTTTTGGACAGATCATTTTCAATAATTCTTTTGCTCTGGACTCAACGTGGGTATATCCTGAGGAATCCAGATTGTTCCATGGGCACGAGAAGCCCCATTTGCTGGCAGATCAAGTTCCAATATCTCTGTCCAGGCCAGCTTCTGTTTCCAGACCTTTTCCCACTGTGGTGTTCGCCCCTCAGCCCGTCCCAGGTAGGTGGCTGTGTCATGGTGACAATGTGCTTTTCCTTCTCGTATTCGTAAATCGGTTTTAGGTTGGAAAATGATGTTTTCCATTTCAATTAAACAGTTTTTTCAGTAGAATGTAGTTTCTTTTTGTGAGCATGATTATTTTTATGAGGAAATTGAGTCTTGAGCAGCTCATCCACTCTTCTTCTAGAAACACACTAGGCTTTTAAGACGATGAGATGGCTGAGGAGTTTTGACAATGTTGTCAGTCATCTCTGAATTGTTGCATGTCTTCTGCTGGTCGCTCTTAATAGGTGTGTTAGTTGGTTTAGTCATCTCAGTAAGCATGGCTGGTGTAGTGAAGTTCACAGGTCCAGGTGAGATTTCTGCAGACTTCTGCCTCCTTACTGGGGATGATGGTCTGGTGGGGCTACAACCATTTTCTGTTTGGAAGATGGGTTTTGTTCTATGTTTGGATTGCAGTGACCTGAAAGAATCTTCCCAAAGACTCTGAAGAAACAATCTCAGATGAAAGATTGCATAATATGCCTATCTAACAACCGAAGAAGAGTCATCATACGAAATTTTAAATTGATTCTTAAAACCACCTTAACATACAATCATATTATGAAAGCAAATGCTGCCCGAGCCAAAATGATCTTGCAACACCTTCCATTACGAAATATTTTATGACTTCAGAATTTCATTATCTTCCTGTAATTTCCTACCCACCAAGCTTGTCTCAATGTGTGTCTCTAAAATTTAGTAACAGGGAGATGTTCCTGTGGATAATGGGCTGTAGGTTTGAAAGATGTATCTGTTCTCCTCTTTTTTATTCTAATTTGCTATGAATCTTGTTTAACAATGAGTCAGGAAGAACAACTTTGCTACTTGTTTTGTTTTTGTTTTTTGTTTTTACAGAACTTAATGATTCTTGACTGAAACTTGCCTTCTGTCCTTGTAATTGTGCATTACTGATAAAACAGAATGAGCATCATGCAGGCTTACATTTATAAACATTTTACACTGAGATGATCGTCTTTCCTCCTTAACGTAATGATGATTACAGATGATTAGATGGCAGGTATTATATAAAGATGCCATGTGTAGAAATGGCTTATTTGATAGGTGGGGGATAATGTTTTAATTTCCTAATGCATTGCCAATAACTGCCACCAAATAATCAGCAAATTTAGTGTAGAACATAATGAAATCAAACCCACCTGTTCCAATGAAATTTTTGAGTGAACTTCCCTTCTCCTCTCAGTAGGTATCTGAGTATCAGATAGATATTTCCCAGCATGCCTTAGTCCTCCTCTTAGGGAAGTTGGACTATTAAAATGCTAAGTATCTATTTAGCTGGTGAGACTTTATGACAACTTAGTATAGGTTTCCTAGCATACAGGCACTGCTTTCTTACTACAGATGGCAAATATTGAACACTTTATATAAAGCATAATTATTCATATAAAATTAAACTTTAAGACTGCTTGATTTTAAAGGATAAAAATAATGATCTTATTCACACGGTTGACAACCTTTCATTCTAACATAGTCTACCAAAACTACTGCCATCAAGTTGATTCGAACTTGGATTCCAAAAGGCATCCGAGACTAAATCCTTGTGGGAGCGGACAGCCTCGTCTTTCTCCTGCACAGCCACTGGCTGGTGAGTTTGAACTAGTGACCTGTTCGTTAGCAGCCCCACACTTCACTCACCGTATCATCAGGGCTGCCGTTGGACAGATCTTGACTTTTCTGTTTCTCTGAGTTTCTTTTGACTCATGAACCTGAAGTGGACACGGCATGGGAAGTATTACTTACTATATTTTGGGAGAGCTCATTTCCTCCAAAGTTAATTTAGAAACAGTAAATGCACACTAGTCTTGAGATGTGAATTTCCAGTTTGTCTCATAAAAAGTTTTGTTTTTGATAAATTTCAGAATTACTCTGGAAAAATGGGCTGAATATTCTTTAGATCTCAAAGCACAGTTAAGAGCTTATTTATGTGCTTCGTACTGTAGTTAATGGTCATCAGTGACCTCATATGAGTAAAACTCTCCTACCTACTCCTCGTCTGTCATCAATGACCCCATGTGACAGGGTAGAACTGCCTTGTCTTATACAATATTTGTCCTTTTGTGATTGATTAATTTCACTCAGCATACTGTCCTCCAGGTTCAACCATGTTGTGAGGTGTTTCACACATTCATCATGATTCTTCAAAGTTTCTTAGTATTCCATTGTGTATATGTACCAAAGTTTATTTCACCATTCTTCTATTGATGGACATTTAGGTTGTCTCCATCTTTTTGATATATTTCTTATAGACAGCATATTGAAGGATCCTATTTTCTTATCCATTCAGATACTCTCTGTTTCTTAACTGGTTTGTTTAATCTGTTTATAGTCAGCACAATTATTGATAGGTATGAATTGATTGCTGTCTTTTTGCTGTGTGCTTTTGTGTGTGTGTGGTACTGCTGGTTTATTTTTACCACACAGTTTTCTACACTGAGTTAATTTTGTTTGTGGGATTTATTTAAATTTTCATTTCAGTTGTGTTAATGTTTACTAAATCTTTCTGATTTTTCTCTTTTTATCTTGTTGTGAAGTTGTAATGATTTTCTTTAAGGTTACCCTGTAACTTATTAATTTCCTCCCATTTAAAACAGCCTGTTTTATATGGAAATCTACATGATTTCCTCACCATTTGTAAGTTCTGTATTTACATTATTCCATCTTTTGGCTTTGTAGTTGACATCATTATAAGTTAATATCTCAGGTTCTCTATTTTCAGTCTAGTAGGTTTGTTTTATTATAACTATTTCTATGTCTGGATTGAGAGCTTGGTGGTGTTATCATATATGTTAATACCAGGGTGTTGTCTGCTCTTGTTAGTTCTCAGACCAAAGAACATCTTTTAGTATTTTTTTCTTTTTTTTGTAAAGTTGGTCTGGTTACTACAAATTCCTTAATTTCTGTTTATCTGTAAATGTCCTAATTTTGCCATCATATTTTAGGGACAGCTTTGGTCAGCAATTCGCGTTTTTCAGAGTTTTGTATATGTCGTCTCATTGCCTTCTTGCCTGCATGGGTTCTGCTGAGAGATCCAAGCTGAATCTTACTGGCTCTTCTTTGTAGACAACTTTTCATTTTTCCATGATGCCCTCAGGGTTCTTTCCCCAACTCTGGTTTTGGAAAGTTTGATTATGACATGTTGTTGTGATTTTCTTTTGAGATCTATCTTGGTTGGGGTTCATTCAGCTTCGCGTATGCTCGTCTTCTCGTCTTTCATGATGTTAGGGAAGTTTTCTCTGTGCTTTTCATTGTTTCTTCCTATTCTGGATTTCCAGTCACCCTTAATTGTTCCTTTTCATGGTGTCCCACGTAACTCTTAGAGTTTTTGCAGATTTTTCATTGTTTTTGACTGATAGTTATTTGATCATACTAGTATGGACAGGTGTATCTTCAAGCTTACTAATTTGGACTTCACATCTACTCTCTTGCCCTTTCAATGCATTGTTTATTTCTGAAACCTTAGTATTAATTTTCTGGATTTCTAATACCAAGTTTTGTAATGTTTGAATATTTACATTTATTTCATCTGTTCTTGTAATGTTTTCCTGAATTCTTCTAAAGTTTTTCTGTGTTCTTGATTTCCTTGATTTTTCTGTCAATTCTTTCAAGGTATCAAAATACCATTCTTTTGAATTCTTTTTCAGTTAGTTTCATGACCTTTTTTCCTTCAGAAACATTTTCTGGCTCTCCATCTTGGCTATTTGTTTCAGTTATTCTCTGTTGTTTCTTTGTGTGAGTTTAAATTGTTTGTTCTCTCAGGGACATTGTGATGTTGTGGTATTTGTAGTTAGTGATGATTGCATGTTGATGTGTTCTTAAGCTTTCACCAACTGTCTCCTGAGGGTGTAGTTAGAGAATGGAGGTGTGTACACCATTCTCCATTTGCCGTTCATGCACCTCAGATTAGAGTAGGCTTGGCTTGTGTTGGCTGCTGTCTATCATTAATCAGGTGGCACCTTGTGGGTGGAGCTGCAGATGACACAGTTGTGGCTGGACTAGGTAGGCATGGTTGCTGTCTCCTGTCTGGTAGGAGAGAGGAGAACCCCCTCCCCTTATCCCCCAACACACAAACAAGAAAACAAAACAGAATAAACTAACAAGCAATAAAAAATTAAAAGAGAAAGTGATAATGGAGAAAAAATAAATAAAAACAGGCAGCGACCAGAAAAAAATAATATAATAACTACAAAGAAAAGAGGGACAAGAAAAGGGAGCTGTAGGAGAGAAACATAAGAGAGAAAATTAAATGAAGAAGTAAAAGCTAAAACAGGGAAAGCATGTGAAGGGAAGATGAAAAGAGAAAAGGGTAATAAAGAAAGAGCAAAAGGGAAACATTGAGGTGAAGTGACAATCAAGAAAAGAAGGGAAACACAAGTGGAGATGGGAAGGATAAAATTCAAGGGAATGAAAAGCAGAGGAGAAGAAAGAATAAATAAACAACAAAACAATGAAAGGAAAGCAAAACAAAACAATTAAACAATTAAACAAACAATTAAAAAAAAGTGCAGCTGTTGGACCTGGAAAGGAGAAAACTCTGAGGGGTTCCTGTCAGCCAAGGAGCTCAAGAGATGGGAGTGTGTGGGTTATCTATGTTCAGGGCACTCAATGCAGAAGCAGCTCATCAAGGCCCTTGATGCAACTGGTGTCAGTGTCTGTTAGGACTACAGGGCAACTGGGGACAGGATGGCTGGTTATGAGAGTTTCTTCTAGACTAATTCTGGTCTGTTGGGTCTTCAAGTTCTGTTGGTATGGATGTGAGGCTGCCAGAATCCAGCCACCAAAGCAGTGCATCCAGTCCCTACCTCAAATTAGCATGGCTCATAACCACAGAATTCTGAACTCCCTGAGTGCAGAGTCTACACTGGGGGTAGATGAGGGTGTGAGCTGATAGTACCTCTGGTCACCAGGGGAGTGAGTGTGGGGAGAAAGAAGGAATCACACCTTTCTGATTACTTGCATGAGTCTGCTCTGCCAGGTCACCTTATGTTGCCAAAGTTCAAGATGGTTATGCCACATCTGGCTGGTGTTCACCAGTCAGTATGCCTCTCTTGTCATTCCTGCTCTGTTTCTCCTGCAAGTAAGCATTCAGTACACTTCTCTAACGTTTCCTCCGGAGTTCAGGGTTCTAGGATTTTCATTTGTGTCTCTTTCATCTGGTCCCTCGTACCTTTGTGTCGAGGGTGAAAGCAGTGCATTTGCCTAGTCCCCCATCTTTCTGGAAGCCTAGGAGCTATTTTTATGTAACGACAATAGAAATAGTTTGTGTAAAATGTTTCCAGGATAAAACGTTATGTATTATGGAATCTAAGGAGTGCTGGTGGCACAGTGGTTTACCCATTGGTCTCCTAACCCACAGGTGGGCAGTTTGAATCCACCAGCTGTTCTGAAAGAGAAAGATGAGTATGTTTGCTTCCATGAAGATGATAGCCTTGGAAGCCTATGGGACAGTTCTTCTCCATACTGTAGAGTTGTTGTGATTTGGAATTGACTAGAGACCAGTGGGTTTGGCTTTATTGGTTGTCATGGAAACTAGTCTTTTTTGTTTGAGAAATCATGTTGCTTATTAATTGGGTAGCAATGTGGGTGTGGGTAGTCTGAGGGTCTAATGAGTATATCAGCACTTCTCATTCTGTTGATGATTAAGAAGCAACTGCACATAAACATGGTCTCAGATGATATGAACATTAATTAGATGTGGATAAGTCATGTAAAAAATTTAAAAATACTATAAACACTGAATGCTGATATTGTTGGTGTGTGAATGTATTAGATATCATTCCTCAAGACAGTGACAGTGATCTGACATTGGACATATATCTGGCAAAGCCCATTACCACATTTTCTAATTGTGGGTACTTTTGCTAAATGTTGCTAAAGATAATATAATAATGGCTGTAACCATACATTGACAGGGAACTGCCAGAGGGTCAAGCTGGATTAAGACAAAGACATGGAATGAGGGTTATCATTGCTGACATCAAATGGATCTTGGTTGAAATCAGAGAATATCAGAAAGATGGTTACCTGTGCTTTATTGACTATACAAAGGCTTTTGACTGTGTGGATAATGACAAACTATGGACAACATTATGAAGAATAATTCCAGAACACTTAACTATGCTCAGACAAACGTATACATAGACCATGAGACTGTCATTTGAACAGAACATGGGGACACTGAATGGATTAGAATCAGGAAAGTTGTGTGCCAGGATTATATTTTTTCACTATGCTTATTCAGTCTGTATGCTGAGCACATAATCTGAGAAGCTGGGTTCTATGAAGAAGGACATGACAATCCTTCCTCAGGATTGGAGGAAGAACACATTAACAACCTTCAATATGCAGATAATACAACTTTGTTTTCTGAAAGTGAAGAGCACTTAAATACTAACTGATGAAACTCAAAGATCATAGCTTTCAGTATGGTTTGCATCTCAATGTAAAGAAACAAAAAATCACCAACAACGGACCAGTAAATAACATCATGATAAATGGAGAAAACATTGAAGTTGTCTAAGACTTCATGTAAAGTCTTGGATCCACTATCAACACTCATGGAAGGCACAGTAAAGAAATCAAATGATGCGTTGCATTAGGCAAATGAGCTGCACAAGATGTCTTTAAACTGTTGAAGAGCAAAGATGCCACTTTGAGGACTAAGGTATGCCTGACTCAAGTCACGGTGTTTTCAATAGCCTCATGTGCTTATGAAAACTGGGCAATTATAAGGAAGACCACAGAAGAATTGGTGTTTTTGAGTTATGATGTTGTAGAAGAATATTCAAAGTACCATACAGAATAAACAAATATGTATAGGAAGATTACAGCTAGAATGTTTCTTAGAAGCCAGTAGGGTGACAATTTGTCTTTCATGCTTCACATGTATTTTTAGGAGGAACTAGTCACCGGAGAAGGACATCATGCATAGTAAGGTGCAAAATCTTTGAAAAACAGGAAGGGCCCCCAAAGGATGGACTGACACAGTAGCTGCAACAAAAGGCTTAAGTGTACCAAAGATTGTGACAGGCACAAGACTCACCCATGTCTCGTTCTGTTGTGCATTGGCTTGCTATGAGTAGGAACTGACTCAGTGGCACCTAGCAACAACAACAACAACAACAACAACAACAACAAGTGTATAAACTAATGGTTAATATTCATGCCCTTTTCTCACTCACCACACAGATTATTAGGAGTCCCTGGAGGTCATGCTGGGTAAGTGCTTGATTACTAGCTGGAAGCCTAGTGTTTATGAATCGGGCAGCTGATCGCATGGTCAGCAGTTCGAAACTACCAGCTGTTCTGCAGGAGAAAGATGAGGCTTTCTGCTCCCATAAAGATTTACAGCCTTAGAAACCCTGTACAGGGTCGCTATGAGTCAGAACCAACTCCATGGCACATAGCAACAACAATGTCCTAATGAACCACTATAGGGTAAGCACTAGACTGCTAACCACAACATCTGTGGTTCAAACCGTACAGAACTGACTCAGCTGCACTTACCAGCAACAACAACAAATGCAAGGAGTCCTGGTGTGGTGCTGTAAGATAAGCACTGGACTGCTAACCACAAGGTGAGCAGTTGAAATCCACTAGCCACTATGTGGAAACTGTATACTGGGTGGCTCTGAGTCAGGACGGGCTCAATGGCACTTAATGGCAGCAGCAACAATGAGAGATCCCTTAGAAGAAAGACCTGATACCTGTTTCTGGAAGGCCTTGGAAACCTGACGTCTACTGTGACGTGTGTGTGGGTCGCCATGAATTGGAGCCCATGCAATGGAAACTCATTAGCTGTCATTTGGCTGAAACCTCACATCAATGCATTGGTATGTCTTTTCTGCCTCTGAGGCAACACCTGAATGGATCACAGACTCTCCAGAACTTACTGGGCAAGAAGAAGGGACAGAGCTCCTCCAAAGGCAGTAGGACATTGCAAGGCACAAAGGCATGTGGAGTGTTGTGCTCTCAAAGAATGACACACACCTGAAGTGGGGACAGTATTGTGAGCAGGTCCCAGGCTCTTCATGGATGTGCCTTGTCTTCTGTCTTCCCTTATCTCTGAATGTATAGCCCTTCACAAAAACAGGAATTCATTCTCTGAAAACAGAGCAACCTTAGTGATTACTACCTTCTCACTAAAAAAGAATGCCAAGCATACAGAAATAGGCCATGGGACTAGGAACTAAGACTTCCGATCAATAATGTACAGCTCTTTAGAGAATTGCCCCTAATTACAGTGTGAATGGGCTGAGTGGAGAGCCCATTTATTCCCAGGCTGTAGACATTGATTCAGGGCCAGACAAGCAGGAGTAGCCATCAGCTTCTGCTCAACACTACCACGTACCCCCCTTGTTGGGTTTGGCAGTTATGGGAGATGGGCCTTTTCTAGAACACACTTGCCTCATCTCCTCCCTCAGCATCTCCCATCTACTGTGCAGTAGAAGGGAGGAAGGCTCTTAGGTTAAGATGCTAACCAGGTGGAGGCAATACCTGTGTAGATATGCTATTCTTAAGGAGTTCTTCGATGATGACTCCTGAAAATGAGAACTCAATTACCTTTCAGAGTTTTCCTGAAATAAAACTGCCTTCTCATAGTTAGAGTATCAATCAATAAGAGCAGGGTATCATTCAGCCTCTGCCATTGCACTGCTATACACAAAGCCACAGGTTCAAACAGACCAGCTTTTCTGTGGTAGAAAGATGAGTCTGTCTGCTCCCAACAAGATTTAGGGTCTCAGATACCCTACACAGGTTTGGAATCAACTTGATGAAAGTGGCTTTGGTTTACATTTTTAAATTGGTCCACCAAAGACAAATAAAGTAAGATTTTGCTGGGACCTAGAGACTTGTCTCCACCACTTGTCTGTCAGTTTGTCATACTGTGGTGGCTTGCAAGTTGCTGTGATTCTGGAAGCTGTGCCATGGGTATTTTAAATACCAGCAGGGTCACCCATGGTAGACAGGTTTCAGATGAGCTTCCAGATAAAGACAGACTAGGAAGGAGTGACGAACTACTTCCAAATATTTAGTGACCGAAAACCTTATAAATAGCAGAGAAACACTGTCAGATATAGTACCGGAAAATGAGCCCCTCAGGTTGGAAGGCACTCAAAATGCCACTGGGGAAGAG
>NW_006408623.1:8874872-8889871 GCF_000296735.1 Chrysochloris asiatica | reverse complement strand
AGATCAAACTGGAGGTCAGAAGAGACACTGAAACTTGCTCTCCAGCATATAGATGCTAAAACAAATGGAATAAATAAGGAGGTAAAAGAGCTGAACAGAAAATTTCAAAGGTCAGCTCAAAAAGACAAAGTCAGATATTACAATGAAATGTGCAAAGGTTTTGATTCAGAAAATAAAAAAGGAAGAACACGCTCAGCATTTCTCAAGCTGGGGGAACTGAAGAAAAAAATTAAATCTCCACTTTTGTTATTGAAGGATTCTCTGGTCAAATTATTGAATGATGCAGAAAGCATCAAGAGAGGATGGAAGAAATACAGAGTCACTGTACCAAAAGGAAACGGTTGCTGCTCAACCATTTCAAGAGGTAGCATATGATCAAGAGCCAATGATACAACGAAGGAGGAAGTCCAAGGTGCATTGAAGGAATTGGCAAAGAACAAGGCACCAGGAATTGATGGAATGAAAATTGAAAGCTTTCAAGAAAGTGAAGCGGCACGAGAGACACTCACTCATCTCTGCCAAGAAATTTGGAAGACAACTATCTGGCCGAAAGATTGGAAGAGATCTGTATCTGTGCCCATTCCAAAGAGAGGTGACCCGACGAAATGTGGAAATCATCCGACAATATCTTTGATATCCCATGCAAGTAAAGTTCTGCAAGTATACACTGATAGAGAACTTCCAGAGGTTCAAGCTGGATTCAGAAGAGGCCGTAGAATGAGGGATATGATTGCTGATGTCTGATGGATCTTGGCTGAAAGCAGAGAATACCAGAAAGATGTTTATCTGTGCTTTAATGACTACACAAAGGCTTTCGATTATGTGAATTATAACAATTTATGGACAACATTACAAAGTATGAGTATTCCTGAACCCTTAATTGTGCTCATGAGCAATCTATACCTGGACCCAGAGGCATTTGTTCAAACAGAATGTGGGAACATGGAATGGTTTAAAATTAAAGGTGTGTGACAGGGTTGTATTTTTTAACTATACTTATTCAACCTGTATGCTGAGCAAATAATCCGTGAAGCTGTGTTATATGAAGAAAAACGTGGCGTAAGGATTGGAGGAAGACTCATTAACAACCTGCAATATGCAGATGATACAACCTTGCTTGCTCAAAGTGAAGAGGACTTAAAGTACTTACTGATGAAGATCAAAGAGCACAGCCTTCAGTATGGATTGCATTTCATTGTAAAGAAAACAAAAATCCTCACCACTGGACCAATAAACAACATTCTTATCAACGGAGAAAAGATTGAAGTTGTGAAGGACTTAATTCTTCTTGGATTGACCATCAACACTCATGGAAGCAGCAGTTAAGAAATCAAATGACGCATAGCATTAGACAAATCTGCTGCACAGGAACTTTTTAAAGTGTTGAAGAGCAAAGATGTCAGCTTGAGGACTAAGGTGTGCCTGTCCCAAGCCATGGTATTTTCAAATAACCTCATATGGATGCAAAAGCTGGACAGTGAATAAGAAAGATTGTAGAAGAATTGATGCCTTTGAATTATGGTGTTGGAGGAGAATACTAAAGGTGTCACGGGCTGCCAAAAGAACCAATAGATCTGTTTTGGAAGAAGTGCAGCCAGAGTCCTCCTTAGAGGTCAAGATGGCCAAACTTCGTCTCATATTTCAGATATATTGTCAGGAGGGACCAGTTGCTGGAGAAGGATGTCACGTTTGGTAAGGTGGAGGGTTAGGGAAAAACAGGAAGACCCTTAGCGAGATGGATTGGCAAAGTTGCAGCATCAATGGGGTCAAGTGTGGCAACAATAGTGAGGTTAGCCCAGGACCGGGCAGGGTTTTGTTCTGTTGTGCATACATAGCGTCACTATGAGTCGGTACCAACTCAATAGCCCCCAACTACAACAACAACAGAGACTTGTCTAAAAGTTGTGCATATCAGCTTTCTCTTGAACTTGATATCTAAGAGATGTATGTTCCTATAATTTTGAAACTATGCCATCATAATTTCTAATGCATAGTCACCCATGTGGACAACTTTGAGCAGAGCTTCCAGACTGAAACAGAGTATGAATAAAGGCACAGAGACTTACTGCTGACAATTAGCCCATAAAAACATTAGGGGTCACAGCAGAACCTTGTCTAGTTCAGTGTTGGCAGATGAGTCCACCTGGAAGGCTGCCACAGTGCACAGTGGCTGCAATGATGAACTCCAGCAGACCCACAATTAAGAAGACAAAACATAATCAGGCAACATCTCATTCTGTTGAACATGAGGTTGTCATGTGTCTGAAATGACTCAATGGTATGTAGCAACAGCGACTATTGAAATAGTACCAAAAACATCACCTATTTAGGGATAATTAACCAAATTAGGTACGCTGAAAAGTATACAATATTGATGAGAGAAATAAAACAATATCAAAAAAAGCATAAATGGGGCGATATTTTGTATTCATGGACTAGGAGATTTAATAATGTTAACCTGCCAATTCTCTCAGAGTTCATCTACAGACTCAAGGCAACTCCAAACAAAATAGCAATTCCATAAACACTAACAAATGGATTCTTTCATTGGTATGAGAAGGTAAAGGTAGGAGAAGAGCCACACACTTTTGAGAGCAAATGATGTATAAGACTCAACTGATTTGAAGGCTACAAGAATGAAGGCTTTGTGAAAATGGTAAAAAGATAGGACGAAAGATCAACAGAACAATCAGAAAGACTCATGCATATGAGGCTGTATAGTTTACAAAGATGCAAAGGCATCTGAATCAAGAAAGAGTTATCTTCACTAAATGGTTCTGGAACAATAGGGCATCTACCTATAACATAAGTAAGCACACAACCATTGGCCGTTACTGTGCACCATTTACAGAAAACCAGCTTACAGAAGATAAGAGGCAGAGCTAGTAATTTACAACTCCAAGACATTTTTGTGTCCTTGAATTAGCAACAATTGCATTGATAAGGAAATACATGCAGAGACAATAAAAGACAATACATTGATAAAGTGAACTTTCTGAAAGCTATTGCTCTTGGAAAGTAGTTCTAAAAGATGAAAAGCCATAAACTAGGAGAAAAATATTTGCAAAATCTCTTATCTCATAAAGCACTTGTAACCAGAGAATACAAAGAACTTTTATAACCCAATACTAAAGAAGCAAACATCCACTAGAAATGGTGAAAATATATGACCAGATATGTCACCAGGAACATATATAAATGGTAATAAGCACATAAAATGTTGCCCAACGTCATATATCATGGTTGCTTCTGTTGGGTGCTGTTGAGTTAGTTCTAACTCATAGTGATCTTAAAAACAGCAGAATGAAACAATTGTTGTGTTTAAGCCATTGTTGCTGCCAATGTGTCAGTCCACATCACTGAGAGTCTTCCTCTTTTTCAACTGACCTCTAATTTACTCACCATATGTCACCAGGGAAATGCAAAGTAAGTCCACGATGAGAGGCTGCACATATCTGCTAGAAAGGCTAAAACCAAACCAAATGGTCAATTTCAAGTTTGGGGAGTTATGGGACACCTGAAACTCTCATTCCCAGTCCGTGTTAATGCAGCATAACATGACGTCGTCATTTTGCAATCAGTGTGGTGGATTCTTCCAACATTGAGCCTTTCCTACAACTGAGCCATCCCACTCCTTGGTATTTGCCTGAGAATGATAAAGAGAGGTATCTACACAAAAACTGTGCCTGCATGCTTACAGTGGTTGTGTTCATAACCAGCAGCCACTGGATACAGCCTGAATCACCATTAACCCAAACACCTGCCACTGACTCCATTCTGACCCACAGACACCTTCCAGGGTAGAGTAGAACTGCTGCTTACCGTCTCCAATGCTATACATAATTACGGGAACAGACAGCCTCAGCTTTCTCCCACAGATCAGCTGGTGGGTTTGAACCACCAACCTTGCAGTTAGCAGCCCAAAGCTTAACCTTCTGTGTCACTAGGACTCATCCATTATTAGCACATTGCATCCCCAGCATGGAAGATGCCGCAGAAGTAAGAGGGAATGGGTTGCTGACACATGGCGTCCATCTGTCGGCTTGAGTCCCGGAAGTACTGTGTGTTTCTCTGTGAGTTGAAATTGACCCCAATACATTTAACAACAACAACTGAAAAGCCAAGGTTGAAATAATACAGTGTTGTCGGTGTACTTAGAAATAATCCAGAGGAAGGGGCTGAGGATGGAGGTGGAAAGATGAACCAAGACTAGTGGTTTGTTGGCAATAGTGGAAATTGGATGATGGGCCTAGTCTCTGTTTATTATTGTTAAACTTTTTCAAAATAAAAATAAACAGAGTAAAAACTATGATCCTACATCAAGCCATGACTCAAATGTCAAAAAATTGCAAAAAGCAGTGATTGAGATTTTTCCTGCTAACCCTAATCCAACTACCCTGACGATTAATGTAGAGCAATAAAAATATGTCTAACAACCTGGAAGTTGCAAGAATACCAAAATAAATGGTAGGTCAAAAAATATGGGTATCAGTGGTACAATGCTGAAGCACTTGACTACAGTCAAAGGTTGGTGGTTCAAACCTACCCAGAGGCACCTCAGGAGGAAGGTCTGCTGGTCTGCTTCTGAGGGATCACAGCTGTGAAAAACACCATCCGCTTCTCTACTCTTCACACATGGGGTCGCCATGAGAAGGATGTCAACCAACAACAATGACAGCAACAACTCAACAACAGTCAGGGAAAAACATAACCAGCTTAAGGAGAGAGAGAGAAAAAAAAAGAAAATCAAAATTAAACACGGTAAAAGTAATAATGGTGACCAAATAGTCCCATGAGGCAAATCTAACATCTGAAATGATGACATTCAATATGAACGCAGGGACACAATAGAAATTACCTTTGAAATGAAGGCATCAGAAAGCAGAGAAAAATATGAAGAAGCCAGTGAGAAAAATCAGGAAAACATTGATAGTTTTAGAAAATTGAAATTAATTAAATGGATTAATAATGTTCCCCCATCCCCTGCAGATGCAAAACAAATTGCATTGGGGAAAACATATGAAATAGTTACATCTCTGCTCCTTATTAGTAATTTTTTTTTTTCTAATTATGTAAACACTTTCCTGGGAAATAATGAGGTGCTTGAATTGAATGGAGAGAGTGTAGCCTGTGTAAGACCTGGGCTGAGGCTGCCGCCTTCTCCCTGGACTCAGATTCCCAGGCCTCATCCTCATATCTTTACCCCGGGCCTCTGAGCCTCTAAGAGCTAACAGTGAACATCATGTCTCGCTTGAGAATGTGGCTTCATATTAAGGGATCTCCAAGTAAAATCCCAAACTGCATACAGTGTCCCCAGGACACACAGTTTGTTTCAGAACTTCGAAAAAGATGAAAACTAATATATTTTATGAAGCAGGTTACCGACTCTACCAGTGCTTTTTCAGAATTAAGAGGGGGAAAGAAGCAAATAAATGGTTCAGATAGATCTCAGGTATAAAGAGAGCTGCTAAGATGCTTCTGAACATGGAGCCTTAACTAAACAGGAACATGGCCTAAGGTGGTATAGCCTGACTTTCACGAGGGACTCAGGGGCACGTAACAAGAAAGGTGCTGGTCATACCACCATGTGTGTCCAATGAGAAGAGCCACATCTGTTCCAGTCCATGACACCACGTTGTGATGTCTGATCTAATTCAACACCCATCTATTATTACTATTAGAGAAACAGGGACTGCAGACTGGAGTGTGAATCCTCAACTTGTCCTGAAAACCACGTCAATGTCTGGCATACACTGACACTAAAGTGGCCTTGTTTTGTGGTCCTTAATTCCTGTAACTGTTTTCTGGACCTTCCAGTCAATGAAATAGGAGGAGAAGCTGGAATGTGAGATTCCGCCTGAAGGTTAATCATGGTTACATGTTGAACACTCATCAAACTCCAGTGAAAAACTCTCAATTAAAAAGAGAGTTCAGGGCAATGAACTGATAAAATAGAATTGTCCAAACAGAAGATTGGACTGGGAACCACAAAGTCGGCAGTTCAAACCCACCAGCCGCTTCTTAGAAACAAACCCTGTACAGGGTTGCTGTGAATTGGATCGACTTGACAGCTCTAAACAACAACAAAAACAGTAGTTACTTAGACATTATGATTTGGCAAAATACTATATTTACATGTTGCTCTTGTTGTGATGTGCCGTTGAGTGGGTTTCAGCTCATAGTGATCCTCTGTAGAATAACAAAGTTTGTAAATCTTTGTGGGGGCAGATAGCCTCATCTTTCTCCCATGGAGCAGCTGGTGGGTTCAAACCACTGATGGCTGGCAGTCCAGTGTTAAACCTACAGAGTCACTGTGCTCCCCTCTTTATTTGCATAGCATGGACAAAAGCCAAAAAATGCCTGAAACAACCTTAGCACAGGTTGTTGTTGTTGTTGTTGTTAGGTGCCATCGAGTCAGTACTGACTCATAGCGACCTTATGCACAGCAGAATGAAACACTGCCCGATCCTGGGTCAACCTCACTACTGTTGCCACGCTTGAGTCCATCAATGTTGCCACTTGCCCAATCCATCTTGTTGGGGGTCTTTCTCTTCTTCTCTGACCCTCCACCTTACCATACATGATATCCTTCTCCAGTGACTGGTCCCTCCTGACAATATGTCCGAAGTATGAGAGATGAAGTTTTGCCATCCTGGCCTCCAAGGGGCACTCTGGCTGCACTTCTTCCAACACAGATCTGTTGGTTCTTTTGGCAGTGCATGGCACTATCAGTATTCTCCTCCAACACCATAACTCAAAGGCATCAATTCTTCTACAGTCTTCCTTATTCACTGTCTACAGGTAGATGGACCGTAAACTCTACCTACGGGTGGAGCCCAAATGAAGAAAACCACTGTTATCTGCTGCAAAATAACATATATATACTTTAAATGGAAAGACTCACCATGGTCTTGAATTGGACAAGGAAACATTGCATTGTTCAGCTACCAATTCTGCTTAATTGCTAGATATGAACCAATTCTAATTATACTACTAAGTTTTCAAAACCTGAGAAAATTATTTAAAAATGTTTTGTACAGAAAACACATACATTATTAACAACAAAATGCTTTTTTTTAAATATATGAGTGATTTAGTTTATTATCTTAAATATCACCAGCTTTTTTAAAAAACAAAATGTGATACTGCTTTAGTCATCTATACCTAGATCGAAGTGATAAGTTTTAAAAAGATTTGCTAAATAAGACAATTCATTCCATTACCATGACAGACAATAAACTAATATGAACAGGTGACTCTGAACTATCACAAAAGATCATTCTGAATGATGTGGTTCAATCTAAAGTCATTCAAGGAATACAGATGTGAATCACCAAACAGAATATTCTCCGGGCCAGTTTGCACTGACTTCCCAGGTCACTGGCTTTATTCTCTGTTTACAAGGTGCACTGTTGCCGTTGAGTCGGTTCTGACTCACAGCAAACCTGTATAGGGTTTCTGAGGAGTGTCTGGTGGATTTGAACTGTCCATCTTACGATGAGTAACCCAGTGGTTAGCCTCCAGCACCCCCAGACAGTCCCCCTTACTCCTGGGAACATGCATACCACTTCACGTCATTGAGAGTCGTGCCAATGGCTTACACTCAACTCCTGACCTTAAAATTCCCAGCTCTAACACATCCAATGGTGCCATGGACAAAAGCCATGGACATCTGCTTCAGACAGGTCACTGCTGTGACAGTCTCATGGAGTCATGCTCCTCTGTGACTCACATGATTCTGTGAGTTGAAATCCACTCAGTGATAATGGACAATTCGATTATCATACCCTTTAAAATGAATTACAATCTCACTCAGTGACTGTCCTTTTATGGAAGTTTAAAGACATGGTACATAGGAACCAGCAATGCTCAGCCCATTGCTGTGGACAGTTCACCCACTGTCACTGTCCGGAGACGTGTTGGGCAGAGGAGAGCTGCCCCGTGGGTTTCTGAGATTGTCACTCTTTCCAGGAGCAATCAGCGTCTTTCTCCTGCAAAACAGCTGGTGGGTTTGAACTCCTGACCTTGTGGTTAGCAGTCCAACGCTTAACTCACAAACACATTCATACTCACACATACACTCAAACACACCCACACTTAAGCACACACTCACGCACACGCTAACACACACAATGACACTACATAACACTCCCTCATACACACACTCACTGACGCGCACAGACACTCATACCCACTCACAAGTTGACCCACAGTCTCTCACACACACACACAATGCACACTCAAATTCTCATACACGTACACACTCACATGCAGGTCAGATGGCAAAGCCATCTAATTGTGGTTATTTCAGGAGACTTATATGAAGGGGGTGTTCATTTCCAACCACATCCAATCTTTTCTTTTCCATTTTCACGTGCATGTATTAGTTTCATAATCATAAAGATTCCATCAAATGCTTCCTTTCTCATGTGAGTGTAGATGAGCACGTTACCTGCTGTCAGAGCCTCGTGCCAGCCCCATAACCCTCACAGAGGGAGGATAATGAGGACTTGCCCATCTGTTCCTGAATGAGACGTCCGCACTAAGGAGATGTTTGACTTACTCTTGTCCTGACACCTCACTGGGAGGACAGCTCTGTGGCTGCACTTACCGCATCAGACTGGGGGAACCTGGGCAGGGTTTCCCACTTCCTCCCAGGTGAAGCCAGTGCGGTACCTGGGCTCCTACTCCAGGCAGACACCTGCCTCCCCTACCGTGAGCGGCTCTGTGGATCAGCCACCCGAGGAATGGGGGTAATGCAGAAAGCAAAATCAAACTAGAACAATCGACCCCTTCGAGTCAAGGATCTGCCTGTGTTTAAAAGAAAACAAAGCTACACCTCACAGCTGTTCCTGTAGCTCAGCATCTGAGATTGGGACAGGGGCCTCTGTGAAGTGTATCCGCAAGTGGGGGTCCGACACCCAGGGACCCTTTAAGGTATTGGCTAGTGACTCTGGGCTCTACTTACAGAGAAGAGGACGATGGTGCGTTACACTATGGCCAAGCAGATATTTTAGTAGATGATTCTTAAAGTGACACCTGTGGTTCCCAGCAATTTTTGGTGTGTGGTGGCCCACCTGGGCTCTGTCTGCCTGTGACCCAACTAGAATATCCTTGCTTCTCCCTGGTTCTAATGCAAATGATGGGGTAAACAATCCTAAAGTCCTATAAATTGTGTCATCTAGAAGAAGGCAGAAATGTCTCCCTCCCATGTGAACAATGTTTGTCCAAAGTTACCTAATTAGTGCAGTTTAAAGTCCTGTCTTTATGGAAATGATGTCCCAGACATCTGAGACAGACTGTGAGCTGGAGACAGTCACACAGTTCCTCTGTGCCTCAGTGTTCTGATCTGTAAAATGGGATTATTTCAGGAGTTAAATGAGCTATTGTTGTTTTCAACCCTACCAACCACTCCTCAGAAACCATACACAACATTGCTAGGGAACCAACTTGATGGCATTTAACAACATGGTATGTCTGAGCTGCCAATGGTGTGGTCAGCAGTCCAATGCTTTTCCTACAGCACCACACCAGGACTCCAAGAGCTATAATCATAATCTTCATAAAATCAAACTCACTGCTGATGAGGCGATTCTGACACACGACAATCCTTTAGGACAGAGTAGAACTGCCCCCAAAGGTTTCTGAGGTTGCAAAGCTTTACAGAAACAGAACTGTCTCACCTTTCTCCCTCAGAGCTTGCTGGTAGGTTTGAACTACTGACCTGTCAATTGGCAGCCCAATGCTTAACCCACTGCACCACCAGGGCCCTGTGTAATCTAGTAGTGAGACTTAAAGGCTACCACTTGTGTGGCATCCTCAAGACCCACTCCATCCCCCTCTGACCCCCATAGTCACTGCCAGCTTCTCTCCTAGGAGGGGCCCACACTTTACTGGAAATACCCAGAGAACTTGCTGTCACCTTGACCCCTTTATCTTGATATTTTCTCTGCATCTAGGCTGTACTTCAAAACACCATTTATATGAAAATTGGTTGTGTCCCCAGACATCAACTAAAAATTGAGGGACTGCCAAGATAATGAGAAAGTTAAATGGGATTTGTATTTACCAACATAATTCATATCTTTTTAAAGACAGGGATCCGTGTTCTGGTGATTATCACTTTCCTTGGAATGACCGTGACGTTCCATTGAGCCCTCCATCCGAGTCATAGATGGAGTCCTAGGTTACAGATCAGATCCTCACTCACGTATTTGACGTTCAGAAACCATCAAGAAAATAACACATGCCCATTTTTCATGGTAACTGGCAACTTTAAAATCTACATTAAACCAAAGCCAAACCAAGACCAACTGCCATCAAGTCAATTCTGACTCATAGCGACCCTACAGAGAGGCTGTAAATCTTTATGGGAGCAGAAAGTCTCATCTTTCTCCTGAGGAGCAGCTGATGAACTTGAACCACCAACATTTGGTTAACAATCCAGTGTTTATCCCACAGTGCCACCACAGCTCCTTTAAAATCACTGTGCCTGACTCATGGTGACCCTGAATCAAGGTTCTGAGGCTTCGAATCTTTATAGGAGCGGAAAGCCTCATGTTTCTCCCAGGGAGCAACTGGTGGATTCTAAGTGCTGACTTTGTGATTGGGTAGCAGCCTGCTACAATTAGAGATGGTTGTTTCCTTACTTAAAAGTCTCTGGTGACACAAGTGATTCAGCCCTTGATTATTAACCAAAAACAGAAACTCATCCAGAGGAGTCTCAGGAGAAAGGCTTGACGATGTGTTTCTCAAAGGTCACAGTCGCTGTGGGGCACAGTCTACTCTGACACACACAGGGCACCATGAGTGGAATCTACTTATGAAAACCGTCCACTGAGAACCCTGTGGAGCACAGTTCTACTCTGACACATGCGGCACCATGAGTGGGTTCTACTTATGAAAAATCACACACTGAGAACCCTGTGGAGCACAGTTCTACTCTGACACACACGTGGTACTATGAGTGGAATCTACTTATGAAAAATCATCCACTGTAAACCCACGGAGCACAGTTCTACTCTGACACACAACAATAGGGTCACCATGAGTTGGAATTGACTTGAAAGCAACTGGCTTGGTTTTTCTTTTGATTTTCCTTCCCTGTGTTAAAATTCCAGTACTTATTCTAAAGCTACACCCCCAGTGGAAATATAATTTAACATTTTCTGGTACTCACACTTTAAAACATAAAATGGAACAGGTAAAATTAATTTTAATAATTTATTTTACTTATCTCAATATATCCAAAATAACCTGATTTCAACATGTAGTCAAGGTAAAAATTATTAGAGGCAGCTTTCAGATTCTTTGAAATCCAGTGTATGTTTCATACTGACATCCCACCTCAGTGCAGACTCGACACATTTCAGGAACTCTAGTCATATGTGGAAGTTGACCCTCTGGGACAGGGTAGGGCTAGAAGATACCATTCAAGTCTATTGTGAAGGTATCAAAGATCTACTTGTCAGCATGTCTTAGAGTAGTCAGTGTAGCTCTCAGATAGCATTTCTAGGAAATTTACCTACTGCTTTTTTTACCTACTGTTATCCTGTGAATAACTGGGACCCAAGTATGATGCCTTTGTGTCTATGATAATTCATTAGTATAAGGATCTATTTTGTGCTCTGTGGGAGTCTTGGTGCAGTGCTGTAGGGTAAGCACTGGACTGCTAACTGCTAGGTTTGTTATTCAAACTCACTAGCAGCTTCTTGAAAACCCTATATAGGGCTGCTGTGAGTCATAATGGATTTGACAGCAATACCAACAACAAGAGATATTTAAATGACATAAACTTATATGGGGCGCTGGCTGTGGGCTAATTTGCTGGACTGCAAAGTCTATTCGAACTGCAAGGCCGGTGGTTCAAGCTTACCAGCCATTCCTTGGAAACCCAATACAGGGTCAATATGGGTTGGAACCTACTCAATGACACTTAACAACAACAAAGCTTATATAGTGTCTGCCTGTAAAAATGTTTAAACTTCCATTTTAACATATTGTCTTGCCCCCAAATCCATATCTTTCCCATAATATTACATAAAAGTTAGTAAAAGCTCTTATTACTAGGGTTCCAGTTCATGCAGGCATGGGTTCCAACCCCACCCCCCATCCGGCAAACAAAACAAAACATGTTTAAACATGCCTCTGTGATCACTGGATGGCTGCAGGCATGTTTTCTCAGTAATACATCTGTCTTAGTCTTGTTCAGGTGTCATCAAAAAAATTAGTGTTCCTGTCAGGTGCTGTCAGTTCTGGGTCATAGTGAGCCTCCGCACAACAGAATGAAACATTGTCTGACCTTGCACCGGCTTCGTAACTGTTGTTCTGTTTGAGCCCATTGCTGTGTCACTGTGCCAACCCATCTGGTTGGGAGTCTTCACCCTCCACTTTAGTAAGCATGGTGACCTTCTCCAGGGACTGGTCCCTCTTGATACTATGTCCAAAGTCTGAGAGATGAAGTCTCACCATTCTCAAGTCTAAGGAATATTCTTCCAAGACAGATATGTTTGCTCTTCTGGCAACGATGGTACTTTCAATATTCTTTGCCAACACCATAATTCAAAGTTATAAATTATTCAGTCTTCCTTATTCATTGTTCAGCTTTTGCATGCATATGAAGCCATTGAAAACACCATGACTTGGGTCAGGAGTACCTTAGTCCCTAAAGTAGCATCTTTGCTCTTTAAGACTTTAAAGAGATCTTGTGCAAGATTCGCCCATAGGAATGTCATTTGATTTCTTGACTGCTGTTTCCATGAGCATTGATTGTGAATTCAAGTAAAATGAAATCCTGGACTTCAATCTTTTCTCCATTTATTAGGGTGTTTATTGTCCAGTTAAGGAGCTCTGGTAGCGTAGTGGTTACAAATCGGACTGTGAACCGCAAGGTCAGCAGTTCGAAACTGCTAGCTGCTCCGCGGGAGAAAGATGAGGCTTACTGCTCCCGTAAAGATTTACAGCCTCGGAAACCCTGTAAAGGGTCGCTATGGGTTGGAACCGACTCGACGGCGCTTAACACCAATTGTCCAGTCATGAGGATTTTTGTTTCCTTTATGTTGAACTGTAATCCATATTGAAGCCTCTGTTTATTGTCATCTGCTACCATTTCAAGTCCTCTTTGTTTACAGCAAGCAAGGCCGCACCATCTGCATGTTTCAGGCTGTTAATGAACCTTCCTCCAATCTTGATACCACGTTCTTCTTCATATTGTTCAGTTTCTCAGATTATTTGCTCCGCAGACAGAAAGAATAAGCCTGGTACAAAAAACGACAGCAACTGCCCTTCCCACAGCACTCAACTTCTCATCTGGATTCAATAACCCATTGCAATGACCACACAAAACGCAGACTCTATACTCACAGTTATGGGGTTTATTGTCCACATTGCTGTTATCAAATGATGTCAAGTTGGTTCTGACTCCTAGTAGCCCTGTGCCTGATGGAATGAATCCCTAACTGGTCCATTGTTGTTGTCATTGTATCAGTCCATCTTGTTGGGACCGTCTTCTTTTTCACTGACCCGCCACTTCTCTAAGCATGATGTCTTTCCCCAGGGACTGGTCCTTCCTGATGATATGTCTGGAGCATGAGAAATGCTCTGGGCACAGTTCTTTCACTCAGGACGAAGCCTCTTCCAAGCCATGCCTGCGGGCAGACCTCTCTGTGGTCTCTGGTCTCTCAGCAATGTCACAAAGCTTTTTAAGAGATGCTGATAAATTCTCAAAGACACTCCACTCCATTAGAAGTCTCAGCTTGAAAACACTATCCTCTAACTTCACCTGTCAGGAGACTTAGTTCCCACAGGTAAGGGCCTGCAGACACCACATTCCACAAGCGAACCTCTGGCCTGAAGGCACTCAGCTTTCCTTTCTCCATGGGCTGTGTAACCCACTGCTCTGTGTCACGTACTGACTCTGGATTCTGATGCTGTCGCTTCTCTGATGTCACAGCTCTGTCTCCTAGGTCGACAAAGGTCATGACACAGGGAACTCAGGGTCCAAAGGGCATGCTCCACTCTTGGCTTTTCTTCCTTGATGGTGATAACCCCCCCCCCCCCATTCCTGCTTCTGAGATGACTCATTTTAAACACCCATTAGAGTTCCAACTTTTTGCAACATAATTATCCTGTTAACAGTTACTCACAACTGAATCATACAATCCTGTCAGCATCTTCTCTCACCTTATCTTACCCAGACCCATTAAGAAAAAGTCATTTTGTGGGATTTTACAAAGACTATGACTATAGGAGACATTAAACAATCCACTGCACTACATATGGTGAAATCTTTTTTTATTTTTTTTTATTTTTTAAGCCAATCAAAACTGTGACTCCCAAGTGGATCTGCTGGGCCACTTCAATTCAATGGAGAAAGACCAGTTCAGAAGGTTAGGGTGACTTTTCTGGCACTCCAAAAGGATAATCTTGGTAGATTTTTCTCAAAGGGCACAGAATTATATCAGAGGCTTATTAGGAAGAAGGTTCAAGAAAATTACAAACTGCGTTGGTGAGAAAAAGGCCAGTAAGGGTATGCTGAGGATTTGTGTTTTCCATCACAACAATGCCCCTGTGTTCATTCGTTGTGAATAGCAAGGACTTTCCTGCAAAAATTTCTTTGGGAAACCTTAGTCCATCCATCCTACAGTCTTGCTCTTTTCCCTTCAGACTTCTTTCATTCTCCAAATTCAAAGAACTTTGAAAAGGACCATGACTTGCATCCCTTGAGGATGCCAAGACTGCTGTGTTGACATGATGCAAACTGAAAAGCTCAGAATTCACCAGGTGGGGGTTAGAGTGATGAAAACACCCCCATCAAAAGTGCATAAGCGGAGGTGAAGGATATGGTGAGAAACAATAGCTTCACACTTTCAATTTTTTGTTTAGTAAACATTTCTATAATTTTGTAGCAATACTGTTTGTTTCTCTGCTGTGCATAGAGTTTTCAGTGACTAGCGATTCGGAAGTAGTTTGTCACTCTTTCTTCCTAGTCTGTCTTTGTT
>NW_006408623.1:8860692-8870512 GCF_000296735.1 Chrysochloris asiatica | reverse complement strand
AGAAATACGAGCCATAACACGAGTAGATATATGCACACTAATGTTCATAGCAACACTATTTACAATAGCAAAAAGATGGAGACAGCCAAAGTGCCCATCAGCTGAAGAATGGATAAACAAACTGTGGTACATACACACAATGGAATATTATGCTACCTTAAAGAATAACAAGGAAGCTGCAAGCCACCGCATAAGATGGATGAACCTTGAAGCCATTATGTTGAGTGAAATTAGTCAGTCATAAAAGGAGAAATACTGCATAGGACCACTAATTTAAAAGACTAAGAAAAAGAACCCATATTAAAGGGAGGGGGGCAGGGATTCTTTGCTATTTGCTGGGATGTGGGGCGTGGGGTGAGGGGAGGGAGAGGAAGGTGAAGCAAAGGGCAGGGAATAGACACAGGATAGTTTGGGTGCTGGAGAAGGGGGCAATATACAAGAAGGGGGAGGAGAATGGAAAAACAAATTGGATGGGGAACAATTAGGCAGGTTTGCAGGGGCTAAGTGGGGCAGAGCTAAAGAATGATGTATGCACAACCTTGGAACAACAGGGTTCTGGAATACAGATATTGAGACATGGTTGGAATAGAGAAAAGGTGGGAAATAATGTTAAGATGCCTGCCTTTGTTCTGAATCTTGGTTTCCCTTGCATACCATTATAAAATATACACTAGAGGGGGAGAGAAAGGAATAGCCAGAAATATCACCATAGAAAGCTTGTAAATCCATCTTCTGTCTCTAACTGATTAGAATACCTAAAATGGGGCTACAACGTGCCCAGTGAAGGAGGCTTCCTGCGGAGCCGTTACATTACATAGGACTACAGGTGGAATCCCAAACAGTATCCAGAATCTTCAGAGGTGGGAAATTTCCACTTGAAAAGATGGGCAGAGCAGCCTGGAGCAGCTAGAAGAACAGAAGACACTTCTTGAAAGAAAGACCTACAGGAAAAAATACAATACAATATAGGCAGACTGACTGATTACTACAAGAACAAGCATGTTGCTCGCCCAGGAGACATCAAGGCAAGTGGTCGGGTCCCCTCAGAGCAAACCCCCTTCCAAGACTAAGACTCAGTGGGAATACATGCTCTGATTGGTGACTACGTTCATCACCGATAAGGGGAAGTGAGGGAAAATCAGCAATGAAGCGGAGAGCTAAGCCCTTACAACACTCAATAGACTCCTGTGAACCCGGGTGGAGACCTGGTTGGCCAGCATTGTGGCAAGACTTGGGGACTCTTTGGCCCAGAGTCAGTGACATAGCCACAGAGGATTAGAGTGGAGAGTGAAGCATCCAGCTGATAAGAAGAGAGGGTATATGCACAAGAACACCCACACTTACAGATAATACTCACTTGACCTGGCTTCAATGACTGGATGATCCGAGCTCAACTAGAAGAAGAAAGAAGAGGAAAAAAAGAGTAATCTGATACAATTTAATGAACTTGGCTTACACCTATGGATACAGTAGCTCAAAAGAGGGAACAAATCTTTACATTTCCACCCCCTCCATACAGACTAGACAGGGATGGGCAACTTGGACATTGGCTACCAAAAGTAGTGGGGGGTGGGGTGGCTACAAAGTCAAGGAGTGACTGGTTTACAAGCTTTCAAGAGGGAACCTAGATCCAGAGGCATGGAGGAATGTAGAATCTCCCCTGAGTAGTATCCAATCTGTCTAGGTGGGTCTGATGAAAGGAAATGCGGATAGGTCTCTTGTGATACAATAGTGAATAATTGTTATCAGGACTGATTTTGAGGGTTGGAAATGTAAAGGTAGACGTTTTGTAGCAAGGAAGGGATTGATTAACTTTGCAGTCTAGGAGCGGAGGTCCCTGGGACCATCAAGGGAGAAGAGTGGAGAGCGGGACCCTACCCAGAGAAGCAGTGACGCCAGAGATGGAGGTAGAGACGATGACATGGAGAGATGGAGCAGCTGGGGACTTTAGAGCAGCTGGGGACTTTAGGAGAAGGGCTCTGTGGTGATGACTGGGGGACAGGCTTGTAGGGTATACCCTTGGTTGATTGATGATGCATGGAGGGGATTGTAGCCATGGCAGTGAAAGGTTATACAATAGGATGAATATAAAACCAATGTTCTCCCTTGTAAACTATTACATAATTCACAATAAAACATTAAAAAAAAAAAGAAATTAATGACGTATTACATTAAGCAAATATACCGCACAAGACCCTTTTAAAGTGTTGAACAGCAAAGATGTCAGCTTGAGGACTAAGGTGTGCCTGACCCAAGCCATGGTATTCCTGACCCAAGCCATGGTATTTTCAGTAACCTCATATGCATGCGAAAGCTGGACAGTGAATAAGGAAGACTGTAGAAGAATTGATGCTTTTGAGTTTTGGTGTTGGAGGAGAATATTGCAAGTGCCATGGGCTGCCTAAAGAACCAACAGATCTGTTTTGGAAGAAGTGTAGCCAGAGTGCTCCTTGGAGGCTAAAATGGCCAAACTTCGTCTCTCATACTTGAGACATATTGTCAGGAGGGACCAATCGCTGGAGAAGGATATCATGTTTGGTAAGATGGAGGGTCAGAGAAAAAGAGGAAGACTCCCAATGCGATGGATTGGCCAAGTGGCAGCATCAATGGGCTCAAGCATGGCAACAATAGTGAGGCTGGCCCAGGATCGGGCAGTGTTTTTGTCTGCTGTGCATCAGGTCACTGTGGGTCGGTACCGACTCGATGGCACCTAACAACAACAACAAACCTCTTCCACAATCCTCTGTAATCCTCACTTGAGCTCAATAATCTACTGCAATGGCCACACAGAATTAGGAGAAGTTATGTGGTTAATTATGGAAGTTGACAGACTACCATTCAGGATCAGAAAATGCTCAGGGCACAGTTCTTTAGCCAGCTACTGATGAACACCCACGGAACACACTGCTCTTCCATAAATCTCAGCCTAAATGCACTTGGCTCTGGCTCTGTAGGTCAGCAAGCCTAACTCCCCCACTTAAATGCCACTCTCCAAGCAAACTTGCTGCCCAAAGCCACTGAGCTCTATCTATGGGTGGGATGGGAAGCCCACTGATCTGTCTGTTCCTGGTTCTGCTGTGGGTCCTCTGCCACTCCTCCAGGGTCACAGTTTTCGGTCCCTTGGTCAAGGATATTCATTGCATAGCAATCTCAGGGTCCAAAGGACACACTTCTCCCCTGGCTCTTTCTTCTTGATGGTACTAAGATCTTCCTCCTGCTTCTAAGATGGCTCATTTTATATCCAAGCTAGAGTTTCCAGTTTTTTAAATTACAATGAACTCTGTTAACATCCACAGCTGAGTCATGTTACCCTATCAATATGTCCTCCCACCTTTTTTTACCCAGAGCCACAAGGAAAAGAGTTGTTTGGTGGGAGTTACAAAGACTAAAGTTAGGAGAGACGTATTAAATAATTCAGTACAACACAACTTCTTAATTCAGTTTTTCAGAGTTTTAGGGTCTGTTTTAGAGAATGGAAAACAAACAAAGAAAAACACCAAAGATCATAGAGGTGTTGCTGGTTAGAGGTAGGATTTTATTCTTTCTTTCCTTCCTCCTGCGGGTTAGATTTTAGTTTGCATTTTACGTTTACCTTTTCATTCTAGAACTGCAGGTGCAGCATTAACTCACTGATTGCCATAGGGACTGTACTTTGTTTCCATTACAAAGGGAATGAGTTTATTATTTTCCATTAACAATGTCGTATACTGTAGATTTTATTAACTGCCATTTGTCTAGCTTAGGAAAATTTCTTCCATTCTTAGTCTGCTGATAGGCATTTTTGTTATCATAATTCAGTGATGAATTTTTCTGTTTGTCCTGTTCCTATTAAGATAATTTTGTGTTTTTTTCTTTAAGCTATTATCCTGACATTAAAATAAAATTGAATCATCCTTGCAGTCCTTGGAAAAACCCAGCTTCACCGTGACAAATTGTTTCATTGTCAGCAGCACTGGGTTTCTTGCTCTGATTTTGTTTAGGGCTTTTGATCTCACTTCACATGTGAAACAGGCCTGTCATTGTCTAATTTCCTATACTCACCTGGCTTAATGTGAATGTATGGTGGCTTTGTAGAATCCATAAGTGAGGTATATGTCCTTTTGGAAGAGATTATACTGTGAATATTTGAATTTAGAAATTTAAAGTTAAAATTCTTACCACTGTTGTTAGATGCCGTCAAGTCGGTACTGACTCACAGAGACCGTATGTACACTGCCCGGTCCTGGGCCAACCTCACAATCGTGCTAGGCCGGAGTCCACCGCTGCTGCCACTGCGCATACTTCCTCCCTTTGAGCAGCACCAGGATATTGTAATTCACTGCTTAGCAGAGTGCTTTCTTTCTTCCTGCTAACTTAATACGCTCGGGCGATTTATTGCCAACTTAAAAAAAAAATGTCATGTTCTCAAATGATAGTTCTTTTTAAATTCAATCTTTTGTAATTTATTTTAATATAGCTCAGTTCAGTTTTTGTTCACCTTACTGGTCCAGTGATGTTGTTGTTGTTGTTGAGTGCCGTCGAGACGATTCCGACCCATAGCGACCTGTACAGGGTTTCTGAGGCTGTAAATCTTTACGTGAGCAGAATGCCTCATATTTCTCCCACAGAACAGCTGGTAGTTTCGAACTGCTGACCTTGCGGTTCACAGCCCGATTCATAACCACTGTGCTACCAGAGCTCCTTTGTGATATAATCCCCTAAGTTTTGAAAATTGTCAGGATAGATTTTCTTAGTTTTTCTGGTTTTATTTCTTGTTGTTTGGCAGTTACCTTTCCTACACTCTTTCAAGATATCGCTTCAGCATCTCTGATCTCCTTTCTTTCTGCTAAAATAGTTTTCTAACGGTCTAAATGATGCTGCTTTGTAGACCAATTCTCTTCTGATGGTTTAAAGATTTTTACTTCACTTTAGGATATACAAGTTCATCACAATGTGTCTAGATGTGGTTCTATTAGAAATGCATCCAACTGGATCTGTGGAATCAAGTCTTTTGTCATTTCTGGGACCTCTTTCAAATGTTACCCTTCTTACATTGTCTTTGCTCTTTCCATGTGGTATTTTGATAAGGAGTGTATTGTGGTTGTTAGGTGCAGCCGAGTTAGTTCTGACTCATAGTGACCCCATACAAAACAGAATTAGACACCACCTTGTCCTCTGCCATTCTCATAATCATTGTTATGTTTAAGATAATTGCTGCTGTCACTGTGCCAATCCATCGTGTTGGGGTTCTTCCTCTAAAAAAGAGGGAAAAAAATGTAGACCCTTCACTTTACCAAGCTAGATGTCCTTCTCCAGGAACTGGTCCCTCCCAATAATATGTCTGAAGTCTGGCCATCCTGGCTTCTAAGGAGAATTCTGGTTGTACTTATCCCAACACAGATTTATTTGTTCTCCTGGAAGTCCATGGTACTTTTAACATTCTTCTGTAACCCCATAACTCAAATGAAACAATTCTACTGTCTTCTTTATTCATTGTGCAACTTTTACATGTATATGAGGCTATTGAAAATACCATGGCTTAAGTCAGTGTATTTTAGCCCTCAAACTGACATCTTTGCTCTTGAACACTTTAAAGGTATCTTGTGCAGCAGATTTGCCTAATGCAGTACATTGTTTGATTTCTTGACTGTTGCTTCTGTGAGTGTTGATGATGGATCCAGGCAAAATTAAGTCTTTAACAACTTCAATCTTTTTTCCATTTATCATGATGTTACTTACTGGTCCAGTGATGAGGATTTTTTTAAAAAAAAATTTTATATTGAGGTGCAATCCATGCTTAAGGCTGTGATCTTTGATCTTCATCAATAGGTATTTTTGGTCCTCTTTACTTTCAACAAGCAAGGTTGTCTCATCTGCGTATCACATGTTGTTTATGGGTCATCTTGCAATCCTGATGCCAAGTTCTTCTTCATATGATCCAGCTTCTTGGGTTATTTGTTCAGTGTACAGATTGAATTGTTGTTGTTATTAAGCATGTTGGAGTGAGTTCTGACTCATAGCCACCCTGTATAGGGTTTTCAAGGAGCAGCTGTTGAATTTGAACTGCCAATTTTAAGGTTCAAGCTAACCTTGCAGTCCAGTACATTAAATATGATGAAATAATACAACCCTGATGGACACTTTCCTGATTTTAAACCATTCATTGTCCGATGACTGTCTCTTGTTCTCTATGTACAGGTTACCCATGAACACAATTAAGTGTTCTGAAATACAAATTCTTTGCAATGGTAAGATGCACACAGTCAAAGATATGCACTCCATATCTTGTTAAGATGCACATAGTCAAAGCCTTTGCACAGTAAATAAAGCACAGGTAAACGTTTTCTGGTATTCTCTATTTTCAGCCAAGATCCGTCTGAGGTCCGCAATGATATCCCTCATCCCACATTCTTCTCTGAATCTGGTTTGAAACTGTCAATGTACTGTTGCAGCTGTTTTTAAACTATCTGTAGCAAAACTTTACTAGCATGTGATATTAATAATATTGTCCAATGATTTTAGCATTCCTTGGGTCACCTCACTTTGGAATGGACACAGATATGGATCTCTTCCAATCAGTTGGCCATGTAGCTGTCTTTCAAATTTCTTGGTATAGATGAATGAGCACCTCCAATGCTGCATTTGTTTGTTGACACATTTCCATTTGTATCCCATCAATTCCCAAAGTCTTATTCTTGGCCAATGCCTTCAATGCACCTTGGCTTTCTTCTTTCAGTACCAGTGTCTCTTGATCATATGCTCCATCTTGAAATAGTTGCACATCAACCATTTGTGTTTTTTTTTTTTTTTCTACAGTAATTCTGTGTGTTCCTTCTATTTCATCTTGATGCTTCATGCATCATTCAATATTTTGTCCATAGAATCCTTCAATATTGTGAATTGAGTTGGTTTTTTTTTCCTTTAATTTTTTCAGCTTGAGAAAGGCTGAGCGTCTTCTTCTCTTTGAGTTTTCTAACTCCAGCTCTTTGCATACATAGTTCATTATAATACTTTACTTTGTCTTCTCGAGCAGCCCTTTGCAATTTTCTGTTTGGTTCTTTTACTTTTCATTTCTTCCATTTGCTTTAGCATTTATACACTGGAGAACAAGATTCAGTCTCTTCTGACATCCATTTTTGTGTTTTTCTTCTTTCTTGTCTTTGTAATGACCTTTTGCTTTCTTCCTGTATGATGTTCTTGATGTCATCCCACAATTCTTCTGATAATTGTCTTTAGTGTCTAATGCATCAAATCTGTTCTTGAGATGATCTCTAAATTCAAGTGGGGTATGTTCAAGGCCATATTTTCGTTATTGTGGACTTGTTCTCATTTTTGTCAGCCTCAGCACGAAATTGAACATGAGCAATTGATGGTCTGTTCCACAGTGTGCCCCTGGCCTTGTTTTGGCTCATGATGTGGAGCTTTCCCACGGTCTCTTCCCACAGATGTAGTCAGTTTAATTTCTGTGTATTCCATTTGGTGAGGTCCATGTGTATAGTCGTTTCTTATGCTGTTTAAAAAAAGTATTTGAAATGAACAAATAATTGGTCTTGCAAAATTCTAACATGGGATCTCCAGCATCATTTCTATCACCAAGGTCATATTTTCCAACTACTGATCCTTCCTCTTTGTTTCCAACCTTTGCATTCCAATCACCAATAGTTATCAATACATCTTGATTGCATGTTGGGTCAATTTCAGACTGAAGACTTTGGTAGAATTCTTCAATTTCATCATCACTATCTTTAGTGGTTAGTACATAAATTTTAATTATAGTTGTCTTCCTTGTTTGTTGTTGTTAAATGCTAATGAGTCAATTCCAGCTCATAGCAATCCTGTACAGGGTTTCCAAGGAATGGCTGATGAGTTTGAACTGTCGACCTTCAGTTCAAATTAATGTTGAGGTTGAGTGCTTATTCTCTGGTGCTACACCAGCACTCTCTTTTCCACTTAGTCACTTGGATATTACCCTACCAAAGACAGTGTTGTACTTGAAGGTATAACTTTAAATGTTCATTTTGATGGTGACTATGGTGCCAATTCCTCTTCTATTTGTCATTCATGGCATAGTAAACCATGTGATTGTGATATTCAAAATGGCCAGTACCAGTCCATTCCAGCTCACTGATACCTAGGATTAGTGGAGTCCTGGACTGTGAACCACAAGGTCGGCAGTTCAAACCTACCAGCTGCTCTTGAGAAATCCTATGAAAAGGAGTCTACTCTATGGCCCTTAACAATAGCAACAGTATCTAGAATGTGGATATTTATGTGTTCCATTTCATTTTTGACAAATTTTAATTTTCCTAATTTCATACTTCATATATTCCATGTTACTATCAATAGTGGGTATTTATAGCTGTTTCTCCTCATTTTGTGTTGTGCCATATTACCAAATGATGGTCATGAAAGCTTTACTCCATTTGTGCCATCACAGCCAACTCTACTTTGAGGAGGCTGGTCTTCTTCAGTCATATAAATAGCTGGGAAACAATGTCCAATAAGTCTTCTTAGCAAGAAGAAAGAAATAAATGTCTTTGGAAAGAATAGAAATATGAATGTGTCCCAATGGCCAAGTTTTACATTTTGTTCCCTGGGAGTCTCCTTACTTGTAGTTCTCTGTTTCTCTTGCTTTTGTTGCTGTTGGCAAGTGTCATCTAGTTGGTTCAACTCATAACAACCCAGCATAGGGTTTCCAAGGAGAGGCATATGGGTTTGAACCTCCAACTTTGTGGTTAGCAGTCCTGTGCCACACCAGTAATTCCCCGAAAAATATGAAATGCTTCATGAAATTGCAGGTTGTTTCTTTTGCATGAATAAAAATATATTTTTGTAAATCATATAAACAATTGTAGTTCAGGTTGAGGTGATGCTGACTCATGCAGCTCCATGTGTGTCACAGTGAAACTGTGCTTGATACCATTTTCATTGGCTGACTTTTCAGAAGTAGGTTGCCAGGGCATTCTGCCAAGGTACTTCTGGGTGGACTCGAACTCTCAACCTACTGGTTTTCAGCTAAGCGTGTTAGCCATTTGCACCACCCAGAGACTCCATAACCAAAGTCTAGTTTATTTTTTGTGAAAACCAAGTCATTTCCTGTAACACTGTCTTCATACAGCTTGAAAGTAACAAACCAGAAATGGGTGGCTAATGTCCTGTGATTGAATGGCCTGCTTTGCGTTCACTTGCCACAGTGGGCAGTGTGGGGAGTGCAGGGTGCCTCTCCACATGCATGGCTAGCTGACCACTCATGCATCTGACCCACAGGAGATTATGCTGACTCAGCCAAAGGAGACTTGGGTGCCATTTGGCGTGGCCATTACTGTTTGTAGCCAAAGGAGTACAGAAGCATATTCTCCTGGGCAATAGCGAGATGATGCAGGCCAGGTGAGAAGAAAAGGACACTCCCAGAGCAACTCCTTCAAAAGTCATCAGAATAGACTTCTACAAATGACACTTTCTGACCTACTTAAAAAGGTCAAGATATGACCATGGTGGCAGACTGGCCTGGGTTCCTGCAGAGCTCAACCACTTCACTTTGCACCCAAGGGTGAGAAAGCAAGGGGGCTTCAGATCTGGACTGGAGTGGTTGGAGCAGCCAGGGTCACCAGAGCTGCCTCTGAGCCTGTCCTGACATCTGTCCTGACTGGGGTGCATCTGAGTGTGCTCCAGCATCGGGACCATGGAGGAAGCTGGAATGAACACGGTGTCAGGCAGTGTGTTAATGAATATGTGGTGTGTGTGTGTGTGTGAATGTGAGAATGGGTGTGTGGGGTTGAGTGTGTGGTGTGTATGTGAGAATGGGTGTGTGTGTGAATGTGTTTGTGTGAGTGTGAGAATG
>NW_006408623.1:8854203-8860432 GCF_000296735.1 Chrysochloris asiatica | reverse complement strand
TGAGAGTGTGGTGTGTGTGGTATGTGTGAGTGTGAGAATGGGTATGTGTGTGAATGTGTGTGTGGTATGTGTGAATGTGAGAATGGGTGTGTGGGATTGAGTGTGTGGCGTGTATGTGAGAATGGGTGTGTGGGATTGAGAATGTGGTGTGTGTGGTGTGTGTGAGTGTGAGAATGGGTACGTGTGTGAATGTGTGTGTGGTATGTGTGAATGTGAGAATGGGTGTGTGGGACTGAGTGTGTGGTGTGTGTGTGAGTGTGAGAATGGGTGTGTGGGATTGAGTGTGTGGCATGTGCATGAATGGGTGGAGGCGTATTTTGTGAAGGAGTGTGTGAGGTATGTGTGGTGTGTATGTGTGGTGTGCCTGAGTGTCTGAGTGAATAAGTGTGTGGGTGAGCATGATGCATAAATGATGGTGAGGGAATGGTGTGCAGATAAGAGTCTGGATGGTGAGTGTCATGACTGTGTGGGCATTTGATTGTGCCAGGGCCCTCCTTCAATCTGTGAAGACATCCCTTCAGGTGTCTGTCCTACATTTTCTGCTACTTGAAGGTTTCAGCCAAGACTTTCTTCAGAGCCCCCTCAGGGGAACCCTTCAATCCTATATACAGGAGTACCCCTCTTCCCCTATATACAGGCACACCCCTCACCCCTATACAGGAGTACCCTTCCCCCCATGTACAGGAGTACCCCCTCCCCCTATATACAGGCACACCCCTCACCCTTGTACACAGGAGTACCCCCTCACCCCCGTGTATAGGAGTACCCCTCCCCCTATGCACAGGAGTGCCCCCTCCCCACCATGTAGAGGAGTACCCCTCCCCCTATATATAGGAGTATCCCCTCACCCCCGTGTATAGGAGTACCCTCACCCCCTATATACAGGAATACTCCCTCCCCCCGGTGTATAGGAGTACCCACTCAGCTCCTATACACAGGAGTACCCCCCCGCCCCGTGTACAGGAGCACCCCTCCCCCCTGTATACAGGAGCACCCCATTTTGAGACATTGCCTAAATCTTTGCCTGTTGCCTGAATGAGTGTGTGGAGGGTAGTGGGCAGCCAGGCCCTCTAGGTAGGGACAGTGGCCCTGCTGTGGCCGTGGCGGGAGACGGTGCCTGCTCTCCTGGGTGACTTGCTGAAGCTGTAGGGGTGGGAATTACACTGCATTAGGAAGTGATTCTTATCACTCAGTGGCTGGGGTTCAATGGTGGGCACCTCAATCCTTTCCTTTGGTAGCCCTTTTGTTCCTGGTCAGCATTGGGGGAGAGTCTAGGAACTTAAGACCCAGGCTGGATCCCATCCTCCTGGGCCAACTCTGAGTGTGAGCAGGAAGTTCTGCCTCCCACAGTCCCTGTCTCAACAAAGCCAGCACTTCAGAAGCTCTGCTTGCCCTCATGTGAGGTATCAGGCCTGCAGGAGCAAACACAGTCATACCTCAGTTGAGCAAACCGAAGCTGGAGTTCAATGTGGCATCTTTCATTGAGGTGTGGTTTCGGGTGGTTGCTTATGACTGGACTAGGTGTTCACACCCCAATCCTGTGTGTGTCCTTGTTTGTGGGGTACCGTGTACTAGAGCTCGGTTTGCTGTCCTTGTGGACAGATTTGCCCAGGTTCCATCCATCACAACCCGCCCACCGTCTGATGAATCCTGCCAGTAACAACAGATACAGGCATTTAGCTCTGGAAACCCAGGGACAAGCCCACTCTGGCAGGTGGTGAAGGCAAAGGCATGTTGGGTATCTCAGTTATGAGGCATTCGATCATCTTAATTTCATAATGAAGATGGGCACAGCAAAGCAGGAAAATTCCTAAAAATCATCAGCTGCTTGATTGCCTCTCTGCTTAAATGCGTCTCCAAAGAGAACAACTGAGGTGATTTCTGGGGCCTCATTACTGCCGTGGGACGTTATGAGGCAGGTAAGAGGTGAGCATAAATCCTGTGTTCAGCACCGAGGGAAGTGGCTGGAAAACAGATGCCTGGTGATGAATGTGTGAAGAGTCCTTCTCAAACTTGTATTGTTGTGCAAACAGGATTCTGTCCTCTGTTCAAGGTGAATGGAACTTCAGGTCTCTGGAGCACAGGGTTTCTCAGGGTGGAGAGACTTCATGTCACATACTTTGGGACCAGTCTCTGGAGAAGGACATTGTACTTGGTCAAGTAGAGTGTCAACAACCAAAGAGGAAGATTCTCAATGACATGAAGTGACTACAACAGTGGGTCCAAACACGGCGACAATTGTGAGGCTGGTACAGGACCAGATATTGCACATGGCATCATGATGGTTTGGAACTTATCAGAAGAACCCTCACAACAACAACACTGCAGCTACAGCAAAGTAAACATAGTCATCTTAGGATGAGAGGTCCATGCTTCAGTACTATCCCCATCCGAAGGAATGGGGACAGTACTCCGTTAGCAGCCGCGTGTGCAATATAAGAAGCCTCCTTGTAGAAGAGCGTGCCTAGTCACCTAATTCGTATACCCCTCTCTGTAGTAAAGTCAGAACGTGAGGGACCTACCCACTAAAGTCGCTCACGGAATGAGTCCTTCAGAATACCGACACCGTCTAACAGCCTCCCAGTGGACGTGCATTTACTGTTGTTCTGAGATGCCATAGAGTTGGTGACACAACAGAACAAAACACTGCCTGGTCCTTCACCAACTTCACAACCATTGCTACATTTGAGTCCATTGCTGCTGCCACTGTGCCCGTCCATCTCGTTGGGGGTCTTATTATCTCTCTCCAATCCTTCACTTTACCAAACATGATGTTCTTCTGGTCCCTTCTGATAATATGTCCATAGTATGAAAGACCAAGTCTGACCATCCTGGATTCCAAGGAGAATTCTGGCTGTAGTTCTCCTAACACAGATTGGTGTGTTCTTTTGGCAGGCCATGGTACTTTTAATATTCTCTAACACCATAACTCAATTGCATCAATTCTGCTACTGTCTTCTTTATTCACTGTCCAACTTTCACATGCATATGAGGTTACTGAAAATATCATGTCTTGGGTCAGATGGACTTTAGACCTCAAACTAACATCTTTGCTCTTGAAGACTTTAAGAGGTCATGTGCAGCATATTTGTCTAATTCAATATGTTGTTTGATTTCTTGACTGCTGCCATGAGTGTTGATGGTTGATCAGAGCAATTATTGCTCTTTGAAGTCTTTGACAACTTTGATCTTTTCTCTATTCATATGGATGTTGTTTAGTGGTTCAGTGGCGAGGATCTTTGTTTTCTCTCAGTGTAAGATGGCAGTGTCTGTTCCTGTAATGATGTATAGTGTTGGAATTATATCTAGGGCCTTATGAGTCAGAATGGGTTCAGTGATAGTGGATCTGGGCTTATATGGTGGGAATACCCAGATGGTATACACTGTTAGTGTGCTCTGCTGCTAACCCCAAGATGGAGGTTGGAGGCCATCCAGCGGTACCTCAGAAGGAAGGCTTGGCAATTTGTTTCACAAAAATCAACTGCTGAAAATCTTCTGAAATACAGGGCCACCATGAGTCTGGGTCAACAGTACATGATGGACATGGTAAATAAACATGATGCATGTGTGTGGTACAGGAAGACACACCTGCTGTATTCTAATGGAACATGAGTGGCCATACCAGCCCTTCCTTGATGCCAGCCAGGGCAGGTTGTGGGTGCATCTTTGAGATCCATGCCCATTGCATACCCTGGCTTCTCCTTGTGATGGGTCTGGGGTCCCAGAATGCTGACCTCTAGCAGGTGTATCAGAGACCTCCCACATGGAAGGCTTGCTGACAGTGCTCATTAGTAAGAATTGTTAGGCAGCCCTGATACGTTAGGAGGAAAACTGCTGCCTCACCCTTTCTACGTTTTCCTTCGGAGCCTCAGCTCATTAGTTACTGGGCCATTTAAATGACCGAGTATTAGCAGCAAGTTGTTCTTTGGGGGAGTGTAATTAATCTCTGGTTTTAATAAACAGAATATTCAAATGATCATGCATTAAGTAATACAAAATCATAAAAATAACTGTAAATTAATATTTTTAAACTGACGTGCAAAACTAAATGATCACGTCCCACCCTTGTCCTGGTTTCATTACCAATGCAGCTGAATGAGCTCCATCCCATGTTGAGGGGTGAAGACTTCAGTGAGTTGAGATTCTGGATTAAGGCTTCCATCTGTATGTTTTCATGGACGAAGGGACCAGACGCTGTTAGGGTCCCCAGAAGCAGACACAGCCATGCCTCAATGTTCTCATTCTGGGGGAGGGAACCCCTCCCAGAGGGGCCCTTGGCTGCCAGAAGAAGAGCTGGTTTTGTCTTGGTTGGAGGTCCTTCAAGGCTGAGCTCCGAGAGGTGGCGCCATGACTGTACGGTTGGAAACATCAATGTGGGAGATGCCACCATGGAGACTTGGGGTCTATGTCTATTGCTCAGGGTTCCAGAGCTGAGTCTGCCAGTCCAGATAACAATTCAGAGGAGGGGACTCAGAGACAACCAGGACACACACTGGCCACCGACTTTCAGTGGCCACCAGACAAGTGTGCTCCCTCTGGCTCAGCACCAGTGGGAAAGTCGACAGGAGGTTAGATATATTGGGGTGTCAGGTGGGTCCCCAAACTCTGGGACCTGGAAGGGAGACCTGAGGGAAATCAGCGTAACTCGTGAATGAATGTCTGGATGTGTGAACAAGCCTTGTCCCTAGGAGCGAGTGTTCTTGATTTGGGTCCTGTTGTGAGGAGTGGCAGGTTCCAGAGTCTTATGAAACCACGGCTCCAGAGGACAGCTCATAGCAGCCTGGTTTCTATGAATCGACACAGAGGAGAAGTGAGTTGGTATGATTAAAAGAACTTGCACAGAAAACTCCCCTTTGTGATTCCAGAAAGGAAAGGGGTGTGGCTCGGTTCCAGTGCACACACCAACCTGGGTTTTCAGGTCACCTGTTGTTGTGGGCTCCAGTTGTTCTTGCGCTCCCATTCTAGGTGTTGAGTTCATTGTGGAAAGACTGGGTTCTCCTTTCAGAATGTGAAAATGGGGTGCTCTTAGAATGGCATGTTAGCCAGTCCCATTTCCCTTGTCTGCTAGGGAAATGGCCTCAGCTTCCTCACCGTTACAAGGGACTGACCAGTGAGGCTGTCTCCTTCCTCGTGATTATGAATCAATGGCTGATGGTTGGGCGTCTCCTAACACACCCAGCCCCCACCTTTCTCTCTCAACACACAGGGGATGTAGATAGGCAGTTCTAGTTCTCCTGTGAAGTGGTTCACAACACCTGCTTTCCTGTCTGTCTGGGAAGCTTTTCAATGGAAGTGTGTATTTCCTTCATCACTGACTTGGTTGTGTTCCTGTTTACTGGGAAGCTGTAGGAACTGCTGGTTTGGTTCAACGTCCCATCATATTGGGGTGTCTGAGAGTCTCCTGGAAGGCATAAAGCTCAGCCAAGTCTTGCTGCAAAGGCAGGAATGTCCCAAGAAGCACGGGGCAGCCTGGAGAATTAGGTTCCTGAAGGTCCTCGAGGTTGAGGCTCTGCTGGGGTCAGAGAGGCTACTGACTCACGTTAGGTCAGTGGTAGGCCTTGGCCTCAGAGACCCAACTCAGAAGATTCGTACCCTGGGAAGAAGGGAGGAGGAAGCCCTATGACCACTTCCTTTCCCTGTGGGCACTGGAGTTCCACTCTTCCCTCTCATCTGCCTCATGTGGGGAGTCACGAACATGGGCCCTTGGTAGCACAGTGGCCAGTTGTTCAGCTGCTAACCCACCATCTGCTCCTTCTGAGAAAGTTGTGTCCATCTGCCTTTGTGAAGATGACAGCAATGGAACCTTATGGAGCATTTCCACTGTGTCCTCTAGGGTCACGTGAGTTGACGGCAGTGGGTTTGCTTTGGGGTGGAACCATCAAAGCATCCCAGATTGATCTCTGGTACAGTTCCTAGCTTACACATTTCAGCAGCTAGCTGGCAATAGTCTCCCCAGTATGTGTGTTTTGGAAGGAAATTCATTCCTTGAGAGACTATGAGCTGCTGTAGAAGCTGCTAGACTTAGCTGTGAGAGTCCTGTTCTGCCTGGACACTTCACAAAGGTACAGATTGACAAAGGGCAGATCCACAGACAAAGGTACAGATCCACAGACAAAGTACAGATCCACAGACAAAGTACAGATTCACAGACAAAGGACAGATCCATAGACAAGGTACAGATCCACAGACAAGGTACAGATCCACAGACAAAGGACAGATCCACAGACAA
>NW_006408623.1:8801363-8853998 GCF_000296735.1 Chrysochloris asiatica | reverse complement strand
AAGGTACAGATCCACAGACAAAGGACAGATCCACAGACAAGGTACAGATCCACAGACAAAGGACAGATCCACAGACAAAGGACAGAACCACAGACAAAGGACAGAGCCACAGACAAAGGACAGATCCACAGACAAAGCAAAGATCCATAGACAAAGCTCAGATCAATGTAGGAGTCACAAGCAGTGATCTGGATTCAGCATCACCTTGTAAAGAACCCCTGGGAAGATCTCTGACGTCCTTGCAGGGCCCAGCAAGATCCTCAATGGGGGGACAGGTAGTGGTCAGCATCCACCAGTGGACAGACATGCCCTGACCAACACTATCTCCGATTTGCAGATGGGAGGCTACAGACCCTTCTTCAGGTCATTCTGGGGTGAGGTGGGGTGTGCTGGGATTCGAAGCTGACTTTACACTTTCAGGGCAGCCAGGGGTGGGGGCAGGAGACCAGCAGTAGAGTGAGAGCCCTGCATCCCTGGGAGTGGGGGTTTCTGAGAGCAGGTCCCACACTGAGGGCTGATCATGGCAGATTTCAGTAGTGCACCCCTCACATGCAGGGGTTTTGTGTAGAGGGGTACTGGATACTGGGTCCCATGCTGCCCCCGAGACTGGAACCACAACAAAGACACAGAGCGCATGTGTAGATGTGTAGGTGGGCCTGGGGAGCCCACCGCCCAGTGAGGGGACAGGTCATGGGCAGAAATTTTGGCAGAGAAATTAGAGAGGTCTCTGCAGCCAGTCAAGCTCAGTGGCTTGTCTCAGGTTTGCTTCTCCAACACATTCAAACCCTGCCACTGTGCCAGGAACTGTGAATCTCTTTCAGAGAACAAAACAAACCCAGAAAATGCAAAACAAAACTAAAAAACACAAAAAACCACAAAGGTCACATTGTTAAAAAACAACTGTTTAAAATCACCGGCTGTGGATTTGCACTAGGTTCTCACAGCTAGCTTTAAGCAAGAGTATTAATAGACACATGAAGACCAGTAACTAGTCCTTGTTAATAACTTCACTATGTGAAGACCAGTAACGAGCCTTCCTAAGGAGAAGCAGTTAAACACTGAACAACTTCCTTATTATTCCCAGCTGGGCATGAAGTCTCAAAAAAACAATGCTCTTGGTTCTTCAGAAAGGAAATCAGAGCTACCATGTGAACCAGTTCTAGGTAGAGACCCTGAGGCCTTGAAAACAGGAATTCAAGTGTTCATCAGCAGATGAATGGTCCACACTTAGAGTGGATGAGAAATGAATTTCTGATGCATGCTATGATGACCACTGAGAAGATGATGTGGAGTGAAGGGAGTCAGACAGAAAAGGACAAACGGTGTGTGATTCCCCTGGTATGAAGAGGTATACAGACAAGGCAAATGCATGGGAGGGTGACTATGTTAGTGGTAACCAGGGGTGTGTATGGAGAGGACTTACTTAGAGGGTGAGTGTGTTAGTGGTGATCAGGGGTGTGTGGAGGGGTAGAGTGGTGAGGTCTTAGTAGGCACTGAGTTTTTGTAAAGGGGGGTGAAACATTTTGGAAATGGAGGTGCTGCACTTCATGTCACTGGACTAGACATTTATGGGGTGTCGAGGCTCTGGACCCTATCTGGAGGTTACACCAGCTCCCCCTTCACCTACATGCCTATGACAGACTTGACACCACTTCCCTAGGAAACTCACCACACAAGCCTGGCCTGCCGGAAGCCACGGTCCTGATCAAACAGTCATTTCTGCAAAAATAATTACCAGTGGGAAGATCTATCGCCTGAAGGATTTCCACTGGAGCTGAAATCATTTGCTAAGCAGACATAACAGACTAATGATTGTTTATTTTTTTGAATATGTAGCTCAGCATAGAGGACACAACAGCTGGTGTCTGTCGAATTAGAGCTTCTCTTCAGCAGAAGACTTCCCAGTCATCCCGTTGTTTACTTCATACCCTCTGCCATACCTGCAGCCCTGAGGTCTCCTCACATGGGCCTCTTCAACCACAGCTCTGTCATCATGAGGACTACACTGCTGTCTTCTGCCAAGACACAGGCATTAGCTCTCTCATGTTCTCTGTGCTCTGAAGCCCAGTGGTGGTTATGGATTCCTGCTTAGTGTTAGCCGCTTGAGACATGAAGCCTGCAGACCAGGGCCAGGCTGGTTCTTAGGGATGAATGACTGTTGAGCGGGGGGCCTGGGAGCCAGGCAGGGTGAGGTCTGCTACCCCATTGTTCTCTGCCTGCTGATGAAAGGGGTGACTGAGATACCATCAAGACATGCCAGTCTTCTCCGATTCTCAGGGTGGTGATGAGGCGGGGTGTGTCCACTGCCCAGTTGGGACTCTGAAGTAACCCAGCTGAGTGAGGTCAGGTCAGACACGTCTGGTAAGATCAATATGGATGTGAACCCAGGCTTCCTTGCTGCCCACAGGCTGGTCCAGGTTCTTACACACCTGGCTTTTTGCTGGATCAGTTGGAATGAATCATTTAAAACAAGGTCTTTTGATGGTTTGACAATTGATGAAGGAAGTCGAGAGTGATCATGACAATGGAGGTAGACAGGGTAGTAGTGGTGGCCCAGGACTGAGATCTTGAGGATGAGTGGAGACCATGCAGATGGAAGGGATCAGAGTGGTGACCCAAGGTTGATCTTCTGAGGGTTATGGAAACAATGCAGACGGGTGGGTTCGCAGTGGCTGCCTAAGATTTATCACCTAAAAGTGATGGAGAGCATGCAGGCAGATGGGTGGCATAGTAGTGGTGAGCTGAGCTCCTGGGCTGAGCTCCTGAGGGGGACAGAGACTGGGCAGATGGACAGGATCCCAGTGGTGGGCTGAGCCCCTGAATATAGGGAGCGTCTGAAGGGGATGCTGCTCCCCTCTCAGGCCTCTTCTATGACAACACATCGTTAATGACCATTTTGCTTAAAACATTGATTTTTTTTATCAGTAATCCTCCTGGGATGGCATTTCTGGCTTCTCTTTTAGCTGGCTTAGCAGTTTGCCTAACTGGGCCCATCTTATTATTGGTGTTTATTTACTGGATTAAGGGGTCTCCACAATCCTTTGGGAAGCAGATTGTTATAATTATTTATCAGTCAATAGTGTACTGAGTTGGGCTTTTCTTTCAAACTTGGCTCTGGGGAGCAGCTGGTGTGCTGGGCCCCAACTGCACTGGGGCAGCTTAGCCTGTGTGGGTCAGAGACGCATCGATGATCTTTCTAGTCGTGTACCACCTGGCTCCAGGACACCTGGTGAGAGGCTTCAGGGAAGGGAACATGAAACCCAACCAACTGTCGCAGATGGAATAGAGTCCCCAAATGCATTCCCAATCCTGCACCTGTGCGTACCATCCTGTTTGGAAACTGGATCTTTGAAGATGTCATCAGCTAGATTAATAAGGATTCAGGTGGTTCCTGATCCCATATGTTGTTGCTAGTTTACCATCTAATGGATTCTCACTCAGGGTGACTCCACAGGGTTTTCAAGGCTGTTTCTGAAGAACCTCCAGATGAGCGGAACCATCAATCTTTTACCTAGTAGTCTGTAGGGTAAGCATTGGACTGTAAGGTCAGTTTGAACCACAAGGTGGGTGATTCAAATTCACCAGCTGCTCCTTGGGATCACTATACAGGGTCACTATGAGTTGGACCAACAAGAAGGAGCACTTGACTGTTTACATTGTCCACCAAACTCATGGCTGCTGAGCTGATTCCAACGCACACTGACCCTGCAGGACAAAGTACACCTGGCCAATAGGGTTTCCACAGCGGTGAATCTTCTGAGACGCCGACGGTCTCATCTTTGTCCCTCTGAGTAGCTGATGGCTTCAAAGTGAAGCATGCTCTGTTTACAGCCTGATGCTTAACTTACAGCACCACAAGGGTCCCTATATGATCTTTGTCCTTGTAAAATAGAGGATGAGACACACACATAGACAGAGGACATGTGGAGATGGATCTACAAGACATGAAATGTCAAGGGTGGCCAGCAGCCACCAGAACCTGGGAGAGAGATCTCAGAGCCTCAGAGAGTCTCCAGAGCCTGGCTTCAGGCCGTGGTCTCCAGAGTTAAGAGGTGACACCTCTGTAGTTATGAGCCACATGCTAATTTTACATGCCACCCAGTCAGTTCTGATTCATAGGGAGCCTGTGCACTGGACCCTGTCCAGTCCTTAGCCATGTTAACAATTGGTAGGCTTAAGTCCATTGTAGATGCCACTGGGTCAATTTATCTTGTTGAGGGTCTTCTTTGTTTTTGTTGACCCCCCACTTTACCAAACACAATGTCCTTCTACAGGGATTGGTCCCTCCTGACAACATGTCCAAAGTATGAGAGACATCGGCAGGAGGGACCCTGGTTCGTGGTCCTCCTCCTAGTCTCTCCCATGTGCATGTGGGGAAGGTGCCTGGTTGGGGGACTGGTGCTGATCTCTGGGTAGCTTCTTCTACCTTGTCAAGAATGTCAGATCATGCACAAATGTCAACCTTTCTTCCTAGGGTGGCTTTGTGCAGCTTGCTTGCCTTAGGGCTCACTGCTGAAGGGTGAGAGTCTGAGGCAGAAGGACTCCAGGTCCTAGACCCTTGCAGAGTGGGACCTGGCAGGTGGAGACTGTGCAGGTGCTCAGGGCTCAACTAGGGAAGAGGAGCTGAGGCTGCAGCACTTGGTCTAATGAAGTCAGTGCTTAGAGCTTCTTCCTAGGGTGAGACGGGAGTGTCCAAATGCCTGAGGACTTTGCACTTTTACTGCCCTCTTCATTCACCACACACTCCTCTGGAACTTCCAGAACTCCTGTGATTTGGAAAACTCAGGCACAGTTCCACCACCCCATCTGCATTGTCTCATCCTGTTTTCCCCCTTCTTTTATTCCCCTTCATCACCACCAAAAGCAGCCAAGATGAGACTGAGCAAGACTTGAAACAGAAACCAGAGTTTGGGCATTCCTCACCAGGTTCCATCTACCAAGTCCACTCATAGGTGTTGACCTAAGAAATATGAAAGCAGGGCTCAGATAGATGTTTGTACATTCATGTTCATAGCCAAAATGTACATAGACAAAAGCTGGAAACCATCCAAATGTTCTTCAGTGGAGACCTGGATAAAACAAAGGGGTCTACGCAATGGAATATTATCCAAAGGGAGCAAATTCTTATTACATGGATCAATGTGGGTGAACCCTGAGAAGACTATCCTAAGACAAATAGATAACAGGTCACACATTGGATGATTCTATTTCTATGAGGCATTTAGAATAGTCTACTTTATAGAAATAGAGAACTGAGATGTGGTAGACAGAGGATGGGAGGGGGAGAAAGAGCCCAAGGGCACAGCGGGTTAAGTGTTGGGCTGGTGTCTGGATAAAATTGGGTCCCTACCAAATATGTGTCAACTTGGCTATGCCATGACTCTCAGTGATTTGGCGGTTATGTGATGATGCCCTATAAGGTGATCTGATGTGATAAAATAATATGTGTCTAAAGTATGGGCTTGTTGGTCTTGTCAGGTTCCTTTGAGTCCGTTCCCACTCACAGCAATCCCATACACCACAGAATGGAACACTGCCCAGTCCTGTGCCATCCTCACAGTTGTCGTTATGTTTGAGCCCATTGTTGCTGCCACCGTGCCAGCCCATCAGTTAGGAGTTCCCTCTATTGTGCGTCCCTTCCATTTTACCAAGTATGATGTCTTTCTCCTAGGACTGGTCCCTCCTGATAACATGTCCAAAATATGAGCGATGAAGACCTTTCAGGAGAGATCATGCTTCTAAGAAACATTGTGGCTCTATTTCTTCCAAAGCAAAGTTCTTTCTAGTTCTGGAAGTCCATGGTACTTTCAATATTCTACAACACCTTGACTCAATTGCATCAATTCTTCTATGATCTTGCTATTATTAAAATGACTTTAACATGATTTTATTATGCCTCACGAACCCCAGTTCCCATTGAGGGTATGCCCAGGCCAGCCCTGCCTGAGGGTTAGTCTCCTCCTTCCCCAGCCGGTTAGGGGAGAGGGAGAATCTGCTTCCAGACACGTGGCCTGAGCAGAGTCAGTACCAGGCAGCTAAGCAGAACTGTCACATCAGGGGCTGAATTCCTGGGCAGACTCATCAGGCAGTGGGCACCCACTCTGAACCACAGAGTCCCACAGCCCCAGTGCTTGGGGTTTTAGCTGTAGCACATGGTGCATGAGTATCCCACCCCTGGACTTGAGACCCCCTTTCTGCAGCCTGAACCTCCTTTTTGTCTCTGCAGGTGGATGCCTCAATAGCCTTAAACCGGCCAGCAGTGCTCCTGCCATCGCGATAGCTGCCGCTGCCATGGTCTCTGTGGACCCTGATGGGTTCCGGGGCCTGTCCCCCTCCAGCGTCCAGCCGTACCATGTCCTGACTTTGGCCCCCATCAAAATACCCCTGCGGAGCACCCCGTTCTCAGGTAATTGCAGAGTGGGGTCTGGCAGCCCCTTGAAAAGTTTTTGGTATCCACATGTCTGGGGGCCAGGCAGGACTTGGGCATCTCTGTGAGTGAGCCCACTCCACACAGGACATCTGTGTCCCTCTCATGTCACACATGTCTCTTGGGCCGCTGTGCCATCCCAATGGAGTGTGCTCAGTGTTTCTGTTTGGACTGACTCTTGGGAGTATGGAGGTGCATGTTACAGGCCACATTCTGTGTGAGTTCATTAATGAGGCGGATAAGCCCACCTTCTGGAAATTTCTTCAGGCAGGATCATGCTGGGCTCTTTGGTCAGATGAGAAGTGCCTGGACATGTGGCTCCAGAGGAAGAGGCCCCTCCTGGCTCTGCCGTTCACATGTGTCCTCAGCCTGTCCATGTGTCACTCCCTAATGGCCCAGCCTCCATCTGAACAAGAGTCCCAGTGGTGTGACAGGAGCTCTGTCTTAAGGAGGCACTCATGATGTGCAGGTGGAACTGTCGGGGACTGGCCTCGACATAGGGGTTCGGTTCACGAGGTGGAGATACCTGGCGGCGATAGAGATAGCAAAAGAGACACAGAGACAAAACAAGAGAGACAAAGAGGCACCCAGAAACCAGGGTGAATGCTGGACTGGCATCAGGCAGATCCTGCATTGCAAACATCTCAGCCACGAAGGCCGTAATATCCTGCATAGTAAACATCTTGGCTAAACAGGCAGTATGGTTGCAAGGCTGGACTGAGCTCCCTGCATGCTGTAACGCACACCTTGCCAGTCGTAATGCACCTGGATTCGTTCTGCACTTTCTTTTTATTTAGGGGAAGTACTATACACAAAGCTAGGAGGGACTAAGACAAGGTACAGCTGTCAATCTTACTTTTCCAGACATTCTGGACACTTTACATCATACTTTGCAGGTTGGAATCTCACTACCATTTCTCAAGCTTAATTAACATACCTTTTAGCACCTAACCTCAAATGGGGGGAGGAAAAGGAGGATTGGGAGGATTCCCATTGTGTCGGCTGCCCAGCCCAGGTTCTTCAGGAAAAGAGGCGCCTGGGTGAATGGGCTGCACCTGGAAACACTTTAGGGAGGGCATTCCTATTGTCCTTAAAACAGAGACCAGGGAGCCACCCAATTTACTTTGAATGAATTCTCTGAGGGAAGAACTTTGCCTGTTTGGAATTTTACAGTCTTGGCTTTTAGGAAAATATTACATTTATCTGTGTATATCAAGGGCTCCATGCCTGCAATTAATAAAACTTAACTGGACACTAAGATGAAATACAATTTGCTATGCCTGCCAGATAACTAGAATCTGTTCCTCAGAGCCTGTGGCCTGCATTGTCTCAGGCCCTGTGGGCCTCAAACTTCTGACCAGGTTTACACGGTCTACAACATGGAATGGCTTGAGCTCTGGTCTTGTAGTAATTTGTTTATACCACTCTTAGGGCTTTGTGGGATGTGGTCCATGGAGAGTGGGGACTGGGGAGAAGGCACTAATGCTGTGAATGAATGCACCGTCAGGGACGACAGGAAGCACACCATTGGGTTGAATGTGTCCTTGTTGTTGTTAGACCCATCATGTGGGCTCTGACTCAAGGCTGATCCTATGTACACAGAACAACTGCCTGCCCGGTCCTGCGCCATCCTCACAATGGCTGTTATGTTAGAGCGCATTGGTACTGCCACTGTGTCAGCCCATCAGCTCCTTGTGAGCGCTATATGTATGTATGTATGTAATGTGCGTCGATGAGAGGGCTTCCACATGTTCAGGGAAAATGGAATTAGAAGATAACAGACTGTGAAGCCCCCAGGTGTGAGTGTATGTGTATTGTATGTTGTTGTTAAGTGGCTTCATGTTGGTTCTGACTCATAGTGACCCTGGGCAGGGTTTCTGAGGTTGTATAGAAAGCCTCATCATTCTCTCTCAGAGCAACTGGTGAACTAGAACCACCAATCTAGTGCTTATCCTACAGAGCCACCACGCTCCCATATACACACATACAGCTAATGTGTATATATGTGTGTATGCCATTCATAGTAGGAAGAGCTTGTGCTTGGTACGTTCCCATTTTGGAACTGCCTTCGGGTTATTAGCTGTGCTTTTGACACCCCCTGTTCTGTCTCAGCTTTGGCCCTTTCCCTTCTGTGTGTCTCCCTGGGTGAGTGGAATGGGATGAATTAATTTGTCAGCAGGATGTCATATTCTCAAGAACAGGATCTGATTCCTCTTTCTCTGTGTCGATGTACATGCATTTAGGGTGAGAACAGGAAATCAATAAAATGCATTGATAACCTCCCGTGTGGAGCATAATTACAGATGTGTCAAGATTATGGTTGAAAACATCAGTCCATCAACATTCATTAAGGATGACTTACTATTTTCCAAGAAAATTAATCTTAGAAAGAACCCAAAACTGTGTACCCCAAGGGTGCGTCCCTTCCTGGTTGTCTAGGTGATTTATAAAGTGACATGACAATTAGGCTGCTTTCTTTGGTTTGTGTTTTTACAGCTCTATAATCAAGTCCTGGTGTGGTGCTGTGGGTTAATGTGCTGGACTGCAAGGTCAGTTTGAACCGCAAGGTCGGTGGTTCAAGCTCACTAGTTGCTCCTCGGAAACCCTATACAGAGTTGCTATGAGTTGGAACTGACTCGGTGGAACTTAATACCAACAACAAATAATCCAATTTGCCCTAACATGAGCTCATGAGGCAGGCACTGACATTGTCTGTCTTGTTGATAATCCCCTGAGTCAGCACCTGTCAGAAAAGTAAAAGAGGCATTGAACCACAAGAAACTTCTGGAAAAGCCCTCTGGGCACTGGCATGGATTGGTTCAGTCTGCGTACCCTGCTCTGGAGGGGAGGGTGAGTCATAGTGGAAATGAGGTGGGGTACTGGGTGTGAACCCAGTACCACTTGTGGGCAGTGCTGAGCCTTTGAGATCCCAGACCATAGTGTCCTGGTGTGGTGCTTTGGGAGCAGCCCTGGACTGTGAGACTTAAGGCTGGCAGTTCAAACCCACCAACCGCCCCTTGGGAACCCTATACAGGGTCGCTATCAATCGGAATGAACTCAATGGCACTTAACAACAACAGGCTATGTGTCAGGACACCTGGGGCCATGGGTTCCAAGGTGGTGTGACCATTTGACTGTACAGTCCCAGCTAACCTGCTAAGTGAGGACTGCTATTCCCACAGTGAAAACATTTATCTCATATTTCCCTTGGGGACTTGTTTGAAATCCAATACTTGAGAGTGGTTGAGGGGTAGACACTTTGGCCTATCAGGGATGCTTTGGGCTGTTGCATTTATTTTTAAGATACAGCTGGTGTCCCCAAAGAATTAGGGAGCTTGCAGGGAGAGGTCTTATTGTGATATGTACCCACTTAGGAAGCCGAGATAGCAGCCGACCTTGTGGTTAGCAGTCCAGGGTTTCCTGCATGTTTCTGTTAAGTGCCATCAAGTTGGTTCTAACTCAGAGCGACCCTGTGTAGGGTTTCCTAGGAGTGACTGGCGGGTTTGAACCACTGACCTTGTGGTTAACAGTTCATGGCAGATCCTACAGTGCCACACCAGGGGCTCCTGCATGTGGCGAAGGCAAGAACTCTATCAGTGACCCACACAGTTCTGAGTTAGTGGTTCTCACCTGGGGAGATTATGTCCTCCAAGGGCACACGTGGTTATGACTGTGGAGACATTGTTGGTTGTCACAAGGAGAAAAGGGCTCTGCTCCTGGCATCTAGTGGGTGGAGGCCAGGGATGCTGTTAAACCTTCCTCAATGTCCAGGACAGCTACTGTGACAAAAATGGATCCGAATCAAATGCCAGTCCTGCCTCCTTGAGACTTAATTTAGTTTAATTTGATGTATTCAGCATAGACATGCTAAAGTGAATGGAAGAAATGAAGAAATAAAAAAGCTGAACAGACCATTTTCAAAAGGACAATTCAAGAAGACAAAGTCAAGTATTATCATGGAATGTGCAAAGAGCTGGAGTTAGAAGACCCAAAGGGAAGAACATGCTCAGCGTTTCACAAGCTAAAAGTTGTTGTTGTTGTTAAGTGCCATGGAGCCGGTTCCGACCCATGGCAACCCTGTACAAGGTTTCCGAGGGTGTAAATCTTTACGGGAGTAGAAAGCCTCATCTTTCTCCCGCGGAGCGGCTGGTAGTTTCGAACCGCTGACCTTAAGGTTCGCAGCCCGATTCGTAACCACTACGCTACCAGAGCTCCTTACAAGCTAAAAGAGCTGAAGACAAATTCAAGCTTCAACTTGTAATGTTGAATGGAATCCTGGGGTGACACTGCAGGATAAGCACTTGACCGCAAAGTCAGTCTGAACTGCAAGGTTGGCAGTTCAAACTCACCAGCTGCTTCTCAGAAACCCTATACAAGGTCACTATAGGTCAGAAATAACGGCACTTAACTCTGGTAGCGTAGTGGTTACGAATCGGGCTGCGAACCTTAAGGTCAGCAGTTCAAAACTACCAGCTGCTCCGCGGGAGAAAGATGAGGCTTTCTACTCCCGTAAAGATTTACACCCTCGGAAACCCTGTACAGGGTCGCTATGGGTCGGAACCGACTCGATGGCACTTAACAACAACAACAACAACAACAACAACAACAAATGGGAAAAATACTGAACGGTGCAGAAAACAAAAGAAGAAGGAAGGACTACACAGAGCCACTGTTCCAAAAATAAATGGTGGGAATTCAACCATTTCAAGAGGAACCATATTACCAAGAGCGAATGGTACTGAAGGAAGAAGTCCAAGTTGCACTAAAGACATTGGCAAACAGCAAGGCTCCAGGAATTGATGGAATACAAATTGAAATTGTTTACCAAGCTGATGAAACACTGGAAGCACTCACTCATCTATGCCAAGAAATTTGGAAGAAAGCTAGCTGGCCAACCAATTGGAAGAGATTCATATCTGTGCCTATTCCAAAGAGAGAAGATCCGACGGAATACAGAAATCACTGAACAATATCATTAATATCACATGTAAGTAACATTAAGCTGAAGATATTTATAAAACAGCTGCAACAGGACATTGACAAGGAACTGCCAGAAATTCAAACCAGATTCATAGGAGGTCACAGAATGAGGGCTATCACTACTGATGTCAGATGGATATTGGTTGAAAACAGAGAATACCAGAAAGATGTTTCTTGTGCTCTAGTGACTATGCAAAGACTTTCAACAGTGTGGATCATGACAAGCTATAAATAACATTTTGAAGAATGGGTATTCCAGAACACTTAATTGTGCTCATAAAGAGCCTGTTATTGTTGTTAACTGTCATCAAGACTGTGCTGACCCATAGCAACCCTGTATAGGGTTTCCAAGGAGCAGTTGGTGAGCTTAACTGCCAACCTGGCAATTCAAGCCAGCTTTGTAATTCAGCCCAGTAACCCACAGCACCACGCCACCAGAGCACCACACCACCAAAAGGCAGTTATTTGAGCAGAGCAAGGGGTTACTGGATGGTTACAAATTAGGAATGGTGTGTGCTAGGGTGCTATTCTTTTCCCATACTTACTCAATCTGTATGCTGAGCAAATCATCTGAGAAGTTGGACCATATGAAGAGAGAGACATCCGAATAGAATAGGAGGAGGACTCATTAACAACTTGTGATATGCACATGATATGACCATGCTTGCTGGAAGCAAAGAGGACTTAAAATGCTGATGATGATCAAAGACTTTCAGTATGGGTTGCACCTCAATGTAAAGAAAATGAAAATTCTCACAACTGGATCAATTAACATCATGATAGATGGAGAAAAGGTTGAAGTTGTCAAATACTTCATTTCACTTGGATCCACAATCAACACTCAGGCAAGCAGCAATTAAGAAATCAAACAATGTATTGTATTAGGCATATCTATTGCTGAAGACCTCTGTAAAGTGTTCAAGAGCAAAGTTTGAGGACTAAGGTCTACCAAATTCAAGCCATGGTTTTTTCAATAGCCACATATGCATGTGAAAGTTGGAAAATGGAAAAGGAAGATAGTAGAAGAATTGAAGCATCTGGGTTATGGTGTTGGAGAAGAATATTAAAAGGATCATGGACTGTGAGGACAACAAATAAATCTGTATCAGGAGAAGTGTAACCAGGATACTCCTTTGAAGTCAGGATAGCCAGACTTCATCTCTCATACACTGAATATGTTATCAGGAGGGGCCAGTCCCTGGAGAAGGACATCGTACTTGGTAAAGTGGAGGGTCAGTGAAAAAGTGGAAGACCCCCAACGAGGTGGACTGGCACAGTGGCAACACCAATGGGCACAAGCATGACAACGATTATGAGATCGGCACAGGACTGGTCAGTGTTTGTTCTGTTGTGCAGAAGACAAGTCAGTGCTTACTCGACAGCAACTAACAGCAACAACAACCACCTTATTGAGAAAGCCTGGTTTGGAAGTCTGGGGAAACCTGTACTGGGGTGTAGCTAAGCTTTCCTCTGAGAGTGGATGTCTTTCAGAAACAGACCTGCATTATACCATGGAGGAAACAGCCTCCAGGTTGGAAATACAGGCATCCCTTATTTATTGTCCTTTATTTATTGCACTTCTTACAAATGGAAGGTTTGTAGATTAACGTCATTTCTCACCCCTAGAGTAGTACAAACCTAACTTTTAGAATCACTGGGAAACCAAAACATCTGTGTGACTGGCTTTATTGCCACATTGACTTTCTTGCTGTGGTCTGGAACCAAACTTGCAATGTCTCCCGGTTAGTGGTTTTGAGTTGCAGATAAGATGCCACACACCAATTAAAGCACATTGTGACCAGTTCCAAATGTAATGAGCTAGGGTTCACTTCTCAGATTGTCACTGGCACATGCCACCAACTTAGCCCTTCTGATCCTGTTGCGCAGGACCCTCTCTCTGGTCTCAGGTGTGCTGACTTGGTTGGTATGTCTGCACTTTCTGTTTCAGATCCCCAGGTTGAGTGTCACGCTCACCACAAATGGGTAACCTGAAAGACGGGAGACTGATTTTCTCCCAGATCCCGAGGCTACAGGTCTGAAATCAGGCACGAGCACTAGGGGGAGGCTTGTTTTTTGTTGATTCCTGGGGAAGATGCCTGTCTCAGTTTTGCTCATCTGGCATTGCTGTTCTTCTGTTACTTTGAGATTTTCATGTGACAGCTGTCTCCTTGGTTTGTCTTTCTTGATTGGTGTCTATGTCGTTGTTGTTTGGTGCCAGTGAGTTGGTTCCAACTCATGTACAACAGAACAAAACACTGCCTGGTCCTGTGTCAGCCTCACAATTGTTCCTGTATTTGAGCCCGTTTTTGTAGCCACTGTGCCAATGCCAAAACATTGGGAGCTTTCCTCTTTTTCATGGAGCCTCTATTTTGCTTTCTGTAGGACCTGGTCCCTCCTAATAATACGTCTAAAGTATGTGAGATGAAGTTCACCATCCTGGCTTCTAAGCAGCATTCTGGGTATACTTTTTCTAAGATATGAGGGTGCATCCAAAATTATCTGCATCGGTTGGAAAACTGATGCTTGTAGTTTTCTGGGGATTCTCATGAACCAGTATTGGAACACTATCAGGAAAAAAAGTTCAACATCAAAAGTGTTTACTACAGTGAGATGGCCACTGAAGATCTGAAAGCTAAAAACTTTGTATTAAACACAGAGGACTGCTATCCAAGGGCATTATGATCTTACATGACAATGCACATCCACACATTTCTGCCCACACTATTGACACTCTGCAGAAACTTCTTTTGAGGTGGTAAAGCATCCTCTCCATAGTCCTAATCTTGCCTCCTCAGACTTTCACCTGTTTGGTCCCTTAGAAAGCAGCCATTTGAGGACAAAGATTCACTTCTGATGAAGAAATGAAGACAATGGTTCATTTGTGGCTTGAAGCCCAGCCTAAAACATTTTTAAATAAGGCAATACAAAAGCTAAACTTGTTGACAGATGGAAAAAGTATATTGAAAAGCAAGGAGATTATGTCTCAAAACAACGCATTTGTCTTTTCTAAAAGTTGAAAATAAATTCTGCAGCCAAAGTACGGATAATTTTTCACTCACCCTAGTAGATGTTTCATTCTCCCAATGGCCCATGGTGTTGATTCCTCATCAGTCTTTCATAGTCATTCGTCTATGATGTTCCTCATACAGCAGAAGTGATTAGGTGTAGGGCCCACCTACACTGATATGGTCCCAGTAACAAAACAAAGAAATCTCTATTCCCAAATGAGATGGTAGTCAGGTGTAGAGTGTAGAGTTCCAATACATCTGTTTTAGGGGTACACAATTTGATGGGCATTGCTGAAGCTGAAGAAAATGAAAACAAGTCCACCAGAGCCAAAATATGACCTTGAATATAGCCCACCTGAATTTAGAGATCATTTGAAGAACAGATTTGATACATTAAACACTAAAAACTGAAGACCAGAAGAGTTGTGGGATGACATTAAGAACATCATACACGAAGAAAGCAAAAAGTCATTAAGAAGAACAGAAAGAAGGAAAAGGTCAAAATGGAGGTCAGAAGAGACACTGAAACTTGCTCTCCAGCATAGAGATGCTAAAACAAGTGGAAGAAATGAGGAGGTACAAGAGCTGAACAGAAAGTTTCAAAGGTCAGCTTGAGAAGATAAAGTCAAATATTATAACAAAATGTGAACTGAAGAAAAAATTCAAGCCTCAACTTTCGTTATTGATGGATTCCCTGGGCAAATTATTGAATGATGTAGAAACCATCAAAAGAAGATGTAAGGAATATACACAGTCACTGTACCAAAAGGAAATGGCTGATGTCCAACAGTTTCAAGAGCCAATGATACTGAAGGAGGAAGTCCAAGGTGCATTGAAGGAATTGGCAAAGAACAAGGCACCAGGAGTAAAAATTGAAATCTTTCAAGAAAGTGAGGCAGCACAAGAGGCACTCACTCATCTCTGCCAAGAAATTTGGAAGACAATTATCTGGCTGACTGATTGGAAGAGATCCATGTTTGTGCCCATTCCAAAGAGAGGTGACCTGAAGGAATGTGGAAATCATCAGATAATATCTTTGATATCCCATGTGAGTAAAGTTTTACAAATGGTAATACAGAAATGGCTGCAAGCATACATTGACAGAGAACTTCCAGAGGTTCAAGCCGGATTCAGAAGAGGTCATGGAATGAGGGATATCATTGCTGATGTCCATTGGATCTTGGCTGAAAGCAGAGAAGATGTTTATCTGTGCTTTATTGACTACACAAAGGCTTTCGATTTTGTGGATCTTGACAAGTTATGGACAACATTGTGAAATATAAGTATTCCAGAACAGTTGTGTTCATAAGGAATCTGTACATGGAACAAAAGGCAGTTGTTCAAACAGAACATGGGAACATTGAGTGTTTTAAAATTAAGAAAGGTGTGCAACAGGGTTGTATTCTTTCATCATACTTATTCAACCTGTATGCTGAGCAAATAATCCGAGGAACTGGGTTATATGAAGAAAAAACGTGGCATCAGGATTGGAGGAAGACTCATTAACAACCTGCAATATGCAGATGATACAAACTTGCTTGGTGAAAGTGAAGAGGACTTAAAATACTTTCTGATGAATATAAAAGAGCACAGCCTTCGGTATGGATTGCATCTCAATGTAATGAAAACAAAAATCCTCACCACTGGACTAATAAGCAACATTCTTATCAACAGAGAAAAGATTGAAGTTGTCAAGGACTTCATTCTTCTTGGATCAAGTATTAACACTCATGGAAGCAGCAGTCAAGAAATCAAATGACGTTTTGCATTAGGCAAATCTGCTACACAAAACCTTTTTAAAGTGTTCAACAGCAAAGATGTTAGCTTGAGGACTAAGGTGTGCCTGACCTAAGCCATGGTATTTTCAATAACCTCATATGTGTGTGAAAGCTGGAAGTGAATAAGAAAGTGAATCGTAGAAGAATTGATGCCTTTGAGTTATGGTGTTGGAGGAGAATATTGAAAGTGCCATGGGCTGCCAAAAGAACCAACAGATCTGTGTTGGAAGAAGTGCAGCCAGAGTGCTCCTTGGAGGCCAGGATGGCCAAAATTTGTCTGTCATTCTTTGGACATATTGTCAGGAAGGACCAGTCTTTAGAGAAGGATATCATGTTTGGTAGGGTAGAGGGTCAGAGAAATAGAGGAAGACTGCCATACAGATGGATTGGCACAGTGGCAGCATCAATGGGATCATGTGTGGCATCAATTGTGTGGTTGTCCCAGAACCGGGCAGTATTTCATTCTGTTGTACATAGGGTTGCTTTGAGTTGGTACCAACTCGTTGGCACCTAACAAGAAGAACGCCTTCCCTAGCCTGTAGGTCACATGGGGGTGGGAAGGCGCCCTGTGTCCATTGGGCACACAGACTTTGCTCACTGCATGTTTTCTGAACAGAAGACAAATAATCAAGACTACCTCCATTTGAGCATCAGATTTATTATGATTTTTAAAATATATTTTTTTTGTGTGAAATTTAGGTATTATTGTGAGCAGTTATGATTTCAGAAAAACTGGTTCTTGAAAAAGGAAGGTACAGTGAGTTCTTACAAAGATAAAACAAGAAAAGTCAAACCACTGCCATTAAGCTGATTCCAGCTCATCATGACCCTGTGTAAGAAAGAGGAGATAGAGCTGCTTCTTCTGGTTTCTGAGATGAAATCTTGACGGGAACAGACAGCTCCATCTTTCTCTGGAAAAGTGGCTAATGGGTTTGAACTGCCAACCTTACAGTTAACACACAGATGGTTAACGTACACCATCACTGGGGCTCCTCATAAAGGAGAAATAGAGAAGATCAACGCTTGATGAACCTTAATGTGGTTGATTGAACGTTGCCTTCTCCATGTATTGAGACCCTCTGAGAACAGATGACTTCGGGTCTGGTGGCTAATAATTTGAGCTACCACCCATCTCGGCCATGAGACTTTCTGAGCTGTAAGTGAGGAGGCAGTGATTTGAGAACTCTCCTTTTCTGACCTGTTGTTATGTGCTGTGGAGTCGGTTCTGACCCACAGCGACCCTGTACAGGGTTTTCGAGGCTGCAAATCTTTATGGGAGCAGAACGCCTCATCTTTCTCCCGCGGAACAGCTGGGAGTTTCGAACTGCTGACCTTAAGGTTCACAGCCCGATTCGTAACCACTACTCTACCAGAGCTCCTTATCTGACTAGAGAAGACAAATTTACCTGCTACAGAAGAGTTCCTTTATGTTGAGGTGTAATCCATACTGAAGTCTTTGATCCCTGTTACTAAATGCTTCCAGTCCTCTTCACTTTCAGCCTCCAAGGCTGTGTGCACACGGCAAGCTACTCATGAGTCTTCCTATAATGCCAGATTTTTACATGATTTGCTGTGAATGGAGCTGTAATAAGTGTGGTGAAAGGATGCAACCTTGTCTTGGAAGAAGTTCAGCCAGATGCTCCTTAGATGCCAGGATGGTGCAACTTCACCTGGAGAAGGACATCATGCTTGGTAAAGTAGAGGGTCAGTGAACAGGAGGACTCATTGACACAGTGGCAGCAAACCTAGTGAACACAAACCTCACACGGATGGGGCAGAACCAGCAGTGTTTTGCTGTGTTGTGCAGGAGGACACTATGAGTCAGAACTGATTTGAAGACACCTAACAACCACAACAGTAGGGCAGTTTCAGGCAGCTTTTTGTAGTTTGAGTCAGGCTTTTTAATATTGGGTTTCTTGGATAAGAAAACCCAGAAAATCTAAAAACTTTACTTTTATGAATTGCCCTCTTTTCTTCAACTGCACTGAACTCCGCAGCAGCTCCCGTGTTATGTGGACCAGTCTCCATTTTGTTGGGAATGGAGCAAATGGTTAATTCTGTTCCTTTACAGAATTTCCTGTCTTGTTTTTACTCATTTGCTCCTGTGTTAAGAGGGTGGTGCAGAGAGTATGGGAAGCCAGGAGAGCAATTGCTGGCCGATTCTGCTGCTGGGTCTCCTCTGCCCTGCAGTGGCAGCCAGGCCTCACTTAAATGTGGACTTCTGAAGGCTGCAAAAGAGCAATTGAAGGAAGGTGAACAGAGGTGGAACCTTCTATTCATCTTCTCCCAGCAGCTATCAACAATACACAGTTTGCCTCATTTCCAGCTGTTCCCCAAAGCCTTAGACCTTCAGGTTAAGGACGGAACACATTCAGAAGGCAAAAGGTATCTTTTACTGTATTTATTTCTTAGCTTTTGAGGAGAACATGAAGTTTTTCAAAGGAGAATACAAACCACACAGAAGGATTTGGCTAAGACACTGGAAAGGCCTTTCAGGCACCTCCCTGCACCAAGTCAAGCTGACCAGCAGCCACTCCACAAGAATTCCGCCCAGACTCTAAGCTGGGAATGAAAGGAGGTGTCCACATTCCTGAGGCTTATAATGCAATGCATCCCCAGCCTCTGACTGTGCTGGTTGAATCAAGTGTAGGTATTCCTTCTTTTAAGAATTATAGTATTTGTTTGTTAGCCTTCACTCACCATTTCTAACACACTCAAATGACAGAGGTAAAATCTGAGTTAGGAACTCTAGTCTCAGGGAGAGTAAATCATGATCGAATACAAATATTAGAAAACACCATCTGCCGTGGAAACCATTTACCACCTGCTCTTCTGCTTCCAGAACTATTTAATGGTTTAAATGGAACACTTTGTCCTGCCATCGAACAGCTGGGAAGTGACTAGTTCTTTCCTGTCAGTGACTTGCCAGCCAACTGCATTGCTGGTGAGAAGGCTCCGATCTGGGCTCAGCATACAGCCTTCCACATGGCGGATGGTGCGCTCATTAGCGAGGGCTGTAGATGTTCCTTCCAGTTGCTCCTATAACCGCCACCATCTAGCTGTTTGGGGATGGAGTTGTCTCTTTTCCTTTCAAAATCCAGGTATCCTTGCCTCCTCCACTATTATCAAAATTGTCACAATACATACTAACATTTGAGATTTTCAGGCATAAAAATACCATAATGACATAATTACTTAAACCCTCGAATACCTAAGACTTAGCTGGCTTCCAGCTGGCTTTCTGAGAAAGACATACGATTTCTGTTAGCGGAATGGTCCTACTTTCAGTAGAAATGTTGTTGGAATAAAAAAGGAGAAAGAAAGACACTGTATTTTATTATTAATAATGTGAGGTCTCGTTAGGTGCCTTAGAAGCCAAGCACTTGGTTTGTGGCAAGCTGTGGTCTACAGCAGGAGTCTGAATTCCATCTCAAGTCTTGACATGCCTTCTGGCCCATTTGAATTTTTTTATAGTACACCCCCAATGCTTGCTGACTGTTACACCAGCCATGTGACAATGCCTAGCAAGTTCAGGGAGGGGTGGTTTGCCCTGAGGAAGAGTGTTGTAAGTAAATGAACCAGAATTCAGACAGTGCTCCTACAAAGGGATAGGGAATTTACCTGGGCATTTACCTACCATAGCCAATTAGATGCATGTTATTGGATTCAAATGAAAGGTCGGGCATCTCGGCATTGTCTCGATGCCACTTTGTTGCTCTGACTCAGGGTTCCATGATCATGAAGAATACCCTGAGATACATAGCCAGGTAATCAAAATCCCAAACCAGTCCCGTAGTCTTTCTAAACCTGCGGTTATCTGTACAGCTCCATCATGGCCCTTTCCCCGTGTCCCTGGTCCTGCCCATGACAGTGATGGACCAACCTGCCCCCAGTCCTGATTTTGTGATGATTCTTCTCTTCAATGTGACTGTAATCCTACAGTTCCATTTGCTTTTGTCCTGGGTACATGCTGACGGTCTCCCACATCCCATGACCATCTTTGTTTATGTCTTTGTCTTGTTTAAGGCTTAATAAAAGGGTCTCTATAGAACGTGTCTGAATCTGGGGTCCTGTTTCCCTATCACATAAGTGAGCCAGCCATAAACGGTCAGCGGGCATGATTACACTTAGGCATGTAAGGTACGGGGTTTTCTAAGTGATGCTGCTGCTCTTAAAGATCCAGACATCGTGATGGGAATAGCTTCCCCAGGACGTCCTTCTTAGCAACCAGTGTGTGTGTTCTAGGTGGTCCATCTTGAAGACTGCCCTACATTGATGTCCTAGCTCCACCTGTTCCCATTCCTAAGAAACTCTTAGTTCCAACTGACTCCTTCTTTGAAAAGAAAAATGGAAAATCCCACATACAAAGCCAAGTGTCTATTTAATGTTGAGCATGAAAAATACCAATATAAGAGGCACCCATAGACTTTCCTCTGAGCTTAACCCCTCCTCCCTGAAACAAGTGGTTTGCTCTCGGATACTAATCTACAAAAGTTAGTAGTTCAAATCTACCCATGGCATCATAGAAGAATGGCCTGGAAATCGGCCTTTATAACGATAACAGCCTAGAAACCCTCTGGGTCTACTCTGTCACGTGGAGGTGCCATGAGTGGCAATCAGCAGACGGCTGTGAGTGTGTTTGCAGTTTTGGTTTAGCACCCCCTAAGAGCCATGCCTCTTGACATGTATGAATCATGCCTTTGCTGTCTTCTGAACTGTACTTACTGAATGTATGTGTTCGTTAAACAGTATAGTGCAGTTCAAACTCTTGAATTTCACATAAATGAAACCATACCTTATGCATTTGTCTGTGGTCGTGGTTTTGCTCAAACTTGTGTGTGTGTTTAAAAATCTGCCCCATGGTATGGCCCTGTAGGATATGCACTGGACTGATAACCACAAAGGTGACAGTTCAGACCCACCAGTCCTCAGGAGAAAGCCTAAGCTTTCTGTTCTAGTACAGATTTACAGTCTTGGGAGCCCTACACACAGTCGTTGTGTGGTTTGCTAATCAACTTGGTGGCAGTGGGTGCTTTGTGTGGGCACCAGGGGCTACACTGCTATCATGTCTGCTGTTGTGTAGCATCCATTTTATAGCAGGCGGATGTCTGTGCTATGTCTCCAAGTGTTGGCACAGATGTCCACTGCGGTCCTCTTGTGACTTGTGGAGACCACACTGCTGGTATTCTCCTTGGCTGACCAGCCTTCTGCTCTGTCCACTGCTGGGCACTCCTATCCTGAGTGAGAAGTAGCCGAACTCTATCTCCAGCTTGCCTCTGCCTGAGCTCTAGGTGGACACATCCTGTTTCCCATTTGATGCATGTGCCTTCTAATGACTCTCACAAACATGACTTTCTTTATAAGAGGAGTGCCATGTTGATTCCCTGGCCCATGCTTCTGGTCATGAAAGCATAACAAAAGAAAACAAAGCTCGTCCCTCTTGAAGTCTCCTAAATAAGCCTTTTTCACCCGTAACTGTGTTCATCAAGTCATAGCGACCCTGCAGGGCAGAGTAGAACTGCCCCATCGGGTTCCAAGGCTGTCAGACCTTCCAGAAGCAGACTGCCCCATCTTTCTCCCTCAGAGTGGAAGGTGAGTTTGAACAGTAAGCCTTTTGGTGAGTAGCCGAATGCTTAATGGCTGCACAGCACAACTCATTTCTCTCCGTAAAACCAAACTAAACTAAATCCATTACCACTAAGTCAATCCCCACTTGAGTCAGTTCCTGCCCACAGCGATCCTATAAACAATAGAACAGAATGCTACCCAGTTCTGTGCCATCCTTACAACCATTGTTATGTTTGAGCCCATTGTCACAGTCAGTACAGGACCAACCAATCTCCTTGAAGGTCTTCCTCTTTTTCGCTATTTTACCAGATATTCTATTACTTTCCAGTGACTGGTCTCAAAGTATGCGGGATTCTAAAGACAGATGTGTTTTTACCCTGACAGTCCATGGTACTTTCAGTATTCTTTCCCAGCACCATAACTCAGATGTATCAGTCCTCCAGTCTTCGTTGTTTATTGTCCAGATTTCACATGCATATGAGACAATTGAAAATACTGAAGTCAGGCACACTTCAAAGAGACATCTTTGCTCTTTAACACATTAAGAGGCCTTTTGAAGCACATCTGTCCAGTGCAATATGTCATTTGATTTCTTGACTGCTGCTTCCATTAGCATTGGTTGTGGATCCAAGGAAAATGAAATTGTTGGCAACTTCAATCTTTTCTCAACTTTTCATGATGTTATTACTTGATCCAATTGTGAGCATTTTCATTTTCTTTACTTGAACTGCTATTCACTGAAAGCTGTAGTCTTTGATCTCCATCAGTAAGTATTTTAAGTTTTCTTTGCTTTCTGCAAGAAAGATTGTATCATCTACATATGCAAAGTTGTTCGTGAACCTTCCTCCAATCCTGATGCTACATTCTTCTTTAGATAATCCAGCTTCTTGAATTATTTGCTCAGTATATAGATTGCGTAAGTATTGTGAAATGATAGAACCCTGACACACGACTTTCTTGATTTTAAATCATTCAGTGTCTCCTCATTCTGTCCAAGCAACTGTCTCTGTGTATTGGTTCTGCATGAGCACAAGTAAGTGTTCTGGAATACTCATTCTTCACAATGTCATCCATAGTTTTTCATGAGCTACACAGTCAAATGCCTTTGCATAGTCAATAAAACACAAATAAACATCTTTGTGGTGTTCTCTGCCTACATACAAGATCCATCTGACATCAGCAATGTCATACCTAGTTCCACATCCTTTTTCTGAATCTGGCTTGAATTTCTGGTATTTTTCTGTTTATACACTACTACAACCATTTTTTAATTATCTTCAGAAAAAATTTACTTGGATGTGATAATAATGATACTATTTGATAATTCCCACATTCTGGTGGTTCGTCTTTCTATGGAATGGGTACAAGTATAGATCTCTTCCAGTTGGTTAGCCAAGTAGCTATCTTCCAAATTACTTGGCATAAATTAATCAGTGCTTCCAACTGTAGCAGTTTGTTGAAACATTCTAATTGCATTCCTTCATTTTTGAAGTCTTCCTTTTTGCTAATGCCTTCCATGTAGTTTGGGCATCTTCATTCAGTACCATCAGTTCTCGATCATATACTACCTCCTGAAATGGTTGAACATCGACCAATTCTTTTTGGTAAAGTGACTCTGTGTATTTCTTCCACCTTCTTGTTTATTTATTTTAAATTATATTTTCACAATTTTGTATGACTGCTGCATCTGTCTATATTTTTATCTTCCATGTCAGTTTGATTTTTCCTCCATCTTTGAATATTGCACATGGAGGCTTGAATTTTTCTTCACTGCTTTAGCTTGAGAAATGTCGAGTGTGTTCTTCTCTTTAATTTCCTAACTCCAAGTCTTTGCACATTTCATTATGATATTTGTCTTTTCAAACTGCCCTTTGGCCTTTTCTGTTCAGTTCTTTTGATTCATCATTTCTTCCATTCACTTTACTCTAAATTCAAGAGCAAGTTTCAGAGTCTTTTCTTCCTAGTCAGTTCTTAGTCTGGAAGTCCCATGAAACCTGACCATCATGGATTGTTGTTGTTGTTGTTGTCAGGTGCCATCGAGTCAGAACCGACTCATAGCGACCCCATGCACAGCAGAACGAAACAACGTCCAATCCTGGGCCAACCTCACTACCGCCACCACACTTGACGCCATCAATGATGCCACCTGGCCAATCCATCTCATTGGGGGTCTTCCTCTTTTTCTCTGACCCTCCACCTTACCCAGCATGACATCCTTCTCCAGCGACTGTTCTCTCCTGACAACAAGTATGAGAGATGAAGCTTAGCCATCCTGGCCTCCAAGGAGCACTCTGGCTGCACTTCTTCCAACACAGATCTATTGGTTCTTTTGGCAGCCCATGGAACCTTCAGTATCATGGGTTAACCTGCTGGTATTTGAAACATCAGCGGCATAGCTTCCAGTATCATAGCAACATGAAAGTCACCACAGTATGATAAGCTGACAGACAAGAGGAGATTCTAACTCATAGTGATCCTATATTGGGTTTCCAAGACTCAATTCTTATGGGAACAGACAGCCTCATCTTTCTCCCAGAGAGGGCCTGGTGGGGTGGAACATGATACATGAGGTTGCTACCACCCCGAAGGGATCCTTCTTATTGTTGTGTGCTGCTGAGTTGGTCCGATTCATAGTGACCCTGTAAAGGGTTTCCTACAGCGACTGGTGGGTTTGAAATGACCACGTGGTTAATAGTCCAATGCTTATTCTATAGAAGCATACTAGGTCTCCTTGTTGTTGTTAAGTACTGTCAAGTCAGTTCTGACTCTTAGCGAGGAGCAGTTGGTGGGTTTAAATCACCTTTTAGCTCTTGTAAGTAAAATATGTTGTGTTCCACACCCTAGGGAAACTCTCCTTCCATCAGATTAGAGCTGTGATGGGATTAATCCTCTTGCTGGTTTATCAGTTTATCACATCAGATCACATCATTGAGGATCATCACCTAACTGCCATAGTACCACTGAGAATCATTGCCTAGCCAAGTTGACACATGTTCAATGTGGGTCAATAGGAATGCATCTTGATTCCTCCTTTTATTTAATATGGTACCTTCAGTTCATCACCAAGTCCTACGGTGTCAACTTCTAATGCACACCAAAGTCAATAAGCTCCTCCCTCTCCTCCATCATCTCTCTAAGGGCTCCTCCATTCCCTCTACCATTGGGTCCATGGGTCCTTCTTCTCTTTCACTGTCTTCTGATGGGATCCTCCCATCCTCCTCCAGATTATGGCCTGTGGGCTCCTCCATCTCCAGCATCGGGTTCATAATCTCTCTCTCCACCGCTTTCGAGTCCATGGGTTCCTCCATCTCCTCCACCACTGGGTTAAAACTGGTAGAACCATTGGACTGGAGCAGTTGCCTGTGGTTTCTTTATTCCCACTTCACCCTGTAGAAGTCTTTGTATAGGAACCAGAGTTCGAATCTCAAACCAAGCCTTTCCCTATTTAAAGCCCTCTTCTACCCACCAGGATCATCTCCTATTGCGCTTTGGACAAACTCCAATGTTCATCCCAGAGTCTTAGACGCTCTCTTAATGGCCCTGGTTGTAATATCTCTACTTCCTGCTCCATCCCCTCAGCTCAGCCTCCACGTTCCCATGATGCCTCAGCTACACTGGCCTACTGTTGACTTCTCAAACATATAAAGCTCACTTCAGCCACAGGGCCTTTGCACTGTCCACTACCCTAAGCTCCTCACCTATTGCTGCACAAGGCTGCATTTGAGTACTGGTCTCCTTCCAGCATTTGAGTACTGGTCTCTTATGCCCAGTCTAATGTACCTGCTGATACTTGGTCATATGGCTACTTACTTCTAAGAATTTATCATTGTCTGGAGTATCCTTTGTTTTTGTTTATGTCTGACTTGATTTCTTTCCATTCACAGTAATGTTAACTTCTTGCGAACAAGGGTTTCTATGTCTTATTCCTGACTCACTGCCAGGAACTTGTTTGGGAAAAAGTCTTCTCATTAAGTGTTTGCTGGATGGATGACAACTAGTCAGAGATTACTGGGCTCCTCTTTGTCCAAGGACTTGTGGAGGTTCCCATCAGTGATATTGGGGGAGAAGATGGTTAGCTGAATCAGAGCTTGTTTAGTAATCTTCTGTGTTCTCTATAAGACATTGAAACAACGCCAGACCTGCTCTAATTATGTTCATTCTAAACCTCTCTCCAGCCCTAAGGAACAACAAAGTTCATGGAATGAGAGAGCCAAAGGTTTGTATCAGCAGCAAGAGACTGCCAGGGAACCTGGATCCATACATTGCTCATCCTCCAGCATTGATTAGAATTCATGACCAGGAAGTCCAGGCAGGGGAGGAGACTATTTGCAAAACACTTCAAAGAAGTGATCCCCTCCCAATTTTCTGTATTGTGAATTTCATTTCCTAGAATGCTACACTTTTAAGTTGAAAGGGGAACCTACCCACAGATCCTATGGTTTACAGCTGAAAAACAGCACAAGACAGACAAAGCACGGAGCCACTGAATTCTACAACTTGGGAAGATCAGAACAAGGACCGGAATTTAGCTCTCCTCTCCCAAGCCTCTTGTGTTTTCTCCCCCAGGCACTGCCATCAATCCCTGTCAGCCATAAGTCACACTCAGTGAGAGAGCCATGGTGATAAAACCAATGACCCAGTGACCAAAACATGGCCAAGCTGCCATTGCTGAAAGACGTTGAATGCATTTAGCTCTGTCGACCAGACGGGGACCTGGTACAAGACTGCAAGATTCTGGGTGCCTGCTGCCTTGAAGACCTTAGTTTAAAGTCTGAGCATGCCTGGTAAAGATGGGTCTTGGTGCCATTCTCATGCCCACCATTGTGTGTGGTGCCACTTTCTGAGAGCATCCCCAACTGTTTAATTGTTAGAAGGCATCAAGTAGGTACCAACTCATAGAAACCCAGTTCTGTGCCAACCTCACAACCATTGCTACACTTGAGCCCATTGTTGCTACCACTGTGCCAGTCCATCTCATTGGGGGTCTTCCTCTTTTTTGCTGACCTTCCACTTTACCAAGCATCATGTCCTTCTCCAGGGATTGATCCAAAAAATAAGTGACAAAGTCTTGCAATTCTGACTTGTAAGGAGCATTCTGTTTGTACTACTGCCAACACTGATTGGTTTGTTCTTCTGGCAGTCCATGGTACTTTTAATATTCTTCTCCAACACCATAACTCATATGCCCCAATTCTTCTAAGGTCCACTTTATTCATAGTCTAATTTACAAATGCATATTGAAACTACCCTGGCTTGGATCAGGCACACTTTAGTTCTCAAACTGACATCTTTGCACTTCAACACTTTAAAGAGGCCTTGTGCAACAGATTAGCCTAGTCCAATACATTGCTTCATTTCTTGACTGCTTGCTTCCTTTAGTCCTGATGGTTGATCCAAACAAAATGAAGTCCTCAACAACTTCACTCTTTTCTCCATTTATCTTGATGCTGTTTTTTGGTCCAGTGGTAAGGAGTTTTGCTTTTGCTTTTACATTGAGGTGCAACCCATACTGAAGGCTGTGGGCTTTGATATTTGTCAGTAAGTATTTTAAGTCCTCTTTACTTCCAGCAGGCAAGGTTGTGTCATTTGCATAACACAGGTTGTTAATGAGTCTTCCTTGAAATCTGATGCTCCGTGCTTCTTAATACAATCCAGTATTTCAAATGATTTGCTCAGCATACAGATTGAATAATTATGGTGAAAGAATACAACCCTGGCACACATCATTCCCGATTTTAAACCATTCAGTGTCCCCTTTTTCCCTATGGGTTGGAACCGACTCTCTGACACTTAACAACAACAACATCCTCTTTTTGTTTGAACAACTTCCTCTAGGTCTGTGTACAGGTTCATAGTGAGCACAATTAAGCGTTCTGGAACACCCGTTCTTCACAATGTTGTCTATAGTTTGTCATGATCTGTACAGGTGAAAACCCTTGTATAATCAGAAAGTCACAAGTAAACATCTTTCTGGGGTTCTCTACAGTCAGCCAAGATCCATCTGACAGTTGTTGTGATACCAGTAGTTCTATATCTTCTTCTCAATCCAGCTTGGGTTTCTGCCAGTTCTCTGTCAATGAAACCCTGTCACCATTTTTGAATTATCTTCAGCAAAATTTGACTTGCATGTGATATTATGACATTATTCCATGATTTCCACATTCCTTTGGGTCACCTCTTTGGAATGGAGTGGAATGGAATATTATCTCTTCCAATCAGTGGGCCAGATCAGTGAATGCCGTCAGTATTGCATCAGTTTGTTGAAACATTTCAAATTGTAGTACATCAGTTCCTGGAGCCTTGCTTTTTGCCTTCAGGAAGCTTGGACTTCTGTCTTCAGTACCATTGACTCTTGATCATGCACTGCCTCTTGAAATAGTTGAACATTGACCAATTGTTTTTGATATAGTGATTCTATGTATTCTTTCTGCCCTCTTTTGACGCTTTTTGTATCATTCAATATTTTGCCCGTAGAATCTTTCAATATTGTAAGGCAAGGCTTGACTTTTTTCTGCAGTTCTTCCAGCTTGAGAAATGCCGAGCATGTTCTTCCCTTTTGGTTTTCTAACTTCAGGTCTTTGCACATTTAGTTATGATAGTTGACATTGCCCTCTGAAATTTCTATTCAGTTCTCTTACCTCCTCATTTCTTATATTCACTTTAGCTTCTCTATTTCCAAGAGCAAGTTTCAGAGTTTCTTCCGACATTCTTTTCTAATGCATCAAATCTGTTTGTCAGACGGTCTCTAAATTCGGGTAGGATATGTTCAAGGTCATATTTTGGTTCTTGTGGATGGACATGTAATTTTCTTCAGCTTCAGCCTGCACTTACATAGGAGCAATTGACAGTCTGCCCCTGCCTTGTTTTGGCTAATGATGTGGAGATTTTCCATCAGCTCTTCCCATTGCTGTTGTTAAGTGCTGTCGAGTTGATTCTGACCCATAGCAACCCTGTATAGGATTTCCAAAGAGCCGATGGTGAGCTTGAACCACTGACCTTGCAGTTCAAACGACTTTGCAATCTGATGCATTAGCCCACTTGATTTCTGTGTATTCCACATTGTGAGGTGTTGTTGTTGTTAAGTGCCGTCAAGTTGATCCCGACCCATAGCGACCCTGTATAGGGTTTCTGAGGAGCGGCTGGTGACCTTGAACTGCCTACCTTGCAGTTCAAATGGCTTTGCAGTCTGGCGCATTAACCCAGAGCACCAAGTATAACTGCCTTTTATGTAGTTTCAAAAAGGTATTTGCAATGAATACATCATTGGTCTTGCAAATTTTCATCATGCTATCTCCAGCATCATTTCTATCACCAAATATATATTTTCCAACTATTGATCCTTTCTCTTTGTTTCCAACCTTCACATTCTAATCACAAGTGATTACCAATGCATCTTGATTGCATGTTTGGTCAATTTCAGACTGAAGCAGGTGGTAGAATTATTCAATTTAATCATCACTGACTTTAGTGGTTTATATGTAATTTGGATAATAGTAGTATGAACTGGTGTTCCTTTTGTTTTTTCTAAATAAAATCTTCAGATGGTCTCTACATTCTGGTAAGATATGCTCAAAGGTCATATTTTTGTTCTTGTGGATGGACTTTATTCTATCACAGACAACATTATTCTTCAAGACAGATCTTGAAATGGTCTTTGCGACAATGAATGCGACGCCATTCGTCTTGAATTTGTTGTTCCCAGCATAGTAAACCATATGATTTCTTGATTCAAAATGGACAATTCCAGTCCATTTCAGCTCACTAATGCCTAGGATATTGTTCTGTATGCATTCTACTATATTTTTGACAAGTTCCAATTTTCCTCACTTCCTTCTTCGTACATTCCACTTCTTGATTATTGGATATTACAGATATTTCTCTTCATTTTGAGTTGTGCCCCATTAGCAAATAAAGTTCTCCAAACCTTACTTCAGTCATGTCATTATGGTCAACTCTACTTTGAGGAGGCAGCTCTACCCTAGTCATGTTTTGAGTGCATTCCAACCATAACGGTGTCATCTTCTGGTCATATGTCTGCCAATGTTCTGCTATTATTTATAAGGTTTTCAGTGGCTTAACATTCATAAATAGTCTGCCTCTACTTCTTCCTAGTCTGTCTTAGTCTGGAAGTTTTGCTGAAACCTGTCCACCATGGGTGTACCCTGCTGGTATTTAAAATACCAGAAACATAGCTTCCAGCATCACTGCAACCTTCAGGCCTTCACATTATGACAGACTGACAGACGAGAAGGAGAGCAGTAAGCTTTTCTCCCACTTACACCCACTGGGGTAAGCTACCTTCCCTACTGAGTAGCATCGGTGTCTCGTATGGCTCCGCTCTAATACCAGTAGGGTGATTTGTAGTACCATTAGCCATCCAGAAGACAGCTAGAATCTGAGATGTGAGAATCAACAGAAGGTGAGAGTAGCTGCCACAAGGTCCCTGCTCTCTCCTAGCTCAGAATGGCAGTGGGTGGATATGGGGTGCAGTTGGTTGGTAGAGGACAGAGTGCAGGTGGAGACTCGGGATGGCCCCAGGGCACTGTGACTGCAGGAATTTGCAGCAGTTAGCAGCTGAGGCTGGAGGAAGCAAGATTATCCTCTGGTGGCTCCAGTAGATAAGGATAAGGTGAGGCAAAAGGAGAGTGGAGCAGAAGAGTCAAGACTTGTGGTTAATACAGGCAGGCAGACCTGCCACGCTGGAGTGAGGGCCCAGGACAGACAGGTCACTGAGTTACCAGGGATGAAGGCTAAGGTCTAGAAGGCTGAAGCGGCAGAATCTTTGTAGAATCTAGGACGTTCTATTAAGTCCTGAAGGCTGCTGCCACCGTTATCTAGTGTTCAGAGGAGGCATCATGCATGAGGGTGCACCGATGCACTCACAGGCTGGAGAGCTCAGAAGGACTTCACCTCTTCCAGGCCGGAGCCCTCGGGAGACACTGGTGACAAGTGAGATGACTGTGACCTTAGGCAGCAGAGATGCACTCTGAGGTCCCACTTCATACGATGCTGGCGCACATGACAAAGAACCATGTGCCCGGGATGCTGTTTCTCCAAGAAAGGGAAGCATGCTGTTACAACTCATGTCAGTAGTTACAGTTTAAAGAATGATGACTGTAAGTGTGAGCTTCCATCTCTGGTAGCACACAGGTTTCCTCATCCCTGTAATTCATCATCTGAAGGACATGTTAGTATGCTGCTGTAGAAAGGTGAGGGAGACCATGCATCATCAGAAACCATGGGCAGTTGCCTGTTTTCTCTATGTCACCTTCGTTTCCTGACAGAGTTGAAGAACCAGGCCATGGTGTCTCCACAGACTCAGTCCTCCACCCAGGCGTGTCTCCTTGTGACTCCCAGGCTTCTTTAGAATGGCACTTTTCAAATTCTAATCTACCGGCCATCGTTCCATTGGAAGGATCTGATGCTCCACTGATATTTGGCTAGGCAATGTGGGCTGGACATTCCTTTGAGGCCGGTAGTTGTTTTTAGCGATCCTTTCGGTTGACTCGGACTCAGAGTGACCTCATGTATGTTGAGTAGAAGTTTGTGGTCTCCGTTTTTAGTTTTTAGTGTTCTTGGTGAATCTGTTTGTCATGTGTAAATAGCCAGCACAAGCTCACAATTTCATTCATTCCCTCCTGGCTCCTTCAAGTAGAGCACTGATGCATTGCGGACATTAGCACAGTGCACTCGTAACTGGTCTACTTGGTAAGAAGGATGGTGCTACGCGACTCCATTCTTCGGGGAGGGTGGTCACTGCAGAGGGCAAGAGAGTAAGACAGAGCTAGACCGTGACTTCCCCAAGGCCACGTGGCTGTGGGTGCCGTGGGGGCCAGTGTGTAACAGCATGATCATGGGTTTAGTATGCCTCTTGTTAACCCCATTCCTGGAATCCAGGCTGAAGAGATGACTGAGGATGAGAAAAGCCGCTGTACCCTCTCAGGCCTGCATACCCCAGGTGTGGACCATAGACCTCACCCTGCTTCACTGGGCTGAGCATGCTGCTTCTGATCTGGAGATGTACCGCTCTGTCCCTTTTCTCTCAGGAAGAATTTTCTAGGGGAACCCTTGTTCTTCTCCTGCCCCGGTCACTCCAGACACAGGGTTGGAGAGGACAGGCTGAATGGACCCCTTTTCAGCCCACAGAAACGCTGTGAGCTCATGTCTTTGTGGCGCCTTATCTCTGAACTGAGTCAGCATCAGGGAAAGTCTACAGAATCCCCCTAATGTGAAAAGGGACCAAGAATGCATGGAGGAATATCCCCGGGGATGATTGGACGCAGTTGTAGAACTCCAGCCGGAATTGTAGCTTGGCTCTGCCTGTCCTTTGCTTTCCTTCATTCCCATCCCCTTTGTGGAAGTCCAGTGGATGGTGCTCCCACTCCATGCAGTCTTCCTGGTGCATTCGATACTGCCTCATCTCCCCAGTGCCAGATGTCTCTTCTGTTCCCTGCCCCCTCGTCACTTAGTTGGTACTGAATTATTCAGAAGTGTCTGGTCCGTTGCCCCATGTTGCATGCCCCAAGGGACAGCATGGTGTCTCCATGCTTCCTGTTCATTGTGAAGAATGGACCACGTGTAAGTAGAAGGTGCTCAGAGATGGTTTATGGAATGGCAGCCTCACAGCTAGACGACATACAGTGCTACTGTTGGCCTGGCTGTTAAAATATACAGGGGACAGACATGGTGACCTGCTTCCATAAAGATGACAGCCTTGGAAACACTGTGTCCTACGGGGTCACTCGGAATTGGAATCAACTGGACAGCAGATGGGTTTTATTTTGTTTTATTTTTTTGGTTAAAATTCTATGGTTATTTCAAGCCCATTCTCCCATTTACACAATATAAAACAAGTATGGCCTTCTCTGTCCTTAACCATGTCAGTGTGGTCCTGCCGTCCTGGAGGAGAACTAGGTCGTCACAGGTGTGCTTCTCAGAGGGGCTGTGCTCAGCCCCCATGGCTGCAGATGAGAAATGTAGGAGTCCCCCATCCTGACCGTCACCTGCTCAGGGATGTCAGCTGTAGAGCACTGGGAGAAAAAAGTGAAAGAGAAGTAAGAAAGCTAAAACTGCCAGTAATGCCTGCACCCACGTGAGCATCTGTGAGCCTTCTACAGGTGATATACAGTGAGCCACTGAGACCTGCTACCTGCTCCCACAGTCATGTGGGGTGGGCATCTGAGACCCTCCAGCTGACCCTGTATCCAGGTGATGTGGGTGGGTGACTGTTGTCCATTGTGCAGAGGTGACATTGTTGCAAACTGTTTTGTGTGTCCTGGGGTAGTTGCACACTCCTCTGATTGGCCTCATATAGTTGCATACTTCTGTGGGTATCCTTGTGTGTCTGGACACTCCTGTGTGTCTTGGTGTAGTTGTACCCCCCTGTGTGTGTACTCGTGTATCTGCACACTCCTGTGTGTGTACTGGGTAGTTGCACACTCCAGCGGGTGTGTGTTGGGGTAGTTGCCCATTGCCCTGCACACACCTCCTTTGTGGAGCATCTACTTTTCCATTACTTTCAGTACAATAAACTGCTGACCACTGAGGAGACCCAACCCACTCAGCCCAGGTCAGGGTGGGGGACTCACCCGATGTGCCTGTCTGACCTGGTGGGGCCTCTCCCTGGACTCCCTTATGGTTAAACACACAGTTCGAATGGCAGCTGCCTCACCTGCTCTTCCTGCTGCTCCGGCAGGTGTGTGCTGTTTGCTCTAAGAGCCGGGTTTCTGCTGGGAGGAGCCCAGTGTCCTTATCACTATGGGAACAAGCTGAGGTGAAAAGCAACAGGTTTCACGGTTATTGTTGTCACCCTGAACAGGCCCAGAGTGGGTGTGTACATGCCACTTGTAGCTCAGGAGAACCAGGCCAGCCCAAGAGACTGAAGGACGACACTTATGACGGTAACAGGTCGGGTTAGCAACTCACATTAGGGGAAGCAAAGAAAGAACTGAAATTGCGGTCATTGCTGAAAGAGAGGGCCCTACTTGTGAGCGGGTGTTCACCATGGCCACTGGTGGACTGCGGCTCAGCCTGGGCTCCTCCCTGCCCACCTGAGCTCTGCTGCTTCACCACCATGACCTGGGCCAACCGGACGTGTCCAACAAAACCATCCTGCCTCCTAGCAGCTCACATTGCTGCACCCCAAATTCCCATCCCAGCCTGAACCACTCCCCAAGTCCAGACTCACTTGTCCAAATGTCCCAATGACTATCCCATGTGTGTGTTTAGTTATCACATTGTGGTGCTGTGGGATAAAGCACTGGACAGAAAGGTCAGTTTGAACCATAAGGTCAGTGTTTCAAACTTACCAATTGTTCCTTGGAAACCCTATACAGCTTTGCTATGAGTTGGAATCAGTGGATCTTAATAAGAACAACCACTCTGAACAGACTCCAAGCTGAACTCAAGTGGCCGTATCGTTTGATCCACTATGCTACACATGTATGTGCTCATAGTGCCCAGAGCGGTATCTGGAAAACAAACAAACAACCCTGACAACTAGAAGGAGGGTCTATGGCATGAAGGGTGGAGGAGGGCTGGAGGCAGGCAAGCCGTGGTGGTCAGTCTATTTCAGATGACCAACTCAGACTCCTGCAGGTTAGTCTGTGGACATGGGTCAGAGGCTGCTTTGTTGTGTGTGGGCTTGGGGAGTTCCACCCTGCTGCAGCTTCACAGGGAAGATCCCACAGTCATCAATCAAGCCATCAGAGTCTCACACACAACATGCATGCCAGTGTTCATGTACTGTGGTTGTCATGTCTGTGGACAAGCAACCTGATTAAGAAATGGGCCAGGGACCTGAGTAGACATTTCTACCAAGGAGCCATACAAGGGGGCAACACACACATGAAAAGATGCTTAACATCATTAGTTGTCCAGGAAATTCCAACCAAACACTGGGAGCTGTCACCATACACCCACTGCCGTTGTTGTGAAGTGCCGTCGAGTCAGTTCCAACACATAGTGACCCTGTATAGGGTTTCCAAGGAGCGACTGGTAAGCTTGAACCACCAACCTAGTAGTTCAAATGGCTTTGCAGTGTGGTGCATTAACCCACAGCAGCACACCAGGACTCCTTACACCCACTGGGGTGGCTGAAATGAATAAACAAACAATGGTGGTCAGTAGCAAGTGCTGGTGGGAGTGGACGGAGGTGCAGTGACCATGGAAGACAGTCTGGCAGGACATAGAAGACTCATACCACAGTTATCATGGGACCCAGTGATCCCATGAGGACTGCAGATGCATGTTCATGCAGACTTACACATGAATGTTCATAGAAGCATTATTCATAATTGCCCCAAAGTGGAAACTGTCTATCTGTTCATCAGCAGATGATGGATAAACAAACCGGAGTCCATCCATACAGTGGGCTAGTACTCAGTCTCAGGCATGAGAAGGAGTGGATTCCTGCTTTGTGGTGCACCATGGCGACCCTGTGGAAACTTATGCTGAGTGAAAGTGTTCAGACGGAAAGGGCCAAGTGCTCATGATTCCATTTATGTGAAATGTCCCAAATCGACAAATCCATGGAGCCAGAAGGGAGATACGAGGTGCCTGCAGCCAGAGCAGCGGTGAGGTGGAGGGACAGTGATGGAACCCACTGCTTCCTTTTAGGGTGGTGATGCGTTCTGACACTGACTGTGACGAGCTGGCAGCTCAGGCTGGAGCCCACTAATGGGAGTCCTGGGGTGGTGCTGCAGGTTAATGCACTGGACTGCACGGTCAGTTTCGACTGCCAAGGTTGGTGGTTCAAGCTCACCAGCTGCTCCTCGGAAACCCTATACAGGGCCGCTGTGAGTCAGAACCGACTCAATGGCACTTCACAACAACAACAAAGGGAGAGTGCATAGTTTGTGAGGTGTGTCTGCCTGCCCTGCTCACCCTGCAGCCAGAGCCCAACATGCTGACGGAGCAGAAAATGGGTCTCAATGAAACCGTAGAGGAAGTGGGGTCCTGAATCACCTCCAAAGAGATGGCCCCTTGTGTGCATCTGGGGAGTGACTGGTGCATGCAGCCAGTGTCTGCTGAGCGTTTGCCACTGTGGGGCCATCGTGTGAGAGCAATGAGCGTGGGCCAGGGTGTGCGAGGGATATGAGTGTGTGAGGTGTGGCGTGCCAATGCAGAGTGAGTGTGGGGCTGTGTGAGGATGAATGTGTGCACCGTGTGCAGGTGCCTAGGTGAATGTGGGTGTGCACCTGCCTGTGGTGTGAAGGTGGGTGAGTGTGTGAGTGTGTGAGTGTGTGAAGGAGAGGAGGACTGGAAGCCAGTCACCAGTGGAAATAGAGATGGGGATGGAGGAAAAAGCTTAAAAAAGCAGATTTGAGAGTGAATTGGAAAACAGGGAGCACGGACCAGAGCTGCGGATTGATGAAAGGCGGCGAAGGAGAGAGGGAGACATCAAAGATTATCCATTTTAAAATCCTCTTTTGATATATTTCTGTCTTTAAGGATTTCTGTTCCTCTGTTTCTTTTCTTCATGTTCTAATTTTCTCTGGCACAAACCCTCTCTCAGTGTTGCATGCCCCTAGGCTGGTCTGGGAGTGGGTGTCCCGCAGGTGTCTGAGGACCACTGTTTATTGATGAGGATAGTCAGAGAGAAACCCCCAGGGTGAGGACAGATGGACAAACAATGCTCTGTGCCCATGTAGGTGGTGATTTACAGATACAGTGAGTTCCAAATATCTTAGTGGCTTAAAGGGCATGTAGCTCATGGTTGATACATCCACCAGTAGACAGCCATCCTTGATAGCAATCACCAGGAAATGTCCACCTGAAGTCGGAAGAAGCCTGGTATTTGCTGGTTGTTGTGTTGTTGTTGTGAACTGCCGTCAAGTTGATCCAGACTCATAGAGACCCTGTAAAGGGTTTCTGAGGAGCAGCTGGTGAGCTTGAACCACTGATCTTGCAGTTCAAATGGCTTTGCAGTCTGATGCATTACCCCACAGCACCACACCAGGACTCCTTTGCTGCTACTCATGCTGAACACGCGCAGCCTGCTTCGTGGCATGCATGTCCATGGTGTGCACATGAACCACGTCTGCGCCTTCATAGTGTGATGGCACTGTGGTTTCCCATGTCTGTGTCCACAGCTGTTGAAGTATTAATGCCTACCTGCCTCCTCCATGAGCCTGGGAGCTAACTGAACCACAGGCATGAACACTGGCTGCGGAGAGTGTGTGGGACAGCTGGCTGCTTGCTGGCTGGACTCTCCAGAACATGTCCTCGAGACTCAGACCCTGCGGGAGGGGGGACCTCCCCCACTCCAGGCTCCTGGTAGGCCAAGCACTGTCTGCAGGACTTCTGGGAGGACCCCTCCGAGCCCAGAAGAGTCCAGGCTGAAGAGCAGGAGATGGAAACTCAAACACACCAATGATGGTGACATTTCCTTCTGAGCTAATGACCATTAGCTAGAGAGTCCTGCGTGGATGGCTGCAGAGGTTACCCCTGGGCCTGGATTCCCAGGCATCAAGATGTTCCACGGTTCCTCCTGGGGTCCTGTCCTGTGCTTGGGGAGCCACCCCACGGGTGAGATGGGAAGACAAACATTGGGACCTTCCGAGCTGGATGCCTACAGGCACTCTGGAAGGGTGTGGGGCTCTCCCAGTATTTGTTTGGGTTTTAAATTTATTATTTGAAGCCTATTAGCAAGCTATGATGTCGGTTATTTCCAAAAATAATTAATCATCGACAGACTCTAAGAATCCCAGCGAGGTTAAGCTTGGCGACACCACCTAATGGATGAAACACTGTAATTTAAATGCTCCTGCTGCCTCCCCCACTTGGCTCTGTAATTAAGCTTTGCTGACATTTTCCCATGGTGCAGCAGGGTCATGGTTCCCTGCTCCCCACCCTGGCAGTGGTAATGCCAATGAGAGCCCTTCATCCCAAGTTCTCTGAGAGAGGCCAAGACACCAATCCAGCATGTGTCCAAATGGTGCTCCCTGCCTGGGTCTACCCTCTGAGCTTCCTGCCTCTGACACGGCCCCCACCCTGCTGTGTACCTGCTTTCTGAGGTTAGGGTCCTAGGTCCACAGTGTCCAGGGCCTGCATTGAGGAGAGTGAAATCTGTCCCCACTCAGACATGGTGGGGACATGAGTCCAACAGCTTTGTTCTTTTGTACGTGCATCTGAGTGGGGCAATTGGGTGTGACAGTCACTGCTCTGCCCAAGTTGCACAGTGCTGGGGTTCAAGTGTGTTCAGACTGGGCCCCGGTTCCATGGCTACCCTGGAGTTAGAGGAGACCCTCTCCTGCCTGGTGCTTTGGTGTGAAATCATCTAGGCCCCCTAGACAGGAACGTGCCAGAGACCAACGTTCTTGTTGTAGTCTCAAGGCAGGTGAGGCTGTGAGTGGGCTGGCTACCTCTGCTCTCCAGTGCTGAGCCCGAGTGGCACTGTTGTTTTGTTTTTTTGGCGTTGTCTTTGTTGTACAAATATGTCCTACGTAACGCACCCTGGGTGAATTGACCCTGTTCACATGCTCTGTTTGTTGATATCAGTGAGGTTCAAATGCTAAGTAACCACCCCCAGTGGCCATGTTCCCACAGAAACTCCCCACCCACTCAGTAGTGCCCCACCCCCCAGTAAACACTCATGAACTTTGGCCTCTATGTGGGTGCTGTTGAGATGCTTTCAAATCATAGTGACCCCATGTTTCAGAGAATGGCTGTCCCATAGGGTTTCCTAGGCTTTAATCTTGATTAGAAGCAAGGTGGTGAGACTTCTGTCACTTACTTAGGACATGTCCTCAGGAGCAACACGTGCCTGGAGAAGGGCATCATTGTTGGTCTAGAAGGTCAGCAAAAAAGAAGACCCCAACATGGTTTGACACAGTGGATACAACCATGGGCTCAAATACAGCCGCCCGTTGTTGGGTATAAGGATGTTGCAGGGCTGGGTAGGGTTTTGTTCTGTTATGCATACATCTGTTGTGGGTTGGAACAGACTCGATGGGACCCAACAACAACCTTTATGGGAGCATATCACAGGTCTTTCTCCTGCAGAGCTGCTGGCTGGGTTTTGGATCACTAGCTTTTGAGTTAGCAGCTGAACACTTACCTATGTGTGCCTGGAAGGTTCCTTTTGGTCTCTATCCATGTTTTTATTCTAGTAATTTTATGAGTGAGGCCGAGTCCTATTTGTCTTTTTGTCACTGGCTCATTTCACTCAGCATGCCAGTTCTGAGGTTCATCCAAACTTAATTTCTCAGTATGGCATCCAGTGCATGGATGTAGCATATTCTCCTCGACTTTCCAAATCCTAACTTGATCAGGCTGCTAATGGCTACACTCTACCCTACCAACACACGAGGAGCCCTAGTGTGGCACTGTGAGCTAATGCACTTGACTACAAAGTCACTTTGAACTGCAAGGTCAGTGGTTCAAGCGCACCAGCTGCTCCTTGGAAACTCTATACAGGGTTGCTATGGGTCAACGCTTACTAAACAAAACAGAAAACACACCAAGATCTTTGGCTTTGTCTTACAAGTGACTCCCCAAGGCAATGAAGACCTAAAACTTTAATGAATTAATTTACAATATTATAATGAAATAGGTGTCTCAGCATTTAAAGCCCTTGGGTAACGCTGTTAGCATCAACTGCCAAGCAGGCACTGCTACTCATCTCTAGTTGCTTAAAGTCAGTTTAAGCTTGCTTCCAAGTTGGACCAGAACTTTCTTACGCTCGTTTGCCTACTGATCCTGGCATCCCTTGTTTCTTTTTGTTTTCCTGTTGTCCAAATCCTTTTCAAAGCCTTATGTTCTTATCCATTTATGCCACTCATTCATACATTCATTTCCCTCAAGGCCCCTCTAAGCACCCATGGTTGGTCCATTGCGCCCCTGGCTGAGATGTCCTACCTTTGTGTTATTTGTTGGCTTGGATTTATTGTTTCTTGAATTCAGCATTTTCCTTCTTCCTTTACAATCTCACTTTGTTGGAGTATATCCAAAAACAACATCCAATAAAGGCTATTCATGGTTCTTTTGATGTTCCAAATTCTGGGTTTGCCTTCACGAATGATGGATCGTTTGTCAAGTTGCACCATATTAGGTTGACGTATGTTCCCCTCAGAATCTCGACGTTTTTCCTCTCATGTCATCTAAAGTCTGATGTTGCAAACAGAGGGACTCGTTCCAGTCTGCTTTGCGATTCTTTACAGCATCCTTGTGTTTTCTCTTCGGAAAATACTATGGGGCCTCTTTTATCTTGGATGCTCAATGATTTTCTAATGACATCCATACTTAAAAAAAAAAAAAAAATTGAATCTGTGGAAACTTCTGTAGACCTTTTCAATCCAAACGTTCATGTTCTCCATTACTTCTTAAAAATAGAGAGGGGCAGACAGTGGCTATATGGGATTAGCACTGGACTGTGAACCACAAGGTTGGCGACAGGTTCTTCACAGTCTTTATTGCTTTCATTCATGTGTTCTGTCTCTCTCACCGTTCCCCCCACATATTGGGTGATGTCCTAAACCTTGTTCTCCAAATCTGTTGGTTTTTTTCCTATAATCTGGGCACTCCAAGAACTTGCTGTGCTCTAACTAGATCTTCTTCCTGTGTCTGTCTTTAACCCTTACACCTGCCCTCCCCAGCACTCCCTGGCTACATGGACGCTGTCCTCTTATTTCTGGGTCTGCTCCATTCCCTGAACCTCTTGTCCCCTGCCTCTTGGATGATTTGCTCTCCTCGCTCCTCTTGGTCTTTCTCTTGATAGCTGATGATTCTCCTCATTTTTGCCACATATGCCCCAGCTGTTTATTTGAGAACTAAACATGGGCCTGCTGTGAGCCTTCTTTCCTTTGGAATAGTCATGGCTAGAGACTGTGGGTGGGGGGAGGGTCACTTTAGGTCAAAAGGCATCCTAGCTCATTTCTCTGCCTACCTCTTTCCTCCTGACCTTCTCCCCTCTGTTCCTCCCCCTCTAGACACCGGTGGGAATCTCTCAGATGTCACCCCTTCCCTTCACTCATCTCTTGGCCTTTTTTCTCCTTTGGCCTCTAAAAGGACAGGAGACAGTCTCTTGTCCCTCACTGCCATCTTCAAGTAGAGATAGTACTTACTTTTGCGTCTGTTTCATGAATGACCCTCCCATATGATAAATACTAGACCACAAACCCCAAGGTCAGTGGTTGGAACCCAGCCGTCACATTGCAAGAGAAAGATGAGGCTTTCTGCTCCTGGAAAGTGTAACACCTCAGAAACCCTGTACAGGCTCACATATGAGCTGAAACCATTGCACTTAACAACAATCTCTCACCTACCTGCAGACTCTGCAGGTGGGCGCTGTGGTACCCACTGTCTGTTTCCAACACCTTGCACTGGCTCTGGAACCCACCCCAACAGCATGTTTACTATAAACACATGGGGTGTACCACTGGTTGGGTTCACTTTCCTCCAGATTCTGGGACAGTGTATGATGCCACCAGCCTATTTAGAGCCCCATGAGAAGCCCTTGACATGAGGCTGGGGCTGATGCCTTCATGGGTGAGAAGGATGCCATCCACCTCTGTGTCAGGAGCTGGACAGAAGGCCCAGCTGTCTGGTGCCCTTGGGGCTGATTGCAGCCTCTGCATGCCTGCTTCAAGCACACACAAGGTCTTCCGGGCCCACACTGTAAAGCCCCTTAGCTTGGCTGCTCTATGAACCCTTGTTACTTTTTATCTCCAGCAGACCTGCCTCTGAGTAGCACATGTGATTGGCAGGCTCTGCAAATATAATCTGGAACATTTTTTGGGGTGTTTGTAAGGGACCTTAGCTGACTCCCAAACTTGTTTCTATTAGGTGACCACTTGTCTGTACAAAACCGTCTCCGAGGCAATCAATACATAAACAGATAACGAGGGAGCAGAGTCTTTGTTCAACATGCCTTTATTTTCAGGAGATAAGATGTATGTTGACATTTAATTCTCATTTTTATTCCAGCCAGTGCTATAAAGTCTACGGCAGCAGGCCCCGTATCTCTGGTTCTTTTATCAGCAAACCTTTTATGGTTTATTTATTTACTTTATTTATTTACTTTTTGTGAATGTGTCATATAGAGACAGAATTTGAGTGGGGACAGAGAATTACAGTTTAAAAGGCAGTGCTGATGTTACTTGTGCCTTGGGGTCACCTGGAGAACCCTGGGCTTTCCTCCCATCCAGTAGGTGGAACTCAACATCCTCTATGCACTGACCTGGGGGACAGCACTCTGCCTGGGTCATGGCTGAGGAAAAAAGCTGCATGTTACTTGGGACTCTGTACTGTTTTCAGAGTCAAGCATGTGACGGGGAGCAGCGGCAAGAGCATGTGGCCAGTCCACACACACCCTAGTGGCCAGATGAGCAGACGACTTCCCCGAGTGAACTGTCTCCTGGCTTCTGGACCCATCGATAGGAGCTTTACCATGCTGTTGGACTGAGCACCAGCTCCGGTCCAGCTCCCTGATTTCTGTGTTGGGAGGTGTGCTGGAGCATAGAGGAGGCATTGCAATGCCATCTCCAGCATCCTGGAGCAATCTCCAGGTGGTGCTCCTCACTTTCTGGAGCTGAGTCCTTTTCTCACCCTCCTGATGCTGCTGACAGAAGGGTGACCCCTGATCCCCCCACGGAGTCCATGCAAATGAACATTCAAGATAGTGGGCACTGAGCAAGGATCAACACAAGAATGCACAATGCTTCTAGAGTTGCTCTCTCTCTCTCTCTCTCAGAGAAGGCCTTTCCCTTCATTTCACTGCGGAGTCATGGAACCTGACCTGCCCCCTCACCTGCCTCAGCAGCCGGCTCCATGATGGCCTCTGAGTAATTCCTGAAGCAGCTCAACCTCACACAGCAGCCCACCCAGAGTGCCGGGTTCTTGATCAGTCAGTCTTGTTGGTGGACACGCCATGCCTTCGTAAGAATCCCTTAAGATCATGTGGGATCTCACGTATAAGGTGAACAACCATTGTCTGTACTTGGATGACGGTTCCTAAATGAGACAGTTACGCATACTGGGATCTTGTGGATTTGCAAAGGCAAGCGGCATTGAAGGGGGCTGAGGAGCTGCCATGGAAGGTTTGGAAGGATGCTCTGGATCTGAGAGGGGACAGGGGCTCAGAGTCAATGCTGTTGGAGGATGGCCTGCTAACCAGTAGGTGGAGGGACACCCCATCTCTGGACTCAGCTCTAGCACAGTGCACAGTGGCCACAATTGAGAGTACTGGCCATGAGCACGTGATAGCTGTAGGAGTGTCCCTTGTCTGCACCCCAGTGCATCCCCAAGTTTACTCCAGCCCTAGTCCAGCCATAACTCAGCCCCAGGCCAGCCCTAGTCCAGCCCAGCCCCAATTCAACACTAATGGCAGTCCAACCCCAATTGAGTCCCAGTCCCAGCCCCAGCCCAAGTCTAGTCCAGCCTCAGCCCAGCCCACTCAGTCCCAGCCCAACCCCAACCCACCCCCAGTCCAGCCCCAGCCCAACCAAGCTGTAGCACCAGTGTATCCCAGCCCCAGCCCAGCCTCAATCAGCCCAGAACCAGCCCAGTCTAAGCCTCAACCCCAGTCTAGCCCTAACCTCAGCCCCATTGCAGGCCAACTCGAGCCCAGACTTGGTCCTGCCCAGCCCAGCCCCTAACCTAATTACAGGCCAGTGTATCCCAGCCCCAGTTCAGCTTAGCCTCGGTCCAGCTCCAGCCCAGACAATCCAGAGTTCAGCAGTGAGCTTGGATGTGCCTAGTGTCCTGAGCTGTGGCCAGAGTGGAGAGTAAGCTGATGTCTTTCACTGATTCATAGATTTTTCAAAACCTAAACAATGCTTTATTAAAATGAAGCAATATATTACGCTGTACTGGAGTCACGAATGCTCCAGACGAGGACTTTCCTGGAGGTAAGGGGTTGTACAAAGTAGTCCAACTCCAAAATCAAGAACACGCCTAGACAAGGCATGCAAGACTCATAGCCAGTGCAGGGCTGCTCTCTGTAGTGTGAGAAAGGAACACTAATCCTGGGGTTCAAGTACCTTTCTGCCCCCAGGGATAGACTGGCTTACAACAGAAACCTCTCTCCACTAACTCACTCTAGTGGTGGGCCGTGGAGTCAGTTCCGACTCACAGCGACCCTGTACAGGGTTTCCAAGACTGTAAATCTTTACAGGAGCAGAAAGCCTCATCTTTCTCCTGAAGAACCGCTGGTGATTTCGAACTGCTGACCTCGAGGTTTGAGGTCTGACTCATAACCCAGACTTAGGCAAAAGCCACTGCTATCAAGTCATAGTCACCCCACAGGGTTGCCAAGCTGTAATCTTTACAGTGGGGTTCTGGTGGGGCACTGTAGGACGGCGAACTTTTTTGTTGGCTGTTCAAACCCACCAGCCACTCCTCGGAAACCTTATATAGAGTTGCTTTAGACAGAAGCAACCTAACAGCATTTAGCAACAACCCTGTCTTTAGAAGCAGATTGACACATGTTTCTCCCACAGAACAGCTAGTGGCTTCTGGTTAGTAGTCAAGTGCATAACCACTGTGCCACCAGGGCTCCTGTTAAATGCATAAAACCAAAATCAAACCCTCCGCCATGGAGCCAGCTCCCACACACATGACTCTGTAGGGCCGAGTGGGACTGCCCTCAGAGGGTTTCCAAGGCTGTGGTCTTCACAGAAGCAGATGAGCTATCCATGTTCCATGAGACACCTGGTGGACCACCGGCCTCTTGGCTAGCAGCTAAGTACCTTAACCACCAACAAGGCTACTAACAGTGGTGACAAGACACTGCCATCAGGGGTCCACGTACCCCTTCTTCTCCAGGTCTGCAGGAGTCTTCTCTGATTTTTCTGTCACTGTTTCTTTGCTTTTCTTTTGTATGTTGTTGTTGTTAAGTGCCGTCGAGTCGGTTCCAACCCATAGCGACCCTGTACAGGGTTTCCGAGGGTATACCTCAGATTAAATCAATGAAATTGCCCTCACGCACCATTTGTTTAAGAGTTTCGAGTCTGTCTGGGAAAAGTGGAGCCTTGCCCCCATCCTAAAGCCCTCCCAGGGCTGGAGAGGCAGGTGGAGCCCACAGGTCTTCACTCTACATTGGGCTCACGTGCATGTTCTCTTTACATCCAGACATTCACTGCGCATCTGCCTTGGGTCAGACACCAAGGCTGTGGAACAAGTGCTGGTCTTGTCAGGCACATGGTTCTGAAGATGGTAAACCCCACCCTGCAAGTCCAGCAACAGGGCCCACTTCGAGTATGCCTCAGAAATACATCACTTTCTTTTGTAGGATGTTAAATGTGCTATGTAAAATGGTAAAATTTGATGATTCCACAAATTTATCCACCTGTATTTTTACTTAACTGAGTACAGGGCATCAAAAGTATTAAACTTCATTCTTTCCTGTACTCACTCATTCACTCTTTAGTATGGATTCTTTAAACATCCTCTCTATGTACTAGAGGACTCCTGGTCTGATGCTGTATATAAGCACTAGACTGTTAACTGCAAGGTCGACAGTTCAAACCCACAGGCTGCTTCTTAGAAATCCTATAACACAGGGTTGCTATGAGTTGAAACCGACTCAATAGCACAACAACAACTATGTATCAGGAGAATGAATAAAGAAGACCAAAGAAGAATCCATGCATTTGAGTTATGATCTTGGCAAAGAACAGTGAATGTGCCATGGACTGCCAGAAGGACAAACACATCTGTCTTGGAAGAAGGACTGTCGGAATCCTCCTTAGACATGAGGCTGGGGAGACTTCATCTCTTGCACTTGGACACGTTATCAGGAGAGACCAGTTCCTGGAGAAGGGCATCATGCTTGGTAAAGTAGCGGGTCAGCAAAGAAGAGGAGTGCCCTCAGTGAGATGGATTGGCACATAGATTCAAGCACAGTAAGGGCTATGAGGACAATGGAGGACAATGCAGGGTTTTGTTCTGTTGTGTACAGGATAGGGTAGCTGTGAGTTGGAACAAACTCAGTGGCATCCAGCAACAACCATTTAACAGGAACTTTTTGTGGTACTTGGGAAATCTGAGAACCACAATCAACATCACTGCCTCGGCAGGAGACATGAGAAGCAAGCAAACAAAAGTTGCAGTAAGGGAGCTTGAAAATGCCAGCATCATGGAGAGCAGGAATTGTGGGTAAGAAAAAGAAGCTGGGCAGAGAGGGAGTGGTTGCCATCTCAGGAAGGGGGTTGAAAAGATGACCCTTTGGACACAGTTTAAAGGAGGACATCCTCTGTGTGGATGTCGGAAGAAGAACAGTCAGCCAGAAGGAGAGCCAATATGAGTCCTGAGTGGGGAGACCATCTGACCAGCCCCCAGAGCAGCAAGAAGCCAGTGTGGTGAGACCCTCACTCAGTGTGGAAGTGGGTCTCTAAGGGATTTACGGAAACCCAGCAGGAATTGGGGCCAGGATTAGGTGCCTTCTGCAACATCCAGACCTTCTGCTCTTGTCTGGACACTCCCACTGCTGCCCCTTAAAACAGCCTGGTCTTGGGGACTGACCACTGTTTATTGGACGACCCCACTTTACCCAAACAACATTGATTCTGAGACTTCTTCCGTAACCCATTGCTGCCGAGTTGTCTAGAACTTCCCCCAGAGGGTCTCTAAGGTTGTGTGGTCTTTACGGAAGCAGATTGCCTGGTCTTGCTTCCTCAGAGCCGATCACTCACCTAGCTGGCCACCAGGGCTCCTGAGTTCCTCCTATGATGGCTCTTTTCCTGTTTTCAGGAGTCACATAGGATCCATGACTTCCCAGCATACCAGAGCCTTTGTTGCATCTGAAGCCAGATCTCTAGATCTGCTTGACTTGCCCCATCTCCAAATCAGGAGCTGACAGTGTTCTCAAAACTTCCCCATAAAGGGTGTTACAGGGCCGTCATGATTTTGCTCCACCGACTTCATTTTTCATTTCACTATTTTAACAATTTACTGAGCCTAACAGCTAGCAATAAATTGCAAGATATTATTTGTAATAGCAATCATTCGTGAAATTGCATTAGTAAAATTGGCTTTTATCATACTTATGAAGTATATTTCCAACAGTATACTTAAAAGGTAGCGTTGGATCTCGCAGACACAATGGTTGGGGATGATTAGAAAATGGAATAAAATGAAAACAATAGTGCTAGCTAATCTGCCTCCAAGAATTTCTAAGGAATTAAGTGATTCTTAAAACTTTAATATAGATTAAAATGATGGACTCTCTTTTCAAAGCAATGTATATTTGATAGTTTCAAGAGTTATGTTTTAATGTAGGCTTAAATATGGATTGTAAATTTAATGTTGAAAAAAGCCAGTCCTGAGTAGGAACACTATCTGGAGGAGAAACATATAATAAACATTAGTGATGAGAGAGAAAAAAACAAAAAAACATTAAAGAAAAGGCAGTGTTTGCATGCATGATGTGAATTCCTTTATTCTAAATGCTTATAGGGCTCCTAGGGAAGAGGACTTCTGGTGGCACTGTAGGATCAGCATTGGACTGTGCATCAAAAGGTCGGCAGTTCAAACTTACCAGCTGCTCCTTGGAAACCCTACACTTAACAACAATAAAGGGAAGACTGTCTATAGGGAAGAGCTGACTACTCAAAGAGCTGACCATGATGATGAGTATGGAGTAAAGCCCTCGGGACCTGAATTTGCTGATGGGGCACAACTCAAAATGAGGAGAAGCAGCTGTATCATCCATTAATCATTGCAACATGGAATATACAAAGTATGAATCTAGGAAAATTGGAAATTGTTAAAAATGAAATGGAACACATGGATATTGATATCCTAGGCATTAATGAGCTGAAATGGATTGATTTTGGCCATTTTGAATCTGACAATCGTGGTTTATATGTACTATGTTCGGAATGACAAATTGAAGAGGAACAGCATCATTCATTATCAAAAAGAACATTTCAAGATCTGTCTTGAACTACGATGTTGTCTATGATAGGATGATATCTATATGTCTGCTAAGAAGACCAGTTAATACCATTATTATTCAAATTTGCAGCCAACCACTAAAGCCAGCGATGATGACATTGAAAAATGGTATCAACTTTTTCAGTCTGAAATTGATCAAACATGTAATTGAGATGTACTGATAATTACTGATGATTGGAATGCAAGGTAGGAAACAGCGGAAGGATCAGTAATTGGAAAATATGGCTTTGGTGATGGAAAGTGATGCTGGAGATTGCATGATAGAACTATACAAGACCAATGACTTCTACATTGCAAATACCATTTTTGAACAACATAAAAGATGATTATGCACACAGACCTCACCAGGTGGTATACACAGAAATCAAATTGACTACATCTGTGGAAAGAGATGTTTGAAAAACTCCATATCATCAGTTAAACCCAGGCCAGGGGCATACTGTAACTTCAGGCTGAAGTTGAAAACACAGTCCAAGAGAGCTTAAATATGACCTTGAGCGTATCCCACATGAATTTAGAGACCATCTCAAGAACAGATTTGATGAATTAGACGCTAATGAGCAAAGACCAGAAGAGTTGTGGGATGACATCAATAACATCACACAAAAGACAAAAAAGAAGGGAAAGACCAAAACGGATGCTAGAAAACACTCGGAAACTTGCTCTCCAGTTGCAGATGCTAAAGCAAATGAAAGAAATAAGGAGGTAAAAAAGCTGAACAGAAAATTTCAAATAGCTACCTGAGAAGACAAAGTCAAATATTGCAATGAAATGTGCAAAGATCTGAAGTTAGAAAGCCAAAAGGAAGAGCACGCTGAGAATTTCTCTAGCTGAAAGAACCAAGGAAAACATCAGACCTCAAACTGCAATACTGAAGGATTCTTTGGGCAAAACATTAAATGATGCAGAAACCATCCAAAGAAGATGGAAGGAATACACAGAGTCACTGTACCAAAAAGAAATGGTCGATGTTCAACCATTTCAAGAGGTAGCATATGATCAAGAGCTAATGGCACTGAAGGAAGAAGTTCAGTGTGCGCTGAAGACATTGGTAAAGAACAAGGCTCCGAGGATTGGTGGAATACAAATGGAAATCTTTCAACAAATTGATGGGGCACTAGAGGAACTCACTCATCTATGCCAAGAAATTTGGAAGACAGCTACCTCACCAAGTGTTTGGAAGAGATCCATATTTGTGCATATTCCAAAGAGAGGTGACCCACAGAAATAATTGGACTTTATCATTAATATCACATACAAGTAAAATTTTGCTAAAGATAATTTAAAAACGGTCGCAACAATGCACTGACCAGGAACTGCCAAAGGTTCCAGTTGGCTTCAGATAAGGACGTGGAATAAGGGATATCATTGATTACGTCCGATGAATCTTAGCAGAAAGTAGAGAATACCAGAAAGATGTTTACTTGTGCTTTGCTGAGTATGCAAAGGCTTTTGTGTGGATCATGACAAACTGTGGTCAACATTGTGGAGAACGAGGATTCTGGAACATTTATCGTGCTCATGAGTAACCTATATGTACATAAATCAGCAGGCATTCATTCAAACAGAACAAGGGGGCACTGAATGGCTTAAAATCAGGAAAGGTGTGTGTCAGGTTTGTATTCTTTCATCATATTTATTAAATTTGTATTATTAGCAAATAATCTGAGAAGCTGGATTATATGAAGAAGGACGCGGCATCGGGATTGGAGGAAGACTCATGCAGATGATACAATCATGCTTGTTGGAAGTAAGGAAGACTTAAAATATTTACTGATGAAGCTCAAAGATCAGTCTTCATTATGGGTTGCACCTCAATGTAAAGAAAAAAATCCTCACAACTGGTGCAATAGACAACATCCATATAAATGTAGAAAAGATTGAAGTTGTCAAAGACTTCATTTTGCTCATATCCACCATCAACATCATGGAAGCAATAGTAAAATATGAGGCACATTGAATTAGGCAAATTTGCTACACAAGGCCTCTTTAAGGTGTTCAAGAATAAAGATAACAGTTTGAGGACTAAAGTTTGCCTAACTCAAGTCGTGGTATTTTCAATAGCCTCATATGCATGTAAAAGTTGGACAATTAATAAGGAAGACTGTAGAATAATTGATGCATTTGAGTTGTGGTGTTGGAAAAGAATATTAAAGGCACTATGTTGTTGTTGTTAAGTGCCTTCGAGTCGGTTCCAACCCATAGAGACCCTGTACAGGGTTTTCGAGGGTGTAAATCCTATGGGAGTAGAAAGCCTCATCTTTCTCCCGCGGAGCGGCTGGTAGTTTTGAACCGCTGACCTTAAGGTTCGCAGCCCGATTCGTAACCACTACGCTACCAGAACTCCTTAAAGGCACTATGGACGGCCAGAAAAACAACCAAATCTATGTTGGAAGAAGTATAACCAGAATGCTCCTAGAAGCCAAGATTGCCAGACTTCATTTTTCATACTTCAGACATGTTATCAGGAAGGACCAGTCCCTGGAGAAGGATATCATGCATGGTAAAGAGGGGGGACAGCGGAAAATAGAGATTCCCAACAAGATGGATTGGTACAGTGGTAGCAGTAACAGGCTCAAGTACAGCAGCTGTTGAAGGTGTTGTGCACAGGGTCACTATGAGTCTGCGGCAACTTGATGGCTCCTAAACGCAGCAACAACAAATGTTTATAAACTTCTATAAGGAAGAAAGCATGCTCATTGTTTTAATCACCATGGTGTAATTTGAATATTATGTAAATAATGAGCATGTACATAAAAGGGGGTTTCAAAACTTGATGAAAAAATTACTTTATTTTTCATTTCATTCACTCATGAATTTTTTGACGGTCCCTTACATTGCACACATAGCAAGCATAAGAAATTAATGCACAAGAAGAGTGCATGATTTGCAAAACTGGTATAATGTGTGTGTTATCTATGTGAAAATATGATATTGAGGGTGACTACAGCAGAAATACCACAAATGGCTGGCTTCCGCAAACATATTTATTTCTCACAGTTCAGAAGGCAAGAGGGGGATCCCACTCATGGTGCCCCGTGTGTGTCAGAGTACAACTGTGTCCACAGGGTTCTCAGTGGGTGATTTTCATCAGTAGATCCCACTCATGGTGCCCCGTTTGTATCAGAGTAGAACTGTGCTCCACAGGGTTCTCAGTGGGTGATTTTTCATAAGTAGATCCCACTCATGGTGCCCCGTGTGTGTCAGAGTAGAACTGTGTCCACAGGGTTCTCAGTGAGTGATTTTTCATAAGTAGATCCCACTCATGGTGCCCCCATGTGTGTCGGAGTAAACTGTGCCTCACAGGGTTCTCAGTGGGTAATTTTTCATAAGTAGATTTCAGTCATGTTGCCCCCATGTGCGTCAGAGTAGAACTGTGTCCACAGGGTTCTCAGTGGATGCTTTTTCATAAGTAGATCCCACTCATGATGCCCCATGTATGTCAGAGTAGAACTGTGCTCTACAGGGTTCTCAGTGGGTGATTTTCAGAAATAGATATTCAGGCCTTTCTTCGAAGATGCCTCAGGGTGGGCTTGAACCTCCAATACTGTGATTAGCAATTGAGCATGTTAATCATGAGAGTCTTTAAGGGACTCCCATTCTTGTATGTCCCGTATAATTCTCTGAGTCCCTCAGTTTGTCTCATTAAAGCGGGTCACATCATCTACCTTCAGGGCCATGGTGAGGTGGATAGATGCAGATGAGGCTCAGACATGGAAGCCTAGGACTCAGTAGGTGCTTAAACCATTGCTGTTGGCTGACTGCATTGTCAATTTTCCAGCAATGCAGATTGGCAGATTGATTATCACAGATTAGGAACCATGTCAGGATGCAGTTTAACCTGTGGCCCCTTTCTGTCATAATCGCTCAACGTCAGCTGTGCTGAATTGAGTGACGTGCAGCAGGCACTCCTGTGTCCACTGACTTTGCTCCTAGCTCACTTAGCTGGCTGGTGAGCTGAGTCCATTCCGGACCAGATGGCCATGCCATGTCCTTATCTGGGCACAAGGCTGGTGGACTGCACCTGTCTGAATTCTGTTTCGGCCAAGGTCCAGTCTCTCATCCCTGCAGTGGCCAGTGGTCCTCTGGGTCACTAGTGAAGGTCCTTGAGCAGAAGGACCAAGCTTGACTGTGGTGGACATGAAGTCCACCTCTCAGCGCTGTAGAAGCTGCCTGTACAGAGCAGGAGGCGATGTTCTGAGGAGTTGGCGCTCCTATAGATCCAGAGCTAGCCCTGGGGTGTCCCCAGTCTAGCCTTCATCAGAGGAGGGCCGTCCTTAATGTCACTTCACACAAGGGGCTGTGCAGAAATGTAGTCAGAGGTAGGCTTTCCCAATAGTGAGGGTACAAGGCAGGGATAGAGGCCATCTTGGGAAGGACAGTTCTTTGCCTTTTGCAGATCTGTTGTCTTGCCCATATCTTCAGCATCAGGAAGAGCTTGTCAAAGATCCAGACTGGCTAAGATTCAACTTCTGCAGCAGCATCCTGGGAGGACAACATTTGGAGAGAAGGAACAGGGAGGAACCAAGGGGGGAGTCCAGATAGCAGGGCATAGGGAAGCTGGACACAGTGAATTGCAGAGCAGATACAAGGAGGGAACATAACTCAACAACAGAGACATGTCAACAGGAATCATTGGCAAACACTTTGTGTGTCCCACCTGGATATCATGTTTGCAAAGGAGGAGGTCAGTGCAAATGAAGGAAACCATCTGTGAGAGGGACTGACACAGTGGTCACCCCAATGGACTCAAACATACAAAGATTGGTGGAGACACTGCAGAACCTGGCGATGTCCTGTCACCCTTGAGGTTACCGTGAGTCAGAGGCTACCTGGTCTTACACAACAGCCACCTAATGGCCACTTGCTGCCTTGTAGAGGTGCCTGTGTGTGTAAGCATGCACACTTGCACACACACACACACATCTTATCTCCTTTGCATACTTGAGGTCCAGGGATCCATGTTGTTGTTGTTGTT